>NC_138378.1:57169059-57277793 GCF_054177405.1 Leptonychotes weddellii
CATTAGGTAACGGAACCGGGCTGAATCCAGATTGCAACCACTTCCAATAACACGGTTTTTGGGAAAGCCACTTATCTTCCAAGCCACATAGGTCAAGCTATCCACTGGGTTGGAAACGACAAGCAACTTGCAGTTTGGGCTATATTTTACGATATTAGGAATGATGAACTTAGAGATGTTCACGTTACGCTGGACCAAATTAAGACGGCTTTCTCCCTCTTGCTGACGTGCCCCAGCTGTGATAATAACCAGCTTGGAGTTTGCAGTCACCTTATAATCTTTGCCAGAGACAATTTTTGATGTTCTAAGGAAAAGGCTGCCGTGCTGGAGATCCATCATCTCTCCCTTCAGTTTGTCTTCCATGACATCAACAAGAGCAAGTTCATCTGCCAAGTCCTTCATTAAGATACTGAGGGCACAAGCCATGCCGACAGCACCAACCCCAACAACTGTAATCTTATTCTGGGGGTATGTTCTTCCTTAAGAAGATTCTGAATCAGGGGCGCCTGGGTGGCTCAGTTGTTGAGCGACTGCCTTCGGCTCAGGTCATGGTCCCAGAGTCCTGGGATCGGGCCCCGCGTCGGGCTCCCCGCTCCGCGGGAGGCCTGCTTCTCCGTCTCCCACTCCCCCTGCTTGTGTTCCCTCTCTCGCTGTGTCTCTCTCTGTCAAATAAATAAATGAAATCTTTAAAAAAAAAAGAAGATTCTGAATCAGCTGATCTTTGAGAGTTGCCATTTTGGACTTAGAACCAAAAGGAATCGGGAGTGCACGTCGGGCGGGCGCGCGAGGCTGGATCCGGACTTGGCGGCAGCGGCTCCGACCATGAGACTGGATCTTATTTAAACCTGCTTTAACTGGTTTTCCACGCCACCACTGCGGCAGGGCAAGGGCAGGGGCTGCCTCCTTCCTGACGGGTGAAGGGAGAAGTCTACTCCCCACTCAGCCTCCATCAGTACACAAGGCTGGGGGGTTGGGAGTTTGGAGTCCCCACGGGCTCTCCACTCACACAGAGGTAGAGGTGGTGCTGTTATCACTGGGTGGTGAAAGTCCCGACCCTCCCCCAGGCCTCGTCAGATACACCGGGCAGGAAGAGGGAGGGGAGTCTCGCTCCAGCCAGTTGTGGGTGGAGCTCCAGGGCCAGGATCCCCACGTGTTCTCCACTGACCCTGTGGGCAGGAGGGGGGCCTTGTTACTGCCCAGGGAGTGGGAGGAATGAAAGTCCCGGCTCCCTACCTGGCCTCCTCTGGCATCACCTCAGACACATAAAGGAGGAGGACACCTCATTACAGCCCGGCAAGGATGGAAGCCCAGGCTCCCCGCTCGGCGTTTGCTGACAGGGCCACTGTCTTCCCTGTAGTGTTTGGCTGGAACAGAGCAGTTATTATCTGAAAGTTTTGTGTCTTGTGAGATTGCCCTTTTCTTCATTCCCTGGCTAGAGAGAGCGGTTTTTGTTGGGGCTTTTTTATGCATGCCCCTTTTGGAATTTCTCGGTTGCCAGCTTCCTTAGCTCCAAGTCTGGGATATATTTGGCAAAAAAACAAAACACAAGAAACAAACACAAGACGGAACTCACCACCATGTATTTGCTTACATCCCAATGTCCCTAACCAGTCCGCCTTGTTCTCTCCACCTTTCAGAGTCTTCTTACGTTTGCTTTATATATAATTTCCCAGGGTTTTGTTGTACTTCATTAGAGAAATAGAGAGAAGTCTATCTATTCCATCTTCCCAAAAGGGTTTTGTTTGTTTCTAACATCCAAAAGTTCAGACATAATGTTCATAGTTTCTGCTACTAATTTCCTAGTTGAAATGTTAGATCTTTTGTTGGGTCCTTGATAAAATGGATTTTCTCTTGAGGTAGAAATGTGATTTAGCTCTTGTTTTTATCAGGGATGTTATGTAAGAGTATTTGTGTCCTCTGATGATAACACCTTCAGGGGAATCTGGAATATGACAAAAAGGTTTTTTTTCTTTTTCTCCTCTCTAGAAGGAATTGAAATCCAGAATCTAGATCAGAGAGGCTACATGGCAAACATACGATAAATAATGAATGAATCAACAAATAAACAAATGCAGGACTAGTCAAAAATTAAAAGCACTAATGTCTCATCGCTCTGTGTTTGGGAAACTTGTCAGGTTATGTTATGGGTCTAGCTAAAGGAAATAGATTCTTCATATACAATAGAGATGAAGTATTAATTAGTACAACTCTTCCGGATAGCAATTTAGCAATACTTACTAAGGCTTAAGATTGTTCAAACTGCAGTAATTCAATTTCCTCAAGAAGTAAGAGTGTATTAAAGACTTTATGGACAAACAGACATCACATGTAATTGTACCACACAGAACATCCTAACTTGTTCTGTAGTTTGACAGATAAATGGATTGATATTCATGATCTAGCCATCCAATGGAATAACCTACAGAGAAGATCTTTCGACCCCTGCCCCTGAGGAGTCATCAATCCCTTTACAGCCCCACCAGCCCCCACTGCAATGAGGAAGGGGCCCAGGCTCTCCAGCCAGAGTGAGGAATGGGTGACAGTGTTTAGTACTATTGTCAGGCACTTACTAGATGCTTTCTACATTTTCTCTCATTTTGTTAATCCTCTTAAACTCTCAGTAAGTTTTATTGTAGTTTTTTAAATATATATGAGAAACTAAATTTTAAGTTCATGGCTGGGGAGTAGCAGGCCTAGGATTCTGACTCGGGTCTGCCTGAGTTCAAAGCTTATGCTCATATAAGGCTGCCTCTCTTGGGTAGATTTATCTCCATTTTAGAGATAAGGAAACTGAAGTACAGAGATGTTCCTTATACATTCTGAAAAATCCTTGAGGTGGGCTACGAGAAGGCCAAGGTATTGTGTAGGAGAGAAGAGGTCAAGAGGGGGTATGCAAGGAATGTCTCTGTGTCCCTAATATCACAGGCTCCTCCCACCAGGGATATTTGCTAAACAGGACCACAGAGTCCAGCATGAAATAATTACAAAGAGAAACCAGCTGTGGAGGAGGAAGGAGGTGTCCGTCTTGTCTATTTAATGGGGTGACTCTGCCTTCTGACGATCTGCTTCTCTCCCTCTCCAGCTGCTCAGTCCCTTCCTAGCTGCCAACAGTATGAGGTTCTTCCAACCGTGAGCCACTCATTAGATCCATCCAGAGGCGCAGCTCTGGATGAAGAAGGGTCAGTGCAAGATCCAAGGATCTTGGGGGGCAAGGGAGAGAGAAGGCAATGGTTAACTTCCTTCCTTCCTATCCTCCCTCCTTCCCTCCCCTCCCTCTTTCTTTCCTTCTTTCCTTTTCAAATGGCAGAACAAAGCGTTATTCTCAAAACGCCAGGGGAGACTGTGCTTTTTGTTTGGGCCTGGGAGGTTTTCAAAAATGCTACCTAATTAAATTTTCTGGCCAAGAAAAAACAGTCGCCAGACTCCAGGAGAACACACAGTATTTTCCTAAACTAGACAATGCTATCATAATCTGAACATGGCCAGGGAAGAAAGGTCCAAAAAGTGGTTTCATTCAGAAGAAGAAATGCATCAAGGATGACTGGGAATCTACCCCCGCCAAAAGGAACAGGGCACAGCCAGGGAGGGTCGTAGGGCCTGTGATGGGGTAGGCACATGTAAACATCTGTATTAAATACACAAAACCTTCATGTGGGAGGAGAAGACCCCTATGTGGACAAAATCAACTGCTCTTTATTTTGTTTATCAGTTTTATTGGTCATATATCCAAGATTCATTATATAACTCTTTCAAAATAACTAGATATTACAAGAATAGTTTACAATTCAGCTCTGATTGCACAAATACTTGACACAGAAACCATTTTTACAAATACATATGTTTTCTTATAAGAATACTCTAATAAAGAAAATAAGTCTCTATATGTCTTTCAGCAAATCCTATGCAGTTTTTTGCCCCATTCAACCACCATTTTGGGTTTTCCATCCTGGCATGTCCATCACATCCAATAAACCAAATTACAGTCTGCTGCTGCTTCTCATTTTCAACCATTACTGAGATTCACACTGTTTAAAGAGTTTTTAGGCTTCTTTTTCTAATCTTTCCTGATCTGAAGGAATTCACATATTTAAGCTAGAAGGGGTAATTTAAGCACCATTCCTTCTAAATATAGCTTGCAGCAATTGGTGCTTGGTGATCTCACTCCTCACTTAGGCAAGACCAGCTAGTAGCTTTATCCTGCACTGCATCAAGCAGGAGGGATACAGTCCTTGTATTCCATATAGTGTCTAAACCTCAAAAACAAACCCTGGAAACAGTAAGAAAGCTGAAACATTTGCTAATGATTAGAAGAAAGAACACTTTTAAATTCAAGGTCTCTCCTAAGTTGAAGATATATAAAAGAAAGGATGTGACAGTAGTTCTGTAAAATACTGAAAAACTAAAAAATGTTAATCATGTAGGTCAACGGTGTATCATTTCCAAAGTGCCAGAAGATACAGAATCTTAAGACGCTAAGGCTAGCTGAACTCAGGATCTGGCCTCCTTCTTACGCAATGGCTTTGAAATAGCCTAATACTCCCTTGCCCAGGGGCACGTCATCATTCAGGCCGGGGGAACTTTGCAGAATACTGACCACGTTTACCTGAAGAGACAGGTTCTACCGGGGGAAACATTTGGCATTTATGCTATTCCTTCACTGTTACTGAAAAGTGTGTCCACTTGGCAAAGCTTGTCTTACTTTTCAGGTAGCATGAATGAAAACCAAGAGACTAGCAGTATTCTACAGTCAAGTTCCTGAGTACTACGCTCCAATTATCCAATATTCTTAAAAGGATTCTTTAATCAAGCCCTTGTCCAGTAAGAGACTGAGTACTTGGGGACTGCGATATGTCCCATTTCTCTTATATTTCTCTTGATCTCTCTTTCTCACCCCAGTGTAATAAACTGCTATAGGTTTTTACCAAAATACTGTAGCAGTAGTTGGAAATGAGTTATTTTGCATTACCAAAAGTGTTCAATCACATTGTAACGGGTCACATTTGCATACAACAAGATGGCCAAACAATGTCTACTGCAGTGATTTTGCAAATTCAGCATAGTCAATGTATCCATCATTGTTCTTGTCATCGTCTCTTAGAACACCATCTATTAAGTTAATCAGTTCAGCTTCACTCAGTGGTGGGGCCTGTTCATTCCCTTCCTACAAAATACAAATTAGACAATGATGAGTCGCACATTTTACTGGAAGTGCTTAGCTAATGTCTAAAATGTCCGTGCTCATGTGTCCAAAAGCTCCTTCAGTGTAGCATGTGGCTACTTCTAAGAATCCACAAACCATATATCAGATAGAGTCAATTCACAACAATGCAATTTAGATTTATATTTGCCAGTTAAAAAGATGCAATCAAAGCAGGCCCTTGCTTATTTGTTCTAAAAATTACTTTTCTTTCTTTTCTAATTACAAAAGTAATACACGTTCGCTGTAGAAACCTAGGTCTGGCTTACACAGAATTATGAGGTTCCTAATTCCCCCAAACCCACAAACTCATCTTAGAGAAAAGCTCACAACCCAGGCTCTCCTGAGGGTCAGCTCTGGGCGCAACATGCCCTTGGAAAGTGCAAGCAGTCTGCATTGGACAGCATCTTGGGGTCAGAACAAGAAGAGGAAGGCACTGCCAACCAGGAGAACCTGTCACAATCTCTGAGGTGAAGGTACTGGCCCTGCTCCAGAAGCAGATATAGCAGGGCTCACTGTGCCGAGTGCTAAGCTAACGCTGTTCGCGTCCTTGGCTGATTCTTCCTTTGCTACCTCTCCTGTGTGCAGCCTTTGCTCTCCTAGCACCACCAACAGCCTGGCCTGCCAGGACTGCTGAATCCCAGGTTCTCTCCCTGATGCAAGTCTCTCCCCACGTCCATCAGTCTGCCTCCCACAGCCAGAGATCTTCCAGTGGCACTGCCATTCTGCCGCACGAAGCCATTAGCGCTCCCCACTGTCTTCCCAGCAAACCCAAATCTGCTCTCCCGGCAGCCAGTGGGAGCACACCCACATCCCCAGCTCTGCCTCTCGTCCTCTCTACAGACTGCGGTGTGGCAGAGCGGGACAGACACTAGACCTGGAGACATAACATCTTGCTTTCAGTTCCCGCACCTCTAAACTGGGGGCAGTAACAGTGCCTGCCCTGCCTACTCACAGGCTGTTGCAAAGATCGAATGAGCTCTCTAACCCACTTGAAAGTGCTCTGTAAACGGCTTCATATGGAGAACTGTATAATATCACACAAACCCTCAATTATTGCTGAGTCCCTTGACCCCTTGGTCCCCTGGTTCGCCTCTCTTCTCAAATAAAACTTCTCCCCTGCTCTGCATTTTCATGTGGTCTGTCCTTTAGGCGCTGGTTCTCAAACTCCAGGGTGCAGCAGAAATGCCTGTAGCACTTGTCAGAGATACCAGGCCCTGGGACTTCTGCCTCAGTAGGTCACCCTTTGCGAGAAGGGGCTTCGAACAGGAAAAGGCAGAATGGAGTGGTGAGCAGGAAAAGGAGATGCAACAATACTGTTGTACAAGGACCGCACAGGTCATCAAGACTGGGGACTGAACTACTGGGGGTGGGGAGGGGAGGCTTTCCAAGACGCTGTCCACTGAGCCTCGGCCGACCTACCTCCTTATGGACGTGAGTGATGGCTGTGGAGAGCTCTAGGCCATCAAGCAAATTATTGCCGTCATAATCATGCATTTTGAAATAATGGAGCTGCAGTTCTTGTGGGGACATCTCTGCTTCTGGTTTGTTGATGACACCTTCTAGATGCTCCATGATATGCCTAAAAACCAATAGTTAGACTCAGACCACTCGGCAGCAACCCCAGGATCATGCCAAAACTTTAAGGACTGGAAAGTTCAAGATCTTAAAGTTCACCCATCCCAGAAAAACAAACAGAAAGAGTGGCAGAACACACTCAAGGATGAGAGACACAGGCAAGGCCATGAAAAGGGCAGGGGAAAAGTCAAACAGTTCACCTGTTAAGCTGGCAAGACTATGGGTATTGTTCCCTCTTTATTGTTAGAATGCTGTTATAAAACCTTTGGGGGCTAGCAACTAAAAAAATGTTTTTGAACCAATTTAAGGATAACAAATAATGTGTGAGACTAACTGGCCCAGGACAAAAGTTGCGACAAATAATTCAATGTTTAAATGTGCCAATAAAAAAAGAAAAATGCCTGGTCAGTCAAGAAACCTTGGTTCCAGCCTGGGTTCTGCCACTACTCCTCGTGTGTACGTGTGAGAGAAGGTGCATGCGCTCACGAGTATGAATGTGTGTGTGTGGGGGGGTCTCTACATCTGTCTTTGGTGAAAGAGAGAGACAGACTGAATTCAGGCAAGTCATTTATCCCATCTGGGCCTCAAGATCCTCCATTTATGAAACGATGATGGAAAAAAGACTGCCTGATTTACAGGTAGCTATAAGGAGTATCGTTCTTGAAAAATGTCAAGGAGTTGTACAAATAATAGAGGGAGGAGCGGATGGAGGGAGCCATCGCAGCCAGCCATAGGCTGCAGCTGCAGAGGGGAGGCCCTGGGACCCCAGCCCTGGCTGAATACGTACTCTTGGTCGTGCACTGTATTCTTATCCAGGCCCACACTGCCAGGATGGGAGAAGCTGGCCCCAGGTTCCTCAGCCCCGGCACCTGGAGCACAAAAGGCGCAGAGCAGGCCACACAGGAAGGGGGTTCTGAGCAGCTGCAGAGATCTCATGGTCGCCAGTACCTGGGAGGTGGGGAACATAGAAGGTGCAGGTGAAAACACCAGAGCGAAGGTTCTTTCAAAACGTGACACAGCGTGCTCCTGGGGAAGGAACTCAGTGAAAGGAACAAGACTACAGAAGACTGGGCCTAAGGCCAGCTCTTCCACTAGACTGCGGGGTGACCTTGGGCACGCCAAGTCCCCATCATTCAGACTGGGGGTGGGAGGGCTCCATGACATTTCCTAAAGTTCCTTCAGAATGCCAAGCAACTCATGAGAGCTTAAAGGGATTTAAAGATTATTCCTGCCTACAAGAAGCTTACAGTCTGGTAAAATACTTCCTATGGAGAGCACTAAAAAAGGCACAAAGTGAGGTGTCCTAAAGAAAAACAAAACTGAAAGTTTAGAGGAAGAAATTTCCTCTGCGTGAGGGAAAATCAGGGAAGGCTAAAGGACCTGGGGACACTTCTGGGCCTGGATGGACGAGCACACACTGGACGTGCAGGGACTGAAGGACTAAGGCAATGGTGTAAGCGAGAAGCAGGTCAGACAAGTGGGAAAGAAACTCCAAGTGGTTCAGTTGGGGGGAGCCTAGAGGCTATGAAGCAGGCAGAACAGTGGACAAAGGACACAGAGATTGACCCGGCCATATGGGATATGGCTTTGCACACTAGGCCAAGGAGGCTGAAATTTCTGGAGGATGAATGGGGAGCCACTGAGGATTTGTGAATGGGAGAGGAGATCGGAGCTAGGTTTCAGAATGGCTCATCCAGCAGCATGCGGGGTGGGGTGGGGGGCGTGGGGGGGCACTATTTAGTGGAGCAAGACCAGAGATAGGAATGTGGTATTAAGGAAAGCGATGAGGCAGGTCACATGAAGGCCTTGCAGCTGGGGACACGGAGAAAAGGACATTAACCCCTGCCTCGTCCATCTCCCAGGACAGTAGCAGAGGCAGGTAACCCAACCACTGTGAAAGATCACTGGAAAGAGTTACGTAGACATTAGGAGGCCATCAAGTACTCCTGGAGTTTGGTTAGACTAGAACTGTGGTCAACAAGACATAGCACCACTGCAAGCTCCTGACGGCAGGAGTGCTTCGTTCCCAGCGTTCCCCACCAAGGCTCAGGCAGGCCTCTACTCACTGTGTGCTAAACTGAAATTCCCAGTCCTTCCGGGGGCTTATAGACTGACCTCAGAAAGGAAGGTGAAGGACGGCCAAGAGACCTCCACACCAACACAAAGACTACACTTTCACCTCCCAAAAGGCAGCGCAGATTCTGCTGGTAACAAGGCCAGTGATTTCTAATGGGCCAACTGTAACCACAACCCCAAACTGACAACAGTAAAGAGAAAGCTTAAGGTACTAATCATTCCCTTGCACCCACCTCAAAGAGCTCACTCCAAAGCCGTTGCTACCTCTACTCCCTGCACCTGAAGCTGAGAAGTAGCTGTGTTGAAGCCCCCTCACCCATCCCAAAAGGTGGGACTCTGGGAGAATGTCATCCCTACAATGTTTGGGAATATTACCCAAACCCATTTTGCCTATCAACAGTATCCCCTCCAACAGTCCTCTCCCTAAGGGAACAACCACCACTGGGATATAACTTCCAGAGGGCCAAAAAGCAGCATCTAATCTTACTACCATACAGGGACATCATAATGCAATGTCATACTTAACAATAAAAAAAGATTTTTAGGGGCACCTGGGCAGCTCAGTCGGTTAAGCGTCTGCCTTCGCTCAGGTCATGATCCCAGGCTCCTGGGATTGAGCCCTGCCTCGGGCTCCCTGCTCAGCGGGAGACTGCTTCTCCCTCTATCTCTCCTCCCAACTTTGCTCTCTTGTTCTATCTCTCTCTCTCAAATAAATACTTAAAAAAAAAAAAGATCTTTAATATCTTTTAATAAAAAAGAGCAGATTGCCAAAGTCTGTAAACAGTAATTTTGTAAGAAAAAAAAAGTGTATGCATATTTCATATATAGAACAATGACTAAAAACTGTTAAATATTATTTTCTGAATTACGAGGTGTGATTCTGATTTTTCTTTTTACTTCTCTATGAATTCTAAAGTTTCTACTAAAAATATGTTCTTTCTTTATAAATATGTATTTAATGTAATTTACCCCATTATTTTGTTCCAATATGTATGGATGGAATTTAAAAAAGGGGCTTTCATTTAATTCTCATCTCTAGAAAATAATTCAGGAACAGAAACTACATTTCCAGTTTTATCAAATAAAACTGTCCTGACCCTGACAAGGCCACTGCCACTGTACCTGGTACCTGAAAACAGGTCTCAAGTTACTCCCAGCAGTTAATTGCCCAGGCCAGAGCAGAACAGCTTGGTCTAACCAGGTATCTTAAGAGTTCTGGGACAGGAGAGACCAGAGAGGGAAGCCAGTTCCAACCAAACCTCGTAGACTCATGCACAGTAGACATCTCTTTCTCCAGCAAGCCTTCTTCAATACCGAGTCTGGCTTAGGCATTCTTCCCATATGCTCCCCAGTGCCTCCCTTCAGAAGGGCCCTCACAACTGCTGTGAATTTAACCCTGAGAACTGCCTGATTACTTGTAAGCGCTCCCTGCTGGACTGAGCCCTATGAGGGCAGGCACATTCCCAGCATCAGGCACAGTGCCTCGCACAAAGGCCGGCAGTTCTCAGCCTGTGTGCCATGGTCCTTAAGGGTTGGGAGGATTCCCGCCTTCACAGATATACTGCCAAGTTTTGATGTCAATGTAACTGAGCATAAACCTTTTTTTTTTTTTTTTGAGATATCTATCAGACAGTTGAGTGATCAATGAACCCATAGCACCATTTCCTATTACTATACGGTTGGAGGCTTAATATATCAGATCGCGTGTGTGTGTGTGTGTGTGTGTGTGTGTGTGTGTAGGAGGGACAGGTTCTATTTAAATAACACCAAAAAGCAACCAAGTGATAAGCAGTACAGTAACTATGTACCCACATTATCCCTCCTTCAAGGGAAGCAGAATAAAGGCCAAGAACCACTGGTTTTGAACATGTCCTATCTTGGTTCCCTGTAGCAGTTTTCTAACAGGACACAACAAAAGCCCAATCTACAAACACAGAGGAGAAACTCTCCCTCCAAGTGCTACAATGAAAACAGGGAATCTGACTGTCATCTAACCAAATAAACTGTCACATTCCAAAAGAAATATAAGCAACTCCCCTTTGCCTGAAGAACATGTTTCATCACCCATACTCCAATGACTTAGTTCAAGGCCATGAGCAAACAGTAGATAAGCCCCAGCAGTTCCCAGGCTCACTGCCTCCTCTGAGAAATTATAAAGGCCAGACTGGAAAAAAATCCAGAGGAGAGACTTCTGAAGGCAACTTCAGAACCCAACCCATGCTTTGAGACATCCCTCACAAGGAGGAGCCTCAGTCCCGGAAGGAGAGTGCCAGACCATGCTCAGTGGTGGGTCTTTTGCAGTGCCTGGAGTGTAACAGGGCTCCCCTCGCTGATCCAGCAGCCTCTTCCAGGCCCAGAGCCTTTGCTCCCACTGTTCATTAATCCATCCTCCCTCTCCCTTCCAGGCCCCTTCACACATCATCTGGGGATTCTTACAGCCACACCAGTCATTCTCTCCTCCCTCCTGAGTGCAGCCTCTCACAACATACAGTCACATACTGTTCTCTTTCCCTCCCTCTGTGAGGGCCAGGGGCCTATCTTATCTGTCTCTCCCTTACTCTACCAATCACAAAGTGCTAAGCTGCCCAGAGAATAGCACACCTTCACATCTGATTCAGGGCAGTGGGCTCTGGCACCCAGATATGTTGTTCCCTACCACAGAAGATCTGGCCTAACTTAGAAAAATAACTTCCCTTTGGAGCCCTCCCACTAGGGCTGGCCTGGCCAGCTTGGCCCACCCTCTCCTCCTATTGTCATTAGCCCCATCAGCAAGTAAGAGTTTGGAGCCAGCCTTCCTCCCATCAAGATTGCAGCGGCTGTTAGCAGCTTTTGTCTCATGCCAGTGGCCCTGAGTTAATTCACACTCACCAATACCCAGACATCCTGTACCCAAAATCAGTGCCAAAGAAAAACTCTGAACAATACTTCCCATTTACCACTGCTATGGTCCTGGACTGAAGACAAGAACAGAACGAGGTTCCTAGGCCAAAGAAATTGCTACATGGGGGGGGGGGGGGGGGTTCAGAATTGGTTCTGAAAAGCAGAGCATTTAATAACTTGATCTATATGTTTATTTGGAGAGCCCATGGAGTGGCCATGCTTCATTTGTGCATTCAACCAACACACTCCTTACTAACAGCCTGGTGCCACACAAAGTACTGAGGACAGAACACTGACCCGGATGGGCTCCTGTCACACTGATTACAGCCTGGTGGAAAAGAGAGACCAGTAAACAGACACCCATGGAGTACCACAGAAACCCCAACCCACACCTGGAGTAACACATGAAGGATAAGAAGGGTTTTTTCAACTAAAGTGTAGTACTTCAGGCAGAAGGAAAATAATGTAACCAGCACCTAAGCCTATAAGAAACTTGGTCCAATCCAGGAACTAAAAAAAGGCTCGGTAAGGTTGAAGACATAGGAGAGGCAGATGGAAGGATATGATTAGCTTGTCTGAATAATTCTGCAGGTTGGCAGGGAACTGAAATCTGGTACTCTAGGATAAGCAGGAACTGTACCTGGTCCATGTGATGAGGGCTGTTTGGCCAGGGGACCTAATCCATTGGAGCAGAGTGGGGAAGAGAACTAGAGTAAGGCAAAAAGAGTAAAAAGACAGTTCATGAAGGGCCTATATAAGCTCTGTTTTAGAGCTTGGAAGAACAATGAGAATCCACTGAAGGCCGGAAAGGGAATGGGGGAAGAAGGCGTCTGGTGACACGATCAGATCTGTTTTAAGATCTCACTCTGGCTTTCCAGTACATAACAAACTACAGAGGATCAAGAGGTGCAGTCAGGAGGCTACTGAAGTAGTCCAGGGGCAATGGTGGCCTGAACCAGCTGCAACAGAGGGACTGTGCATCAGGCGCGAAGTGGAAATACCTAAGATGAGATGTTCGGTGGATTCGATTGAGTGGGTAAAGGGGTGCCGTGCCGGAGGGGAGAATGACGCCCAGGTTTCTGGCTTGGGCGCCGGGTGCTTGGCGGTGCCATGCCCAGATAGAGGATACAAGAGGAGGTCGGCTTCCCCTGCCTTCCACTCGCCCGGCCCAGGACCTGTTTGTTGTCTCTCCCAGACCAAGACCTGGGTACCGGCAGGAGACGGAGATTAACGCCCCAGGCCTCTGTGCAGGTCGTCCAAGAAGGCAGGGACTTGGCCCCGGCCGGACCCATCTGGCTTCAAAGGCCCCGGCGGCCCTGTTCCAGGAGAGACGATCTGCTCCCAGCCGGCTAAGCTTTCTGAGGCAGCGACCCCCACCCAGACCGCTCCCGCCCTCTCCCGCCCCTTCCCGCCCCCCGGGACCTGAGCCCAAAGCCCCGAGCCCCGAAGAGGGGCGCCGGGATCCCGCCCCGCTACGGACCCCTGAGTGCTGCCCCACCGACCTCATTACCTAGGGTTGGGTCACGGGCCTCGGAGGCCGGAGGCCGAAGCCCGGGCCTCAGGTGTTCTCGAGCTCACTCACCCTCACTGCCCCGTTTCCAAGCAGTTCTCCCCAGACGCGAAGCCTTCCAACATGAGCCTCGCCAGCCCCCGTCCTCAGAATGCTTTTATTGGCCCCGCCCCCCGACCCGACTCGCCGTGCGCACGCGCGCCCCCTTCTGCCCGCCCATTGGCGCCAAAGAGCCCCGCCCCTGCCCGGAGACCCGCAGTGTGGACCGCTGGGGTGATTCCACGTGTAAAGGGCTCAAGCCCAGCAAGGGCCAGGCAGACGCAGTTCCTTTGCCTGCCTTCCCTACAGCGACAGTCGGCTCGGGTCCGGTTTGGGCTACCTGAGCCTTCAGGGTGTCGGCAGGTTGCTGGGAATGTAGGAATGTAGTCCGGCGTGGGACGTAGGATGGTTAATGCGGATGGGTCGGACGCTAGAGCTGGCTTCCAGTCTGCCTCCACCTTTACAGGTTCCTCGGTTCCTCCGCCTGCAGGTTGGGAAGAAAGATAATAGGAATCCTAATTCCTCTCCTCATGAAACGCCTAGAAGACGCTGGAGCCAGCCACGGATCCTGCGATTCCAAGAGTGGCCGACTAACAGCCTTTGCTTGTTGTATTCCACAAGCCTTATCATCTTCGATACCTTTCACTCGTATTATACGAGTCCCACCAAGATTTTATGGGCAGCTCAGTTCAAATACCACCTAACTTGTGCAGTTAGTGGAATCACCTGCTATCTTAGTAGAAGACAAAGCACTTCAAGAAAAAAACAGATGCACAAACAAAAGAAAAGCCCCGCATAATGCTGCTCTTACAACTTTCCCATATACAAGACTGTTCCATGAATATCCACTGACCAGACGGGTAAATGAATGTGGAACTGTCCTTTTTTAAATCCCCTATCCCACTTGTGTTCATAAAGATACATAATCATCTTTCATATGAATCTGGATCCAGAAAGGGAGAGACTGGGAGAGAAAAAAAGAGGTTAAGTAGATGATCCCAGAACGCTCCCTGCTTTCTGCTTTAGCAGATCAGGGCCTTGAAAGTTGGCCAAGGTAACTGCCATTGACAGTGCCACATTCCTTCTCCCATCTTCATCTGAGATTGAAATCTGTCAACCCTCTTCCAGAGAAAAAGCCCAGGATCCCAAAGTCCCTGAAGAAACCCTGTTAATGCAAGGCCCCCTTCTTTCCTTACTCTGAAGTTGTTTGACCTAATTCATTCTTGAGCCCTGCATCTGCCATCCATCCATTCTTCCATTTGCTCATTTATTCATTGATTCAGTAACATTTCTTGAGTACTTCTTATGTACTAGACACTGTGCTAGAAGCTACTAGATATACAAATAAGACATGGTCTTGTGCTCTCATTCTGTTTGCCTAATGCTTCCACTTTTTCTGTGGATCTTAGCCTCTATCATCTCTCTCTTGAATTACCAACTGCTCCCTCTCTAATAGACAATTCCCATCATCATATAAGCTTGCTCTCTGGTTTCCTCCCCACCATGCTACTGAAACTACTATCTCCATGCAAATACAGTGGTCCCTTCTCTGTTCTGTTTTAACTTGCCCTCTCAGTCCTATTCAACACAGTCAACCACTCCCACTTTGAAACACTTTCTTCTCTTGTTTTCTAACATCATGCACTCTTAGTCCTCCTACCTCACTGGCTATTCTTTCTTGGGTTCTTTTCACTGGCTTATCTTCTGCTCAATCGATAAATAACAAAGCACCCAGGGTTCTTTCCTGAGTCCCTTTTTCGATCTACCCACTCTCCTTATATGATTTCATCTAGTCCTATGGATTTAGGTGCCATTTATAAGCAGGTGACTTCAAATTTTTCTCTAATGATGACCTCTCCCTGTAATTCCTAATTCCTCAAGAAACTGCATACTTGACATCTTTACATGAATGTCCAGCTGGCATCTCAGAACTTAACTTGGCCTCCCGCCAAATTAATTTACACCCCGCAAACATGTACCTTTCTGTTTTGTCCATGTTAGTGAATATCACTGCCACCCATTTATTTGTTCAAGCCAAAATTCTAGGAGCTATTCTTGTTTTCCCCCAGCTCTACTGAAGTATGGTTGGTATCCATGAAACCATCATCTGCTATCTGGACTACTGGGAGAGCTTTCTTGTCCCCATTCTAGTTCATGAGTGAGAACACACATTAACTTAAGCCATTTATAGGTGAATATTCTGTAACTTGTAGCTGAACCCATTCCTAACAGGCAAACAATTCGGTACCACAAGTAGGACACTTAAAAACAGACACTAAAATGTGGAATTAGCTAATGAAGGTTATGGTAGCCAGTGGTGAAGACTCTCTATCCCAAATTGGAAAGTTGGTGACCAACTTGTTAAGCTGTAGTGAAACTGTCAAACTGCCGTCACTTGCTGTGCCTTGGATACAGACTGCATGCCAACCAACATAGTATTGCAGGAGAAATCTCAGGAACAATATAAAACTTTAGTGGTGTTGGCTTTTTTTTTTTTTCCTTTAGTAGCTTTCAGCAAAGTCCTTCAAGAGAGTGACAAATCTAGATTAGAGATATCTGATTTGAAAGTAGAGATTAAAAATAAGGCCTTGGTAAGACAGGAACCCCTTACTGGCAGCTTACAACCTAAATTGGCCAAGTCCCACAACTTGGAGCCTCACTGGTCTGAAATAATTTTCTTTGTATACCCAAGCTGAAGCCAGGACAAGTGGAAACAGGGAAGGGGCAGCTTTATCAGGAGATAAGACTGAGGCCCAAGGTAGCAAAAATGGACTCAAGGTGGCATCTCTCCCTGCAGCTGTTGTTTTGAATTGTCTCAACTATAAGTGAGCACACAAAAAAGAAGCCCCTCGAAGACTTAAATATTCTAATACTCCGTTTGCTGGTTTTGCAAAAATAAACACTTGAGGTATACACAAGAAACTAATAAAAGAGGACAGAGGTGAGAATAAGACCTTAATTTATTTTTTTGTATTGCTTTTTCTTTTTTTAACCAAAAAAAAAAAAATGTTACCTGTTTGGAAAATAAATTTTTTTAATCTTTAATTAGAAAACCATTTAAAAACTACATAAGTTATTTGGTTGTGATTACTCATGCATGGAATTGACCAGAAGCCTAACAAATGATTGAGGGAATCATTTGTGTCCCTAAAGTCTCAAGCCTGGTCAACATTGGTCTGTTACTGTTTAACCCTTAGGGCAATCCCTGGATTTCTGAGTTCCCTCCAACAGGGAGGAGGATACAAACACTGTGCATTCCGCACAACCAAGAGACAGAAGTGAGGAGCCACCAGATTCCCTAATGAAAAACTTAACGCACTGCCACGGAAGAGATCCCTTGCTCTATCTGTCTAGCAGGAAGTGATGTGGGTTAGTGAAGGGGGTATATTATGCTTTCCATTCCTTTTTTTTCCCCCCAAAAGGAAGCTTTCGTTGTTCCTTCACATTGTGCATTGAAAGTGTTTTTATACATTTTATTGTTGTACAGTTGTAGAGGAAAGACACACTCCTGTTTTCCTTTACTCAGAAACACGATACCTCTGACACCAGGTACGTGGATTTTTCTCCGCACAACAAGCAATTCTCTGCAACACCAGCTGAGTGTACTATAATGCAATTCAATTCTGACACTAACTGGACTTAGTGCAGACCCCACAGTTTAAGGGCTCAGTCCATAAGACTGTCCCCCCACTTCAGATGACAGTCACAATTAGTAGATCCCCAGGTTACCTACAAGTTCTGTCTGACCTGGCTACAAATTGGAGGTTCCCACAACCCCTTCTTTGGACTTGATCATTTGCTAGGATAGTTTCCAGAACTCAGGGAAATGCTTATGTTTGCCAGTTTATTATATTATAAAAGATAGAGATGAATAGCCAGATTTGGTAATACAGAGGGTGAGGTCTGGAAGGATTCCAAGCGCAGGAGCTCCTGTCCCCGCTGAGTTGGGGTGTACCACCCTCCCAACACATGGTCACAACCCAGAAGCTCTCCAAATCCTGTACTATTGGGATTTTTATGGAGGCTTCCTGACATAAGCATGATTGATTATTATTAATAGGTCAATCCCCAATCCCTCTCCCCTTCCTGGAGGATGGGGAGTGGGGCTGAAAGTTCCAAGCTTCTAATCATGGTGTGGTCTTTCTGGTGTCCAGCCCCCATGCTGAAGCTATCCAGGAGCCCACCAAGAGTCACCTCATTAGAACAAAAGACACTCCTATCACCCAGGAAATTCCAAGGGCTTTAGAAACTGTGTCAGGAACCAGTCAGGAACCAGGGTCAAAGATCAAATATTAGAACAAAAAATGTTCCTAGTGTTCTTATCACTTGGGAAATCATAGAGGTTTTAGGAGCTCTGTGCCAGGAGCCAAGGGCAGAGACCAGCATATATATTTTGTATTAATTCACAATAGTATACACAAAGGAAAGTACACATATAGAAAAGCATACAACTCAACAAATTTTCGGAAATGGAACACACCCATATAACCAGCACCCAGATTGAGAAATAGAACATTACCAACACCCTGGCATTCCCCGTTGTGTTCCCTTCCAAGTACCACCCTCTCCCCAAAAGGAACTGCTATCCTGACTTGTAATAGCACAGAGCCGTTCTACCTGTTTTTGTATTTTCTATAAATGGAATCACACAGTACATACTCTTTTGTGTCTGGCTCCTTTGACTCAACATCATTTTGAGATTCATCTATAGTGTGTGTAGATCATTCTCATTTCTGTATGCTATTCTCTTCTACTGTCTCTGCACATCTGGGTTTGAGGCTCTTACAAATAATGCTGCTTTGAATGTTGTGGAACATTTCTTTTGTTGCACATCTGTTCACATGTCCATCAGGTATCTACCTCGGAATAGAAACTGCTGGCTCATAGGGAACACAGATGTTCGGCATTATCAGATACTGCCATAAGTTTTTCCAAGTGGCTGTGACAATTTATACACCAGCAAGAGCATGGGACAGTTCTGTTGTTCCCCATTCTCCCAACACTTGGTACTGTCTTTGTCATTTTAGCGGAAAACTTAACCTTTAGCTTGAGTCATCAGGCCATGAGAAACCACATTTGGACCTGAAAGAGGGGCCTGCACAGAGTACCTGGACTCCATGCTATCTGTAGGAGCTGGGTGAAAGTTCAGGATTATCTGCTTTATGGAGGAGTAAGTATGTTCCATGCAAAATGTGTATATGGGAAAGGAGTGTGAGTGGGTTGTAGGTAACCAAAGAGCTGCACCATGCCGACTCTGGTGAGTTAGACTGGGTGGAACCCAGTTTCAATTGTCCACCCTCTTCCTCCTGTCAGTCTCCACAATAAAGGCTAAAAACATTAAATACTCACTTTTCCGTCTTTTTGGCAGCTAGACGGGCACGTGACAGAGTTCTGGCAGTGAGATACAGGGAAACCTGGGAAATCTTCTGCAGTTCTGATAAAAGAGCTAAGTGACTGGTGCAGACCTTTCCCCTTCTTCCAGCCCCGAGTGGATCCGGATGTACCCCCTCAGCAGTCATCCTCAACTGTGAAGGAAGTCAGGGAGAATTTCAGAAAGGCTCCCCCAATGCTCTGGGTCTGCTGAATCAGCAGTGGCAGCTGCCTGCTGCCAGATACCTTTTAGGTGGGGAGAACTCCTGTTTGCTTAAGCTACTGTAAGACCGTCACTTGCATTCCAAAGCATTCCTAAGTGATACAGAGGCCAAGGGAGATGTGGGCTCAGCTGAACTGATCAAAGTGAGGTCAGTGGCAGGGGGGGTGAAGGGGGGGTGGGGGGGGGCTCAAGGAGCAGCTAATGCGAAGGACTGGGGAGCAGCCAGATTGCAGTGCCCGAAAAACAGCGGGTAGGTAAGCTCCGGGTACAGCAAATATGGGCAAGTCTTCCAAGCACTGGCTGTGAAGGGAAAGGAAAGTAGCTAGAGGGGACACAGGATTCAGGAAGGGTCGTCTTTGAGATGGAGTGCCATGTGTATGCCTACATCCTTTTGGAAAGGAGCCAGCAAAGATGAGCTTGAAGAGACAGCAGAGTGGACAAAATTGAAAGGCCAAGGTTACTAAGGAGGCGGGAGAGAGAGGATCCACAGCCCAGATGGGTACTAGCCGGAGATTTGGGAGGCATGGCTGTTTTCTGACAGTGCTGTGATTGGAGGAGGGGTAGGGAGACTGAGCAGGTTAAAGTTTGAAATTATCATGGTGTAACTGGGAAAGCAAACTGAAGGCTTTCTGGCCTGAATTGAAGGTCTAGTTGAAATTGGAAATTAGGGTGCCAGGGTGGCTCAGTAGGTTGGGTGTCTGCCTTCAGTTTGGGTTGTAATCCCGGGGTCCTGGGATGGAGCCCCATGTTGGGTCCCTGCTCAGTAGGGAGTCTGCTTCTCCCTTTTCCCTCTGTCCCTCCCCTGACTTGTGCACTCTCTCTAATAAATAAATAACATCTTGAAAAAAAAAAAAGAGGGGCACCTGGGTGGCTCAGTCAGTTAAACGTCTGCCTTCAGCTCAGGTCATGATCCCATGGTCCTGGGATCAAGCCCCATGTCAGGCTTCTTGCTCAGTAGGAAGCCTGCTTCTCCCTCTGCCTGCTCTGCCTGCCCTTCCCCTGTTTGTGTGCTCTCAGTCTCTCTCTCTCTCTGACAAATAAAGAAAATCTTAAAAAAAAAAAAAAGAATATCTTATATTTGAATGAATGAATGAATGAATAAATAAATAAATAAATAAACAAACAAACAAATCCTCTCTCTCAATCCCCAGCTCTTCCTCCTCTGGCTAGCTGCCATCAGTGACCACACCAGGGCCGAGGGGGGAAGGACTGGAGAGTGGTGGGAGATAAGTTCCTACCTGACTGGTACAGTAAGTTGGCTCCTCCCCTTCTCCATTTGCTACTGTGGCTTCCCAGCTGGGATCCTCACTACAGTTCCCTTAACACCTCCCCTTCAGAAAGCTCCTGGTCCTCTCTCAGTATCTGCTTTCCCTAGCACTCTAGCAGATACCCTTTTGGGCAGGATCCCTTTAGAGATGATCCCGAGCTGGTTCAAGGACTCATGCCTTGGGTGGGATTTGAGAAGAGCCCAGGGCAGTGTCCCTACCTTCCCCAGGTGTTTTCCAGGAGATGGCAAGCCCCTGGGAGCCCAATATGGGACCTGAACAATGAGAAGCAATACTGAGGGTGATGTCTAGGGCCTAAGAGCATCCTTCAGGAGTCCCCAGTCCCCAGCATGGTTCAGCAAAAAGGAGGCAAGAATTCCCAAGCGCTCCCAGGGGCCAGGTGTAATAGCAAAGCAAACCAGGTTGAGAGCTTGGGACGGGGATGAGGAGAATGCAAAGTACACCCCACTTCACAATAAGAGGCCATGGCAAGGCTTCTGACATTAGTGGTACATGCAGAAAGCACAGGGGGTGACTGTCCTGGGCATACTTGTCTTCAGAGCCATTCCTCCATCTTCTGTATTGTGTTTTGCATCACAAGGGGGCTAGCTCCAGCAAACAGCATTTCCTAGCCTCTCCGTCAGCTGCCTTCTGCTGGCTCAGCTAATAGAGGACACCAGGAAGGGAGGGATCCGAGGATAGAAGGGAGAAAGAAGCTGCTTCCACTGGCAATAAGCCCCGGTGACCTCACCTTCATAAATTTAGTTCACATTTGAGTCCAGTGACTTTTACGAATTCCAGGTACTCAGATTCATTGATTCCCCCATTCTAATTCCCAAGGTCCCATATGTTTTTAGTCAATGCCTTAACTTTCTCATGAAGGACATGATTGGTTTATAAATTCATCTTAGGTTGTGATATAGGTTCCCATGGTATCAGACACTGCATCTGGATTTTAGCTGCTTACGTTCAGCAGCTCTAAGAGAAAAGAGACTTTTTTTTAAGACATTCCTAGAGGCTCTGTAGTTTGAGCTAAGAATTTAAAATTCTGGGTCTGCGATTTTTTTCAATTTAACTTTTTTTTTAAAGTAGGCTCCATGCCTAACATGGGGCTTGAACTTACAACCCTGAGATCAAGAGTCACATGCTCTACCAACTGAGCCAGCCAGACACCCCTAATTTTTTTAAAGCTCTCTTATGCTTAAAGCCATCAGAACCAGCCAGCCAGCCTATCTTACATTCTTTGTGTTCCTCATTCCGTCACAATGACCTGTCACTCTTCCCAAGAAGCATGAGTACCTCTCAGAGTACATGCAGACGTTCCAAGGGGTGCCCAGGCACGGGTAGTTTTAAAGATTACTTTCCAGGCCTTCTGTTTTCACACACGCACTCTTTGCTAAAATTGACCTGCCCAACAAGGACCTGCCTTAGAACATGAAGCCACTTCTCTTTTCCAGCCTCCCTTTTAGTGATCATGCTCCCTTCCCTACTTTATACAATGAAATGGCACCCTGCATTTTACCAAGATGCACTGTCCCAGGATACACAAAGCACAAGATAACCACAAAAGGGGCAATTCAAACGACTCATGCCACTAAAACCTGCTTTAATCAAGACACTGGGGTAGGGCTTCATATTTCTCCTCTTATTCTTATTTCTGATAAGAGTGAAACACAGTGGAGTTTGGCTTCTATTGGATGTTCTGAATTCAGACATACTGTACATGGGGGTGGTGGAAATGATGGCCATCTGGATTTAATGACTTTGCTTCTTCCATCCCTGACTATTATCAAAGAACTCATGGCTTCTGGTGAAAAATCCCATGACTGTTGACTTCTTTTTTTTTTTTTTTTAAAGATTTTATTTATTTACTTGAGAGAGAGAGAGAATGAGAGACAGAGAGCATGAGAGGGAGGAAGGCCAGAGGGAGAAGCAGACTCCCTGCTGAGCAGGGAGCCCAATGCGGGACTCCATCCCGGGACTCCAGGATCATGACCTGAGCCGAAGGCAGTTGCTTAACCAACTGAGCCACCCAGGCGCCCGACTGTTGACTTCTTAAACTTCGAAGCAGATATACCTTCCCCCTACTAAGTTAAACACGTTAGCATTTCTTAATATTCCTTTTATCTCCTCTCTTCCGCCATCATGTTGTTCTTGTTTGGAATTTTTGACATTAGTTCTTCTGGCTAAACATTCTCTTTTCAGGGCGCCTGGGTGGCTCAGTCGTTAAGCGTCTGCCTTCAGCTCAGGTCATGATCCCGGGGTCCTGGGATTGAGCCCCACACTGGGCTCCCTGCTAAGCAGGGAGCCTGCTTCTCCCTCTCCCTCTGCCTGACACTCCCCCATGCCTCTCTCTGTCAAATGAAAAATAAAATATCTTTAAAAAAAAATTCTCTTTTCTTCAATCTTAGACTTTTTTTTTAACAGCAGTATATTTATCAAAATATTAGATGACCCTGACATCCCATGTCTCTTGAAGGTTGTCCCGGATTTGTTTCTCTTACTTGAACACTTCCATTAAAGGTATTTTCAACTGTGGCTTTTTATGTGGCAAACTTCTCATAACATGCCCGAGAACATTTTTATTACTCTCTCTCATTGAAATGAAAATTTGGCTGTGTATAAAATTTAAGGTTCACAGTTCTTTTCCTTTAGGACTTAAATAACTACATGATCATAGGAAAAACTATATGACCATCTAAAAAGATGAGGGAAAAGGCAATCGATACCCATTCATGATAAAAAAAAAACACAAAATTTTCAGCAAACTAAGAATAGAAGGGTAGTCTTAAACTGATAAAGGGCATCTATTCAGGGTACCTGGGTGGCTCAGTTGGTTAAGCGACTGCCTTCGGCTCAGGTCATGATCCTGGAGTGGTTAAGCGACTGCCTTCGGCTCAGGTCATGATCCCGGAGTCCTGGAATCGAGTCCCACATCAGGCTCCCTGCTCAGCAGGGAGTCTACTTCTCCCTCTGACCCTCCCCCCTCTCATGCTCTCTCTCAAATAAATAAATAAATAAATAAATGAAATCTTTTTAAAAAAGGGCATCTATTCAAAACCCTCAGTTAATGTTTTTATAGTAGAAGACTGAGCTCTTCCCCTAACATCAGGAACAAAGCAAGGATGTCCACCTTCAACTCTCTATTCACCATTACCCTAGAGCTTCAAGACACTGCAGGAGAAGATACCCAAGGCATACAGAGTGTTAAGGAAGAAGTAAAACAGGCCTTGTTCACAAACAACATGATCATGCACATTGGAAATCCTAAGGAATCTAGAAAAAAGCTCCTAGAATTAAATGAATTTAGCAAGGCCACAGGCTAGAGGTCAATACACAATAATCAATGGTATATCCATATATTAGCAATGAATACATGGAAAACAAAATTTTAAAAATATCATTACAACAGCATCCCAAAATATAAAATACTTAGGCATAAGTCTTTCATTATTTTAAGTATACTCTTTTTTTATAGTCTTGGAATTTTATTATCTGAAGTTATTGTGGTCCAGTCCTGCTGCTATATCTATTCATTTGACTCTGTCAAAGTATAACTCAGAGACCTTTAGGTACCTGCATGCAAATGGAATACTCACTTATTTTAAAGAGAAGCTAGACTCTTAGACTCTAGACTCTGTTAGACTGTTAACAAGAAGGGATTTAAAAGAGAGAGAGAGGAAAAAAAACTAGACATTCAAGGAACAGTAAGTGCTTAGATTTTTTTGGTTTGCTCTTAGGGTTGGGGAGAGGCTAATGGCTCAGCTAATATCTGGCAGAGTCTAGTCTGTGATGTGTGCTCTTAAACAAGCTGTCTGGGGAAAACAAAAGAAACAGTTTTAGCTACTGACAGATTCTTCTGATGAGTTGGAGATTTTAATTGTGGAATATTCATGCCAGGCTGATGCTATGTAAGATCAGGTCTATACCATTTCCCTCCTGAGAATTTCTTAGCTCTCACTCATGGTGATTATATCCTCCTGCATTTTGTAATTTTAGATGATGAGCTCATCTTTAGTGGGGCTTTGTGTATGGGAATCCTGCGTGGCCAGGATGGAGGGTGTGTTTCTTCAGAGAGATTTTATGTTTGCTTCTGTCTGGTATCCATTTTTAAAGTTAATTTTTCAACCCGCGGGCCCCTAGTTTCTATAGGAAGTGTAAGATTGAACTCTAAACCTGAATAAGAGCAGACTGATATAACTTCTCAGGGGAACATTTTTTCCCCAATCAAGAGGCGAGGCTAAGAGATACAGCTTCATAGTTTCTCTGTGCGTCTCTGCACATTTCATTTTTGGTTCATACTTCCACCAAAGGTATAGCCCTTTGAGAGTCCTAGTTTTATGTGGAAGTATCAAGTCTATCTCTTTACTTTTGTTAATCAAGGTCTCTTCTTTTGGTGCTACAGGTCCATTCAAAAATGCCTTGGTTCTTGAGACCAGTAAACTCCTGGGGTTGGGTGGGCTCCACATCAGCTCATCCAACATTCCCTCTGCCCCTCCCCTCAACTGAGCTCCCTCTTAATTTTTGACCACTGAGAATGTTCCCTACCTTCTGTGAGCTTAGCTCTCTCATCAACTGAAAGCTTAATTTAAAAAAAAAAAAAAAAAAAAGCTTATTTTACCATGATTCCAAGATGTTTTCAAAGAAAGAGACCATGTATGGTATATATTCATATATAAATGTAGTATGAACGATAGGAAAAGGCAATTCACAAACCTATTCCTGACTTCTCTCCCATCTTCCCCCCAAGCCCCCACCATTATGTTTTGCTCTTCTCTAAGCAACATTAATAGTTGTTTTCCCTTCTCTACCCAACATCTAACCTCAGTTTTAATAATAAATGAAGGGATGGATGAGTGAATGAATCAGTTAAACAATTCATTCACTTATCCATCAGTGACACCTACTGTGTCTTTATCTTGAATTCTGATTATTACAAATATACTGAAGATTACAATAACAAACAGAAAAGAAGGGAAGAGACATGAGAGACATTTTAAAATGTATTGAGTACTGTATCTCTTTAAGAAAAAAAAAAAAGCCTTGCAGAAATTGAATATCGAAACTGAAAAGGGTAGAACTGTAAGACACAGACCAAGTTAAAACTGAGTTCATAGACGAATGAGCATGAACCCGACTGGTAGGGGAAGGCTCCACAGCGTAGGTGGGAGCTGGGCTGAGCCACTGGTGTTGACTCATGAAACTGGGATCCATACAGGCCATTAGCTAAACACATGCAATAAACTATAGACTGAAGTCTGGCTACTCACATTATAAAAATCTCTTCACATAGAGGACATTTTCTATGGTGATCATTTCTGCCCGCCTAATAAGATTTAATTTATAAAACTTTAATTGGCATTTTACTTTTCAGATTCATAGTCACTGTATGATCAGAGGTAATCTTTCTGGAGTTTTTCCAGCCAGTGTTTACTCCAAGAATTAGCTCAAATCCTTGGTTTAGTCATCAAGTGGTTCATTATTCTTTGTAAGTGACTAGGAGAAGGGTTCTCAGGGTCCGTGGTACACTCAAGGACCACGCCTGACATGGAGAAAATTAAAATGAAAAGGGACTTCTTTTGGTAGAGCATTCTTTTTCAAAAAAGGGTAAAATTTTAATGATAGAAACGGATCCTTCTGGAAGAATATTTTATTTTAGTAACTGCCATATATTCCCAGAACCTTCCAGAGTATTTAAATGAGCCTCTCCGTACTGATTGATGGCTCATCCTCTACTGTATGGAGGTAGAACAGAGGAAATGGAGGATAAAGTGGGTCATTTTAGATATATCATTATATATAATAATATTATTAATAATAATATAATACCAGGATTGCCAAGATCAGGCCTAAAGCAAACAACCCTCTTGCATCCAAGTTCAATGAGAGAATTTAGTGTAAAACACTTTGTCTTCTTTTTCTCGCAAGGTCCATATAAATTTGCTCCATATCTGCTCAAAACATTTCTGAAAAAGCTCACATAGCCTTCATCCTTTATAATCAAAACGTTTCCCCTAATGTTCTGAGTGGCTTGAAAAGCCCAACCCAGAGTCTATCAGGAACATCTTCTATCTGTAGCTACAAACTGTGGTGGGCATACACAACATCTGTGTGATTGCTGGGGCCGTGTACAAGGTAAATGGGGGTGTGGGGCAGAGCTGAAGGTGCTGCAGGCTCCCAGGGGGCAGGCAGCAGAGGGCTGGAGGGCCGAGGCTCTCAGAGCCAGGCACGGGGGCTGCATCCCTAGCTGCAGGAGGCCAGCAGCGCCGCCAGCCAGGGAGAGGTCCCTGCGTCCAGGGGAACAGCTCCTTGACTCTGCACATCTTTCTCTCCCTGCTGACTCAGCCTGGCTCGGGCTTGCCCCAGGCTCAACTCATTATCTTGTTATCTTTACAACTTTATTCCCACTGCTTACAAGCACATTCTTTCCAGGTTTCTTAGTTGAAATCCCCAGAAAGAAGGCTCTAGTTGAGCCCATCTTTTAGTGCCAAGCCATCTGTAACAGCTCATTAATTGGTCCATGGGTAGCCCGGCCTCTCTTGGGGCAAGAGCTTTGGTCTGTGGTCACTAGTGTCTACAGGGACAGGGCATGCAATGAGGCTTTGGGGGTATGAGGGAGTGATCTAGATTCTGTGAACATGGGGAAGGTGACAGATCAGGCCTAAAGCAGCACCGATGGTGGCCTCCAGGGGTCCCTTGGGAAGTATCTCCTTCCGCCTTTACTCTCCTACGGCCATCTAGGGATAGGCCTCTTTCAGTCCACTCTGGAGCCCATTTGTTTTAGCCTGGATTCTTTAAAACCTGAGCCTGGGGAAAACTTACTAAGATTTTACTGGGATATCAAAATGGACACTCGGGCAAAGGGAGCCCTGGCAATAAGTAAGTGTCCTATCCTAATGCAAAATCTGCTCAACCTTATTAAAAAACAAGGAAAGGCTGAATTATTATATCTGGCCTATGAGACTTGGAAAAATGTAAATATCCAGTGTTATGAAAGTACATATAGGGAAAAATGTCCTCTGATGCACCGTGGAAATGCAGATCAAAAGCCTTGAAAAGGGCTACACTCTCCAACCTATCAATTTCATTTGTAATGTGGAATTGCATATGTACTCCTCATGTGAAATAAATATAGCCCTTTAATTTTCTATGATTCATCTTACTTCCTCCAAAGCACCCATCTTGATACGAAGTGAGAGGAAACTAAATTTAGTCCACACGACTAAAACCCAGTTTAATTCAATATATAAACTGACCATTTAGATACTCAGTCTGTCAAGGTAACTGCCCAGGCTCTCATCAATTCTTCCACTTTAACATAGGTTTAGGTACATAGGAGATGGGAGGGCTTACATATCCTATGGCAGTAGGGAAAAGGCTCTCTGGAATTTATATATGGTACAATCCCATTTCCACTATTACAATAAAAGTGCAAGGGGCACGTGGGTGGCTCAGTCAGTTAAGCATCTGCCTTCAGCTCAGGTCACGATCCCAGGGTCCTGGGATCGAGTCCCACATCGGGCTCCCTGCCCAGTGGGGAATCTGCTTCTCTCTGCCCCCTCTCCCCACTTGCGCTCTCTCGCTCAAATAAATAAATAAAATCTTTTTAAAAAAATAAATAAAAGTGCAAGTGTGTCAAAGTGTGTCAAAGAAAAAAGGTCTGGAAAGATATAAAGCAAAGTCTTTGAGTTATCTCTGGGAGGTAAAATTGCACTGGGCTACAACTGTCTTTTACATTTATGTTTTGGTTTAATTTTGTAAGAAGCATGCCTTAATTTCATATTCAGAAAAAAACAATAATGATGTTTCATTCTGATAAAAAACCAGTCCAACAGGATGTTAAGTGGGGTTTTGATTGAAATGCCAAGATATGATAGTTATTGAGCATCAAAGCAAGGTGTGAGCAGACCACAAAGATTTCAAAGGCGATCTTCAAAATCTGGTTAGCTGTGTCTTGGTCCTCGACCCAGGGAATCCCTCACCCAGAGAAAGGGAATAAGAGAGTCAGAAGAGGGGAGCTTCCGGGAGGATTTTGTGAGGAGGACTTCCCTGGGGAATGGGCAGGGTCACCTGCTCCCTCCCCTCCAGTCTAGTGAGAGGCTTCAAGGGGACAGACCACTCAGGCAGCTTGAGGTGTGGTCACTGCCATCCCTGCCGCAGGGCATAGACAATGGCCCGGTGTGGGCTGGTTCTGGAAGACTAAGTAGCCTTGGCTGAGAGAAAAGGACCTGGGTGAAAACTGCTCAACCCTCTGGGTGCAGTTCAAATGAGACAGAAGTCCAGGGGACCAGGTGAGGAGGAGGCAGAGGTAAGTCTCCCTGGGTTGAGCCCAACCAAGAGTGGCCAGTGAGGACAAGGGGGTCCCAGCAGTGAAAGGCTGGGTGACAAGTGCTAGAGCTGAGGCTGTAGGAAGCAGGGGGCAGGGGGCCCTGCTGAAGGAGAAGGAATTGAGTCAGAGAAACCCAGCAGGGGAGTCTCCCAGGACCTCAGGGAAACCCCCCAAGATCGGCTTTAAATATCTGCCAGGGGACCTATGGCCTATGGGTCCCCAGGTATAGGGCCCACAAAGCCATTTTACCAGGACTAGCCCCCTTCCCTCTCCACCACTCCCCACTTCAACCTTAAAGGCCAGAAACAGGGGTACCTGGGTGGCTCAGTTGGTTAAGCATCTGCCTTTGGCTCAGGTCATGATCCCAGGGTCCTGGGATGGAGCCCCACATCATCAGGCTCCCTGCTCCACGGGGAGCCTGCTCCTCCCTCTCCCCCTGCCTCTGCCTCTGCTGGTCCTCTCTCTCTTGCTCGCTCACTCTCCCTATCTCAAATAAATGAAATCTTAAAAAAAAAAAAGGCCAGAAACAGCAGCAAGAGGAGGAAGAAGTGAATAAGAAAGAGAAGGAGCTAAACACAACTCCCTCCCAGGCTGCCCACAGCCCACCTGCCACAGGCCCTAGCTTTGGGGGAGTAGGAGAGAAATCTTATCTTTGAGTGAAGATTTATATATTGATTAGTATACTGGGCTGGACCCTTTTAATTACTTAATTAAGCCTGCATTTATGACTTAAAGTGACCCCTGGACATTTACCTAAGGGTGCCAAGAAAAATTTATGAGCTTGGTAGGATTTTTATATACGGTCTTGGAAAAGACCAACCTAACCCCCATTGGAAGGGATTAAAAGCAGTGGAAGACAAAAATAAAGTGGCTTTGGTGGGCATAACCCATAAATCCTGCATAATCAGCATACTGGTTGTACAACATTCCTTTTTTAAAAGCCACTCTGCCTTGAGTTTCTAGATACACTATATCAGTGCCACCCAGATGTTGGCTAGGAGCCCCTCAGTCCTTGGAGGTCTGGCTATAATGGGATTAGACCCAGCTGATTCCACAGCCTGGAAAAGTTGAGTTTGCCCAGTAACTTGTGCTCATTCTCAGAGACTTACTCACCTGAGGTCTCCCCAGCCTCTTATTTCTGAGTCTGTTTTGCTTTCCGCTTTTCCCCCTCATCAGCCTGGATGCAGAAATGAGCATCTCTTAGCATTCCCTCTTTAGAAGAATCTCCTCACACAAACAGTTGTGAGTTGTGGAGACTTTCCCGAAGGTTTTCCGTCTTCTTAGAGTGCGGCAGTGTTAGGTGGTCAGGGAGGTTGTTGTAGTTAAAGTTCACCACACTGAGTGACTGCTATTATTCCGTACAGTGTTAAATGCTGGAGATACAGAGTAAATGATATCCATCATCCTCAAGATACTTACAGTCTAGTTGGGGAGAGAATGTAAGAGAATATAGTAAGTGCCTGTTAGAGCCCAGGTTGCCATGGGAGCACATGTGGTGGGGGCATGCGAACAGGCCTGTGGTGAGGATGTGGGAAGTCAAGGAAGATTTCTCTCTGTGATAAAATGGCAGATTATTTAAAGAATCAAATAGAATTTGAGAATGCAGAAATACAGTAAGAGATGTTAAAAACTCCAGAGATGGGTTCAACAATTTAGATGCATGAGAAGAGAGAGTCAATGAATTAGAAAATATGGCAGAGGATGGGGCGCCTGGGTGGCTCAGTCGGTTGAGCGTCTGATTCTTGATTTCGGCTCAGGTCATGATCTCAGGGTCCTGGGCTCCGTGTTCAGTGGGGAGTCTGCTTGAGGAATCTCTTCCTCTCCTTCTGTCACTCCCCCTGCTTGCATGCTCTCTCTCTAAAATAAATACATAAATCTTAAAAAGAAAAGAAAAGAAAGGAAAAGAAAAGATAATAGGGCAGAGGAAACGATCTAAAATAAAGAGAGACAACATAGAAAATCCAAAAGCAAGGGTAAGAGATACAGAGAATACAGTGAGAGGATCTTACTTTTATTTAGTTGGAGTCCCAGGAGAAGAGAACGAGCTGAGATAATATTTGAAGACATAAAATAATTTTCCACAACTGATGAAAGACTTTAAGTTCAGAATCACAAAGAACAACAAATCCCAAGCAAAACTAATTATAAGAAATCTATTCTTGGCACATTAAAATAAATCTGCAGAAAACAAAAAAAAAAAGAAAAAAATTGAAGACAGGCAGAGGGGGAAAAAGATTGTTTTCAAAGGAGCAACAGTTAGACAGACAACTGACTTCTCAACAGCAACAGTGGAAACCAGAAAACAGTGTAGTATCTTGAAAGGCTAAAAGTAAACTGCTAGTCTAAAATTCTACATCCAGCTAAAAATCTCCTTCACGTGTCAACATGAGAAGACACCTTTGGACAAAAAAAAAAGAGTGATTTATTCACTAGCAAGAAACACTGTATTAGTTTTCTATTCCTATGTAATAAATTACTACAAACTCAGGACCTTAAAACAATACCCATTTATTTTCTCACAGTTGTGTAGATGTGAAGTTCAGGTAAGGACCAATTAGGCTCACAGCTCAGAGACTCACAAAGCTGAAATCAAGGTTTTGGGTAGGGGTGGGGTCTCATATGAGGCTTGAGGTCTTCTTCCCAAGATCATGTGGTTGAAAGTGAGGTCTAGGGTGCCTGGGTGGCTCAGTTGTTAAGCGTCTGCCTTCGGCTCAGGTCATGATCCCAGGGTCCTGGGATCGAGTCCCCACATCAGGCTCCTTGCTCCGCGGGAAGCCTGCTTCTCCCTCTCCCACTCCTCCTGCTTGTGTTCCCTCTCTCTCTGTCAAAAAATAAATAAAATCTTAAAAAAAAAAAAGTGAGGTCTAAAAGAAGTCTAAGACTTAAAATTATATAAAATATACTCTGATACAATGAAATTACAATGAGAAAAAAACAACTTAGAAAACTCCACGTTTATTTGGAAAATAAGAAATACTTCTTTTTTTTTAAGATTTTTTTTAAAAGATTTTATTTATTTATTTGACAGAGAGAGACACAGCAAGAGAGGGAACACAAGCAGGGGGAGTGGGAGAGGGAGAAGCAGGCTTCCCGCAGAGCAGGGAGCCCAATGGGAGGCTCCATCCCAGGACCCTGGGATCAAGACCTGAGCAGAAGGCAGACACTTAACGACTGAGCCACCCAGGCACCCAAGAGACACTTCTAAATAATACATAAGTAGAATAAAGTATCACATAGGAAGTTAGAAAATATTTTGAACCGAATGTTAACAAAGTTTTTAATGTATCAATTCCCACGGGATATAGGTGACGGGATATAGGGAAGTATATAGCCTTAAATGCATATATATTACAAAGTAAGAAAGATGGAAAATTCATGAGCTAAGATTCATTCTCAAAAAGTTAGAAAAAGAAGACATGGGATACTATATTATTATTCACAAAGATTCACTAACCCAACTCTGGGCATCAACATCAGGCTTAGCCCTATTTCTTGCTCTAGTCAATGGAATGCATACAGGAGTGTGATGTGTCACATCTAGACAAAAGGTTTAAGATTCAACATCGAGTTCACCATACTGTCTCAGTTTCCCTCGGCTATGATGATTGTCAGTGTTCCAGACAGCAGCTGTTCTGCTGCTCAAGCCCCAGGGTAAAGACAATGTGGAGAAGAAGCCAGCCAACCTGGACGGAACAGGTAGAATGATTGAGAAATAAACTATGTTGTAGAAATCCTTGAGATGTTTTTTTCAGGATCGTTTGTTGTCTCAACTTAACCTAACCTATCCTAACCCTTATAGAAGTCCAAAAGAAGAGGCAACTGCGTGGCGCAATCGGTTAAGCATCTGACTCTTGGTTTTGGCTCAGGTCGTGATCTCAGGGTCATGAGATCAAGCCCTACATCGGGCTCTGCACTCTGCGTGGAGTCTGCTTAGCATTCTCTCTTTCCCCTCTCCCTCTGCCCCTCCCCTGCCACATGCACTCTCTCTCTCTAATAAATAAATCTTAACAAAAAAAGAAGTACAAAAGAAACCCAAATACGGTAAAATAAATGAAATAATAAGGATAACAGCCTTAAAGAAACGGAAAAGAACATGCCATAGAGAAGATCACCAAAACCAAAAGCTGGGTCTTTGAAAAGACCAATAAAACTGATAAATCCTTAGAAATTATCAAGGCAATGAAAAAGAGAGAAAAAAATTTAAAAGAGAGAATGCACAAATAACCAATGCCAGCAATGAAAAAAGCAGGGATCACTATACATTCTATAAACACTAAAAAGATACTAAGAGAATTTTATGAATAATCTATGTTGAAAATGCGAGAAGTTAGATGAAATGAATATAGTCCTAGAAAAATACAACTTATTGAAAATTGATCTAGGAAGAAATAGAAATTTTAAGTCCTTAATTTTTAAATAAATTGAATCAAAGTTTAAAAACTTTGAATAGCTAAGGGAAAAATAATGCTTACTGTATACAAACGCTTTGGAGAATAGAAAAAAAAATGGTATACACTCCAATTCATTTATACGGCTAGCTTAACTATGATACCAAAAGCCAATGAGGATAGTTTCAGAAGAGAAAATTTAGCCAAATCTCACTCATGAACATAGATACAAAAGTTCTAAATAAAATACTGTATCAAGAAACATATAAAAAGGAAAATACATTATAACCAATGTGGTAGACAGTATAATAGCTCCTAAAGATGTTTATTTCCTAATCCTCAAAACCCTGTGACAATGTCATCTTACATGTCAAAAGGGACTTTGCAAAGCCCAATGTAATCACAAGAGTCCTCTTAAGAGGGAAACAGGAGGGTCAGAGTCAGAGAGATGTACCGATGGAGGCAGAGATTGGAGTGATGGGCTTTGAAGATGGAAGAAGGGACCACCAGCCAAGGAATGCAGCTAGCCTCTAGAAACAGGAAAAGGCAAGGAAATGTATTCTCCCCTAGAGCCTCCAGGAGAACTGCAGCTCTGCCAACACTTTGATTTAGCCCACAGGACCCACTCTGGATTTCTGACCTCAAAAATTGTAAGATAATAAAGGTGTGGTATTTTAAGACACTGTGTATTTGGGAATTTGTTACAGAAGCAACAGGAAACAGATACAACTAAGTTGATCTTATTCTAGAAATACAAGGATGCTTCAACATTGGAAAATCAAAATAGTTCACCATATAAGTAAACTTGAAGGAAGAAAATAATATGACTGCTCAATAAATAGAAAAAATTTCATAAAATTCAATTCCAATCATCATTAAAAGAAAAACAAACTTTTAGCAAACTATGATTAAAAGGATTTTTCTAAATCGGATATCCTTTATCAGAGGTTAGAAAAAAATCAACACGTTGTACCCCAAAACTTGTATAACATTGTATGTCGTTATACTTCAATAAGAAAGAAAGAGAGAGAGAGAGAGAAAGACAGAAAGAAAGAGACAAAGGGAAGAGGGAAGCTGGGAGTAAGCAATGAAAAGTAATTAACTATAAAAGAACGAAAGTAATTACCAAAAAAAGCATTGAAGTAATTACCATAAAAGGCCAGTAGTTACATTTAGAAAGAACAGGGTTGTATTTGGGAAGGGATATACTGGGGGCTTCTGGGATGCTGGTAAAACCCTACTTTTTTCTAGGTGGTAGTTAATGAAAGCGCTTCATAATAATTATGTTTTATGCACTTTCCTTTAATTGTGTTATTTTTCACAACAAACATGTTTTTATAAAGGTAGAAAAGAAAGAAAGGGGGCACCTGGCTGGCTCAGTCGGTGGAGCATGTGACTCCTGATCTCAGGGTTGTGAGTTTGAGCCCCAGGTTGGGCAGAGAGATTACTTAAAAAAAAAAAAAAAAAAATCTGAAAAAGAAAAGAAGGATTTGAAAAGCAGATAGAGCAAAGCTACATTTTAAGGCCTAAAACTGCTATAATCACTGAAGGGCAGACACTCAGGTTGGCCTTAGGAGTGGTGGAGCTTAAAATCAGACCAGCTAACATGAGCTGAAAGGCTCTGAGCGCTCCTGGGTTGGGCTGACTGACTTCTCACCTCCAGGATAGCAGAATCTGGGCAGAGAACCAGCACTGGCAAAGGCTAGGAGAAAGTGTGGGCCCAATGGAGTGGGTCCCCACTGTGGCAGTCCTGCAAGATGGCACAGAAGGCACCGAGGAGAAGCAGGAGTCCTCTGGGACCCCAGGGAACAGAAGGGACCCAGGTGATGGGAGGGAAGTGAGTGCATGGAGAAGGTGCTAGTATCTCAATCATGAAATGGAGGAGGAGTGGGGATAGAAGACATCCTGGAGCTCTCATCTCCCAGGCCTGAGAAAACTTTTTAATATTCTAGGATTCTAAAATGAACGTGATAATTACTGAGTGCAAAAGCATAAAGGAGTCATGGTTTTGAAGCTCGCCTTTGTAAGGGCCTTATCCCTCACCTAATGATTACCTGCAGTTTTTCTGGCAGTTGTCAAAGGGAAAGACCGATCGTACAGCCAGCAGAGTTTTCATGGCAACATTCTAGGAGGGCTGGTTCGGCTGGCCAGTCTACAGTACTAATCGTTAAGACATGAGACAGCATGGGCCAGAAATGCTATGAGCCAACAACCTCCGTCATAAGTGAAAGCTTATGTCCAAATGTAAGGACGGTGGGCCACGTGACTACAGAAGACAGGGCAGGCTCTGTATCACACACACTGATGATCTGAGTGCATGAAAGGACTGTTAGCTATGAAGAAATTTAGGGTTTTCAGGGTTCCTGTTGGGAACAAAAGGCTCTGGGGGGCCCCGAATGGCAAATACAAGAGTATGAGAGAAGAGGTGAGTAGAGGTGGGGAGGGGATGTCTCCACCTCTGGAGGGTCTAATTAATCCCAGCACTGTCACAATGAGTATAAACCAGAGTGATTTGCTGGGGTAAGGGGATGTGGTAATAAACAAACATAATACTTCTTTGCATCAGTACACAGGAAGAATCAAAACCACCTGCACTCAGCTTACTGTTGACATTGACATGAGTTTTCGAGGGTAGGAAACTCTTGCCTGGGATGAGAAAAGTTGTAAACAACTATTGTTTTTTGCAGAAATTTCAAGAAGTAACCTTTTTTATTTTTCTCAGTAATCTCTACACCCAATGTGGGGCTTGAACCCACATGACCCTAAGATCAAGAGTTGCACATTTTACCAACTGAGTCAGTCAGGCGCCCCTCAAGAAGTAACCTTTTCTTTTCAAGATTTTATTTATTTATTTGAGAGAGAGAGAGCAGGAGAGGGGGAAGGAGCGGAGGGAGAGGGAGAAGCAGGCTCCATGCTGAGCAGGAGGATCCTGGGATCATGCCCTGAGTCAAAGGCAGACGCTCAACAGATGGAACCACCCAGGCGCCCCAAGAAGTAACCTTTTCAACGAACTTTGCAACTTTTCAATAGACTGCATCTAACCACTTTTTATTCTCTAAGACTCTTTGAAACCCTTGCCTCGAAACCCTCACCTTGTGCCGTCCACCGATACCCACCTACTGTATCATGATTCGTGCCCAGTCCCAATCAAGCACTGGTAAAGCTGCCTTAAAATAGACCCAACCCTTCATAAATATCCCGATGTGGCCCCCCAATACAGACGTTACTATGACTAGGCAGAGCTGTGTTTTCCTTTCCTGCGATCAGAACAAACTCAGCTTTGCACTCTCACAAAGTTGTTCTGACACTGTTTTTGGGAAGCAGCATTCGATTATGAGGCCTGCCAAGACCTCCTCGCCACTGTGGTCAAGACCCTGACTCAGAAAGGATGCTCCTCTGAGGCCCTCGAGCCCCTCAGGAGTCTTTTAGACCACGGCAGTGAGAGATGTAAATCTTGCCTTGGGCCTGAGCTCCCCAAATACAGGGTCTATTTGTCTCCAGGAATAAGGAACCCCTTTTAGGAATCCTTTGATTATCTGACCATATTGGAAAATCTTTTCTCCTCGGTCGATATCTGCCTTATTACGAATGACACTACTCCTTGTCTATTTCCATCCTGTTCATTTTTGGTTGTGCATCTGTAAGAGCCAAGTTGACAGTGGCAAGGACAGATATGGGTCCCAATAAGTATGTCCCTAACCTGGCCCAGGGACAAATTTTTTCTTGGGCCACTTATGAGAACTTTCCTCAGACTTGTTTTGAGGTTCAGCAAAGATCTCTCCACATATCCTATCTGCTGGGAAGTATAAATTCATCGGAGTTGCAGATGGAGAAGGTCTAGCTGTGACATTGGGAGCTCTGAGCCACAGGATGCACAAATGACTCTTGACTGACCATTTCCAGCCTCTCATGGCTCTGTCTCAGTATTAACCTCAGTCCATGCCTTCCTCGGGCCAGACTTTTGCTTCTTACATGTATTTATGCTATAGCCAAATTTGTGCACTTATCTTTCCAAATAGCATCATTTCACCAAGGATAATTTAGAATTACAGTGGCCACCACGAGGGAGTTTTGATATGAACAAAATTATTTACTTGAGAGGTGCCTTAGAACGTAAAGGCAACATAATTCCAAGCATCCAATGGTCTTCATTATTTTTTATTAGCACAAGGAAGCATCCAAAAGAAACTGAATTGCAAAATTACTCCCTTGATGGATTGCTTGGCCAAAGCAAAAGAAAAATGTGAACAAGTTAAATCTTTTAGATTTCCCCCAAACCACAATTCAAGCCTACTATCTTCTTCCCCCATGCTATGCTCCTCCATGTCCTGCTATCCCTCTCTTCCTCTGACCCACTCCCCCTCCGTCCTGGCCAGCCAGGTACCCCAAAGCTCACTTACCTCTTTAAAGTAAACCTCCTGCGGGACAGAGAAAACCTCTTATGGTAGATTTTAAGCTCTGATTTCATTCTCAGCTGAAAGCCATCATCAGAGACTCTGCAGGGCCTAGACAACAGAGAGAAAACATTACAGAGAAATTTAGAATCATTTGAGGAACTTATAGCCCAGAGCAGCCACATATATTTCAATTCATTCCTATGTGAGTAGGAACGGCAGATGCAAGGAGTTCAATGAAAAAGTCAGAATGGGAAGACCCCCGATGGTGACTAAAAAGGCCTTCAATTGCACAGGGAACCGAACGGGTTTAGAAAAGCTATGGAGTTGGTCAGGGTCTTTTGGAGGCTATCCTCTGTCTTTCCTATGAAAATAGATTGTGCTCTGGTTCAGTTTTTCAAGCCAAAAAAGGAGAAGTGTGATGGAGACCTCAGGAGTAGGTTAATACCTATCAACAGCATGCAGGAGTTGATCCTGAAGCAGATGTGACCCTGCTCGCTCTCTTACTTTTTGTGAATGGCCTTGAACCAGAAATAGAGGAGCAATAATGTGCAAGCAAAAGTAGAATGGGAAAGGGCGCCTGGGTGGCTCAGTCTTTAAGCGTCTGCCTTCGGCTCAGGTCATGATCCCAGAGTCCTGGGATCGAGCCCCGCCATCGGGCTCCCTGCTCCGCGGGGAGCCTGCTTCTCCCTCTCCCGCTCCCCCTGCTTGTGTTCCTGCTCTCGCTGTCTCTGTCTCTGTCAAATAAATAAAATCTAAAAAAAAAAAGTATAATGGGAAAGAGCCCCAAGGCCAGACCTCCCAAACCCTGCTGAATATTTTGAAAAGAGTTCTAGAACTAAGAAATGAACGATGAAGATATCAATGAAGGTGTTCAGTTTCTCATTCTACTCTTAAACCCACAAGGAAACATTTCTCTGAAAATTAAAGGACAACCTACAAATGTTTTACTGATATGGGCGGGATAGTATCAATCTTAAACCTGACCCCACTACTGCACAACCTTTTCCGTGGAGTCTTCAGACTACCCCAGTCATACATTTATCCTTACCATGCCTTCCCCAGGCTCCAGCGCATGACCATCAGCCTCAAACCTTTAACCAAGGAACACCACACTCATTAACTTAATAGCAAGGGATTTACTGTGTGAATGGAACTGCCATATTAAATGCTTTCCCTGATGGTCGCTTCCTTCTGGTTTGGTCCCAGAGGACTTCCTTATTCATAATAAGATCCTGGCTCATTCGGATAATGATTTATGAGTACTTCTGTGTGTAAATCAAGCAGATTGAAAATCTTTTATCAGCAAAAATTCTGATACTCTACTGGAGCTAAACCCATCAAGGTTCAATCTCTACCCAAACCTGCCTAATAGCCTCTAAAACAAGGCAATAAAAGGAGGAATAAAACTAATAATCAAAAGCCTTAAAGAGAAAGGAGTCTCATACCTTGTCCCAGTCTTTGTGATACTCCTATCCTCTCAGTTGAAAAACCCAGTGGGCAGGAATACAGATTTGTTTAGGACCCCAGGGCTACAAATTAGACACTGCCTGCTTCCCATTAGGATTAAACTCAAGTACTATTCTATCTTCAAGGCCCACAGAGATCATGTGTTTCACAGTTGTAGATCTATGTTGTGTTTTCTTTGATGTCTATTTTTTTAAGATTTTATTTTTAAGTAATCTCTACACTCAACATGGGGCTTGAACTCACAACCCCAAAATCAAGAGTCGCACACTCCACCAACTGAGCCAGCCAGGTGCCCCTCTTTGGTGTCTCTTTAAATCAAAAATTAATACTTGTCCTCTCCAGGGAAAATCAGCAATAGTACCTGGATGACCACTATGCCTCAGTTTACTGAATTGCCCTCCTACATTTCACAAATCCTCAACCAGAACCTCAAGAGCCTTACATTGCCCTGTAATTCTATTCTTATTCAATAGGTGGATAATCTTTTGTTGTGTTCAAAGTTGAGGTGAGCTCCGATGCTGATTCATCTACTGCTTGCTCTTTTAGCTCAGAGACAGCATTAAGGGTTCCATAGAAAAGCTGACAATTTGTCAAGGAAGTATCCTTCCCAAGACAAGACATCCCAAGGAGGAAAATCCCTTACTCAGACAACGAGCTGTGCAAAGGGTTTCTGGTCAATAACTAAGACATTATGAGGATCCTTGGGTCTCATTGGCCACTGCAGACAGAATAGTCCCAACTTCTCTGAAATGTGCACGCCATTCATTTGACCTACCCAAGTCCTTGCTAACCAAACCTTTTCCCTGGAAACCCAAACATGAACAGACATTTTCTGAATTCAGATTAGCTCTTCAGTACCCTCCCATTTTGGGCCTAACCAAATATCATAGACCTTCAACCTATAAGTACATGAGAAATTTCTCCAAGCCCTTAACTGCGTGAGAATCGAGACCCATAGCTTACTACAGGTTCTCTTGTGATCCAGTGACAAGAGCCTCCCCACCCTGTCGAGGGGCAGCAGCTCAACTAGTGGAGTCTTCTGTCAGCTTGGCTGGTCCCTCATTCGGTACCATCTTTGTTGCTTCCTAAAATTACACCTTTCTTAGCAGGTCGATTTACCTCCTGTGAACTCCAATACTCTCTCTGAGGTGCTAAGCTGCCAGGCAGTGCCCTCCCTCACTCTGTTAAGTAATCAACCCAGCTTCTTTTGATCAGGAAGTTATTTTGGTAGCATTTTCCAGCCGGCAAGGATGACAATCTTTATCAGAATTTGTCCTAAACTCTCATCTGAGAGATTTCAGATTATTAAAAAATAAAAACAACCAGGCGCCTGGGTGGCTCAGTTGGTTAAGCAACTGCCTTTGGCTCAGGTCATGATCCTGGAGTCCTGGGTTCGAGTCCCGCATAGGGCTCCCTGCTCAACAGGGAGTCTGCTTCTCCCTCTGACCCTCCCCCCTCTCATGCTCTCTCTATCTCATTCTCTCTCTCAAATAAATAAATAAAATCTTAAAAAAATAAAAATAAATAAAAAATAAAAACAACCACCACACTTTCTACATGCCTTTTATTTTGGTAAATATCCCTAATACAATCATGGCTGTTCTTTGCTCTCATTCCTACAGTCTCTTACTCCCCTGAAAAATGCTGGTCACTAGCAGGCTGGGGGCTTATCTCTGCTGGAATAGAACCACAAAGGGATCAGGAGTGTGGCTGCAGTGTTGGGGAGCAGCTCATTTTAAGTTCTAACCACGATATTGTGTTCCTCTCTCCCATGCCCCATACTCACACAAATCTTGGAGCAAGACTCAAAGGAACAAGCGGCAATTCAGTTAGTTCCCTGGAATCCTGCAACCTGGGGGCAGGGTTGGCAAAGGATTAGGGAGAAAAAGGGGAGGAGGGGAAGTTTCCTTATTTCTATCAGGGGTGCCTTCCCCTCCTCAACTCTGCTGTCCCCTGCCCACACCAGGGCTGACTCTGGGGGCATGTCAGACCTAGGACAGGTCACAGTGTATTCTCAGGACACCCTCATCCAAAGGACATGCACAGCTCTCTCCAACTGAAAGCTGGTTCTGGTGACCAGCAAGGCCAGCCCAAGGCTAACCAAATGCCAGTTAGAGGAGGTGACAGGAATAGGCCCGGTGTTTGTGTAAATGGAGTAAACCAGTCCTAAATTCCAACTGCCAGAGTTGTCCCTGTTTTCCTTTGTCTATTTCCTGGCCCCTGTGAGTTCAGAACAGACCCCAGGGTGCTCAGTGCAGCAGCGAAGGTCAGGAAATGCTGTCCCCCAGCAAGGAACGGAGCTGCATTTGGAACCTGGATTGGAGGGTATCCACCCACCGGGGCGTTGTGGGGGTGGGGAGCAGAAGAGTGGCCTTCACCAGATAATCCCAGGTAGCAAAGGGCCCCGGGGGCCTAGGCACCGGGAGCCTGAGCTCTGCTTGACAGAAACCTTACCACAGTTACCGTTGTCCAGAAGCACCAAGCAGTGGAGTCTCCTGACACTGAAAATGGTGGAGCGTATTCCCACAGTCAAGGTGGACACCCCTTAGGAGTCTGTACTATAGTTAAAAGCTTGCCCCGACTTTCCTTTTGGAGTCTTCCGTCTGCAGTATGCAATATATCACTTACACACAGCGGAATTTTTTTTGGTCTCGCTGTGATTTCTAGTATGTTGGCCTCAATCCCCACACTGGACTGCAAGCCGCTCCGGAGGCGGGGCCGTCCTAACCAGTCCCTTCTCCTTCAAGCCACCCTGTAATCCCTTGAACTTCTTAGTCCCCCACAGCGCCAGGCTAAGCCCTGCCCTGAGTTTTGATCACAGCCTTCAGACACCAGAATTAAGAAATACCACGTTGGAAAACAGCTTAACACCTTTAAGAATTCTAGGGTAACGGGAGTCCGCAGAGGGCAGGCCAGCCAGGTCGTGCGAGTGAGTCAGGGTGGAAAGAGGAACTCCAATGTTAAAAAAGAAAATGAAAAGTCTCTCCGGGTGCCGGCGCCCCGAGAGTGCAGGGGCTCGGAACCCGCCTGTTGCGCACCGCCCCCGGCCGCCGCCCCCCGCCCCCGGCCCGAGCACCCCGGAGGGTGGCGCGCAGGGGCGCGCATCCCAACAGGGCCGGCTCCCGGGGAGGCTCACTCTCGCAGGCGGGGGCGACGGGCCGGCCGGCCTCTCCCCGGATTTGTGACGTGCCGGGGGCAGCGCTGGTGACGACGCCACCACACAAAGCCGGGGCGTCGGGGCGGGGGGGGTCCCCAGGCCAAGAGCCCGGATGGGATGGGGAGGGGGCGGGGAGCGAGGCGCCCTAGGGCGCCGGGGCCCCGCGAAGTATTAAAGTGAGCGCCGAGTCGGCGGGGGCGGCGGCGGCGACGGGGGCCTGGCGAGGGCGGCGGAGCGGCCGCGAGCGCTCGTCGCGCGCCTGGCTGCTGTGGCCGCGGGGGCCGCCCGCGCGCCCGGCTCGCGGAGGCCGCGCCACGCCCCCGCGGAGGTGGAGCAGGGGCCAGGGGCGGGTCCGCAGCTGGCGGCGCCCGGGCCCGGGGCGGGGGCTGTGGCAGCAGCGGCAGCAGCAGCGGCGGCAGCAGCGCCAGGAGCTGCTGCAGCAGAGGCGGAGGCTGCTCCTGGACGCGTCCGGGCCGCGCAGCCGGAGCCCCAGCCCGGAGGCGCCGGGCGGTGCGCTGGGCGCCGCTGCTGCTGTTGCTGCCGCCGCCGCCGCCCGCCCGCCGCCGCCAGGGCCCCCGCTGCCGCCCGGGCCCCGGCCGCCCCCGCCCGCGTGTGCGCCCCAGCCGGGACGCCGCCCCCGGCCGGGTCTCCACTTCTCGGCCGCACCTCCCATGACAGCGCCCGCGCGAAGATGGCTGCGAAGGGCGCGCACGGCTCCCACCTGAAGATGGAGAGCGAGCTGGAGCGCTGCCGCGCGGAGGGCCACTGGGACCGCATGCCCGAGCTGGTCCGGCAGCTGCAGACGCTGGTCATGCCCGGCGGCGGGGGCAACCGGCGAACCAGCCCGAGCGCCGTGTTCACCTCTCTGGACACGGGTGAGTGAGGGAAGTGCTGGCTTCCGAGCACCCGGCGCGCGAAACGCGCCTCCTCCTCCAGGAAGCGGGCCCCGACTGCCCCCCGGGCCGGCGACGGCCGCCTTCGGTATTACCCTTCCTGTAGTGCTGGTTGTAGGAGCAATCAGGGTAATTAGGAAGGTTCTTATGCCCCAGGAGAAAAACCACATGCAGGTTTGGGCGCTTTGGGGGAGAGAGAGAGAAACGGCTCTCGCTCCCTGCCCTTTGGGATCATGTGGGCAACTCGGTCTACTGTGAAATGGTGGTATCGGCACGAATCAGCCCAGGGCAAGGGCTGGATTCTTGCGCCATCCCTCCACCCCGCCCCCGGTCCCGCAACTCCACCAGGTGAAGGCTATTTGTCTCTGCTTGCCGTCCCCTCCTTCCCCCCGCCCCCGAGTCCAGTTGACAACGGTGCTCTGTCCACAGCAGACAGGGTTGCATTGGCGAGCGCGCGTTGGGGGGGGGGGGGTGAAGTGGGAAAGAGGCCTGGTAAGCCTCAGTTTCCTCATCTGTGGTCGGACTCGGGACCCATCTAGCCCTGGCACTCGGTGGCCTTGGCGGTAGGGCTGGTTTGGCTGGGCTGGGCTCTTATAACTGGGGCGGGAAAGCACCCTGATGTGGCAGTCTGGGAACACCCCGCCCCAGTCTCCAGCCTCAAATCCTGTTCTGGTGCCCACAGCTCAGCCTGGAGAGCCTCCCCTGAGCCCTCTTTGTGCACCACCCCTTTAGAGCCTTGTGGAAGGAGGCAAGGAGTCAGTGAATGCAGATATGAAGAGGTTTAAAGACTGCCCAGCCTGTGGAATCATCATCATAATAATAGTCATAGCTAACACTTACCCAGCACTCACTGTGTGCCAGGCATTGTCCTACTAAGCACTTCAGTCAACTCATTAATTCCTCCCAGCAACCCCATGAAGCAGGCACTCTTGTTTGCCCCACTTGCAAATAATGGAAACAGAGACCCTGAGAAGTTAAATAACTTGATCATCCAGTCAATAAGTGGTAGAAGCAGGATCTGAACCCAGGCTTCTGAGTATATCCTTTTAACCACTCGCACTGTTAACCTCTTAATGATGTGTAGCACAAAATCCCAGCCTGAGGAGTTGCCTAAAGGGATGGCGGGGCAGAGAGGTGACCAGAGGGCAATCGTGTGGTAGATGGAGGAGCTCAGAGGAAAAGGAGTTTTGGGGAAGCAGCAGAATATGTGCTGGCCTCAGGCTGGTATTGGGAAGGGCAGAGTGTGTTTGCCCAATGAGGAGGGAGGATAGAAGGACACTGAGGGGGGTAGGGTGACAGAGATGGGCGGACAGTCAGGTTGGGGCTTTGAGATCAGTCTGAGCATGGCAGTGAGGGGGAGTGGCCAGAGCTAAAGGGAGAAGCAGGTGAACCCTCCTCTCCCAGGGCAGAATAGAGAGATTGCAGGTGCTTCTTCTGTCCCCCGTGAGGGGCAATGTAGTGGGGTGGGGCTTCTGAGGGTGGGAATGGAAACGGACCCACACAAAGAGCACTGGGGCCTGGGTAAGTTATGGGAATCTGAGTAAGTTTGGCCCCACAGAGGAACATGCTGGGCCAAGACAGGAACCTGACCTCCTCAAATTCATATGGGTCTGTATTTCCTAAACAGCTTTTTAGAGGTCTCAAGGAGATTACAAAGTTAATTGGTATCCCAAGAAGAAAGAACTTAGGGAGCCCAAAAAGTAAAGAAACTGGACCTAATAGATTCAATAGTGGTAAACAGACTTTTTTTTTAAACTGTAGGACTTTTCAGAGCCTTTATGTTTATTTATTTATTTTTTTAAAGATTTTAGTTATTTATTTGAGAGAGAGAGAGAATGAGTGAGAGCACGAGTGGAAGAAGGGGCGAGGGAGAAGCAGACTCCCCGCCAAGCAGGGAGCCCGATTTGGGGCTTGATCCCAGGTCCCTGGGATCACAACACAAACTGAAGGCAGACGCTTAACCGACTGAGCCACCCAGGCGCCCCTTCAGAGCCTTTAATATGTTCACTTGCCTATGATGTACAAGCCAAGGTTGGAGTATAAATAGCACATTTTTCAAACTTGCCTTGACCATATTCTATGAAGCATTATTGGGAAACACTGATATGATACAGTTTATAAATGGTATGGTATGGTTATAAAATGCTTTCCCTATTTTTTTTAAATTCTTGTAAACAACCTTATGGGGAGAGCAGGAGTTATTGTCTCCATTTTAGACATCAGGACACCAAGGCCCAAAGAGGTCGCATAATGTGTATGTGGCAAAGCCTGTATGCAAGCCTCAGTTCCTGCCACCAAGTCTACTACTAGGGAAGGTGGGGGCGGGGCATGAGGCCCCTGGCTTGGCTTCACTGTGGGGACTGCCTGGCACAAGGAGGGAGACTGAGGGGTGCAGTGGGGTCTCTTCTGCCAACTTTTGAGTTTGGTTCTGCAAATGCTTTTTCTCCCACTGTTAAATCTGGATACACTATCCCAACGCACACGCAGGCACACACACAGATGCACACGAGGAAGGAAAATAAATGACTCCCAAACCTATGCGTAGAGCATTTTTTGGATTGTCTGCTATTTTGATTCTCTCCTCAGGGTTCCTTGATCACCCGAGGGATTGAGGGCCTGTTTTTTTGGAGCAGTATAGCACTGACCCCCTTCAACCCAGGAGGGAGATTCTTATTGTACAACTTGGCCTATTAGACTCTTACAGTCAGTGTCCAGAAGCTTCAACAGTACCTATGTGGGGAGAGGAGAGGGAACGTATTGAGAGGGGGAGCCAAACCCCAGTTGAACCCCATTTTACAAACTGAGGCCCTGAGCCCTGCTTGTATCTGCAGGGTTTCCTACAGAAACTAAAAACCACTCCCAGACCATCTATTTCAGTCCAGGGGGCAGGAGGGGAGGACCCTCTGGGGGGTCCTCTTTGGGGTCTGGTGAGAGTGAAGGGTCAGGAGATGCTCAGGCAGAGGGGCCCTTCCCCCCTCTTCTCTGGGGAGGCTGCTCCTGCCCAGGGGGAAGATAGTTGCCACTGTTTGTACATTTTCTCTCAAACGCATCCGGTTTAGATTTGGTCAGGATGGAGCAGGGGAACCCCAGAGTGTGGCTGGCTGTGATGGACTTGGTTCATGTAAAAACAAAGAACACATCCAAGTGGTTAAAGAAAAAGAAATGAATACTATGAAAAATTTCCAAAACCTCAGAAAAGCAGAACAATGAATACCATGTATCCATTAACCAGCGTCAGTGGTTATGAACTCAAGAATGATCTTGTTTGAGCTACACCCCAACCTATCCCCGCCCCCCGCACTGAATACTGAAGTAGGTACTTATTAATAAGAACTCTTTTTTTCTTTCAGTTGCGAAGAGATTTTTTTTTTTTTTTATTTGAGAGAAAGAGAGAGAGACAGAGAAACAGCATGAGAGGGCAGAGGGTCAGAGGGAGAAGCAGGCTCCCTGCTGAGCCGGGAGCCCGATGTGGGACTCGATCCCAGGACTCCGGGATCATGACCTCAGCCGAAGGCAGTTGCTTAACCAACTGAGCCACCTGGGCGCCCGCGAAGAGATTTATTTACAGTAGTGTGTAAGCACATACATAAAGAAGTGGTGACCATGAGGAGCCAGTGCGGGATCCGTAAAAAAAAAGTCATTTTTCTTAATTAAGATCAGAGATCTGTTACATTAAAGGAATTCTAAAGAGAAATTAGGATTTCAGTAAGTCAGAATGTCATGGACAAGATGATTTTGTGTGAGATGGGATGATGGTTTAGATAGTGGGTTGAAATTTCTTTCTCTCTCTCTCTCTTTTTTTTTTTTTGCAGTTTTCTATTTTTATGTAATCCATTGTATAATCCTTTCTTTTTTGGCCAAATAAGATCTCTTTTGAAAAAACAAAACCATAATGCCATTATCACACACACCACCCCCCAATTTTAATGATTTAATTTTACAGTTCATTTGCTACAATTGGGAATCCTACACATTGCATTTGCCTGGTAGTTTGGGTGTCTCTTTTCTCCCCCAGTATTTTTTTTTTTTTTAAAGATTTTATTTACTTATTCATGAGAGAGAGAGAGGCAGAGGGAGAAGCAGACTTCCCGCAGAGCGGGGAGCCCGATGCGGGACTCGATCCCAGGACTCCGGGATCATGACCTGAGCCGAAGGCAGACGCTTAACCATCTGAGCCACCCAGGCGCCCTCCCCCAGTATTTTTTTTATGAAAATTTCAAACATTCAGCAAAATTAAACTATACTTACTTTATCACACGTCTGCTCTTCTATTTATCCATCCATCTAGAGTCTCTTAATCTGTAGTCACCCCCATCTTTTTTTTTTTTAACTAAATGATTTTTTTTTTTTTCCTCAACTGGAGATTGTTCTGAGCATTTCTTCAGTTGGAGTTAGAGGGGGTGTATTCGAGGCAGGTGGCCTCTCACTAGTTTTGGCCTCTTCCTCCTCTCTCTCTGGTTAGAAGCTCCCAGCCCTCTGCGGTCCTGTGTGGTAAGCAGCTGCAGAGACCACTGTGTCCCCATTTGACTTTGTGGGGAAGGGCGTACCTGGCCGGCCCCAGGTTTCTGACTGCGGATCAGCAGGCTGTGGAGAGGGGGCTCCGCCCTGCAAATGTGGTTTCTGGGGAAGGGGCAGGTATCTTTGAAGTGGGTCCCTGTGACCTGGCACCCTGAGAGCAGATGGGAAGCTAGCTGCCAGAGGCCTTCAAAACCAGGTGGGTCGGGAGTCTGAGGGGACATTCAGTGGTGGCCTCCTCTGGGCCTCTGCCCAGGGCAGGGGGCTGGGCTGGGCTGCACGAATCCGTGCTCAGGCTTCCAGAATCTCTTTCACTGTCAGGAAAGTCTTCCTAATGCCTCTTGGGAGGGAAGAAGCTGGAACACTTTACCCAAATCAGGATAGGGAGTAGGTTTCAGACAAGATGATAAAAAACCATGTTTTACCTTCAGAGAAGGAAGAACAAGAAAGCCTCGAATCCATTTGGATTCTTATTGAACAACTGGAAATCTAGAACTTTTAATTCTAAAATAGTCTTCGGTCCCATAGATTGGCCAGTTGGGAATGGTGGGATGGCCAGAAGAAGGGGAAGGAAGGCAGAGTAGAGAGGGAAGCGATGTGGGCAAGGAAGAAAAGAAAGGCAGTTCAGTTCCCAACACCTACTGAATGTCTGCTAAACCAAACACAGACCCTGGGTCAGGGGTGAAGGGGCGGGGCGCAAAAAGGCTTGAGAAAGACCGGAAGTGTTAATTTATAGAACAGTCTGAAACTCACAAGTATGTGACAGTAGGAACAATTCTTATCCCTGCCCTTGGAATTGCTATTGGAATTCCTATTTGAGAGTCCTATTACTTGGAATTACTATTACCCTTGAATGTACGGTTTACAGCCCTTAGACTTCTTTATTTCTAAACTACCGGAAGCTCTGCTCTGCATGGGATGCAGGAGAGACAGCCTGTCCGGTGGCTATGTCGTGGAATGTGGTATTTTGTTGTTTGGGCTGGGACCATAGCAATATTGCATATCTTTATTACCGTCTATAAAATGGGAGTAATATCTACCTTTTAGGGCCGTGCAGATTAAAGAATACTGTATAATAAAGTACTTGGTGCTCAGTAGGCCCTCAGCAAATATTGACCCCTCTTTTGCAGTAAAAGGGGTCCGGGCAGTGCTTCTCAAGCGATATGTGGTGAGGGATGACTTTCATGTTTTGTTGTGTTTTTTTTAATTCCCAATTTGTTGGGCTCTGATACTTTTGTAAGATACACAAACTGCGGCCTCTCAGCTTTTTTTTTATTATTCAAGTCAGCAGATTCAAAATTATTTTGTCACATTATTATCAATTGGGTGACAGACACAGACCCACCACAGTCCACCGACCACACTTTGAGCAGCTCGTGTTCAGAGGACACGCCCCTTCTTTTGAGGAGAGGTGTGTGCCCTGGGGAATATTTCCAGATTCAGGGTTGCTGGGAAGGAAGCTGGTTTCTCTGGGCTTGAAAGGAACAACAGAGCCAGGTCGTCTGGGGGGAGCTCCGCAGTCAGCAGTTGGGTGGGCCCAGTAGGGAGCTGCAGGTGAGCGAGGAACCAGCCCAGGAGGGACTATGGAGGGAGGGCCTCAGTTCCCTCAGAAGGAGCAGGTTCCTAACTCTACCTCTGGTTGAACAGGTGCAAACCCGGTTGGAGAGGGAGAGCCACTTGCCCTGTGGCCCACAGCTCGGGAATGCTGCTCAGGCCCCCAGCACTCAGCAGCCCAGCCCTCCTCCTAGCTGACATTTGGAAATGGAGAAGATTGCTTTTCATTCTTGTGTTGACTTGGATTTTATTTTTGACTAGATGATATATTCCCATGGGTCAGCCTTCCAAAGGGACCCAAAAGTAAAGAGGGAAAAGCCTCCCTCCGTCTCTGCCACCTTCCCCGTAAGCCAGAAAGGACATCGGATATGTATGTATCCTGTCACGTGTTTATACATAAACACACGTTTTGTGTCCACTGTGTGCACTCTGCTTTCTTACTGACTTGTCTTGGAGTTCATTCTTTAACAGCACAGACAGGGCTTCTCGTTCCTTTCTGTGGCAGCGCTATCCCTTTTTATGGAAGTGCTATGCTTTATTTAATCAGCCTCCTGTTGATGGACATAGAAGTTGTCTCTAATTTTCTGCTATTATAAAAAACGCTGCAGGAGTGACCTTACACACACATGCCAAGACCTCTGTAGCAGTGGGATTGCGGAGTCGATGGGGTGCACAAACATAATTTTTATATACGTCATCAAATCGCCCTTCCTAGAGGTGCCACCAACTTCTGCTCCACCAGTGATGGATGATAGCTTGGACAAAGTACTTTTTTGGCCATTTCCTCCAAATGTTAATTTTCAAAATCATGAGGGAGACCGCAAAGGATCACCGACAGGCTGTGGCATCCTCAGAGGGAAAACCTCCAGGGACTGTTCTCTGGGATCTGAGCTTTCGGGCTGTTCTCTGCGGGGAATCTCCTCTCTGCGGAGAGACTCTTCAGAGGCCTGCAATTTGGGGTCCATGGCTTTGAGTTGTGAGCAAACTGCAGTGGTCCTGAGAGCAAGGAGTGAGTGGCATTCCTGGGTGGGTTTAAGAATGCCATCCTGGCAAGTAGAAAGAGCTCTGTGAAGGCTGGGGACCAAGCAGACCTTCCCGGAGACATTTTGGGTTGGCACGTGACTCCCTGAGCCTCTTGGCTTCCTCACCCAGGCGTGAAGAGGATCCAGTTCACTTGGCAGCTATTTGTTGGGCACTTCTGTTGAGTGGTGGGCCTGGTCCTCACCCTGGTTGCAGGGGAGGGGCAGCGAACCAGTCACACTGAGCACAGCCACCCAGGTGTGGTGGTGAAACCACACTCGACCTCAAAGCCCTGGGGATCCCACCCATTCCCCTGTCACCTCTGCTGTAGGTAGCAGGAATGTGGTGGTCCCAAGCCTGGAGTTTTTGGTGCTGTGTGGGGAGGGGTGGGGAGGTGGCAAATAGAACCAAACAGTACAAACTCCCCTTCCAAGCAGTGAGGTCTGGAGATGGGCTGACATATGTGTGAGAACTCCAGAGAGTGCCAGGACTAGGCATGTCCAAGGCTTTGCCCTGCTACACCACTACATCTGCTTCCCCTACGTTGCTAAGTTAGCCCTGGTTATGTTAAAATATCGTAAAAATGGAGAAAACCAACTATGGTTACACGGAAATTAGGAGCTCACAAAAATGCATTAAGCCATCTCCTATATTTTTCCTCTTGGGTTGTTTTGGGGGTGGAATTCCTTCTTGGTCTAAGAACTTATTACCCACAATGGGGCCTGGGTGTGACTTTGTCCCTCATTTTAAATTCTGAAATTCTGGGAATTTGTCCCAAGTCTGGGAACTTTGCCTCTCCAGCCACTAAACTGTAGAAAATAAACCCAAAGGGGCAATTTGTACTGTAAGCATGATAGAATGCCTGTGTTTTTTTTTTCTCTCAGGGCTGTTTAACTTTATGAAAACTGGGTCTTTATTTCTTTCTCCGACTTGGGCTGCTCGTGTGCTGGGGCAGGGGTGGCTGGGTGGCTTCAGGGACGTGGGCTAGTTTCAGGGGATCTGCCGTGTTCAGGGGATCCCTGCCCTGTTTTTCAGATGACTTTGGGAAGTTGCTCCTGGCCGAGGCCCTCCTGGAGCAGTGTTTGAAGGAGAACCACGCCAAGATAAAAGACTCCATCCCTTTGCCTGAGAAGAATGAGCCGAAGATGAATGAAGCCAGAAACCATCTGAGTAGTATCCTTAACCACGGGAGGCTGTCTGTAAGTGGTCAGCCCCCTCTGCTCCTCTCTCTCCTGCCTCCCATCTGCTGTCAAGCAGGGTCCCTGAGTCATCTGGTCATCTGAGCAGCAAGGCTCCCTTAGAGGTTGGCTTTGCACTGTTTAGGACAGTGGCCACCAGCCGCATGTGGTTCTCGAGCCCTTGAAATGGGGCCAGTCGAACCTGAGATGTGCTGTAAGTGTAAAACATACGTTGGAATCCGAAGACGTAGCACGAAATGAATGTTAAAGATGATTAATTCTTTATATTGATTATGTGTTCAGATGATAATATTTTGGATAGACTAGGTTAAATAATATATCTTATTAACATTAATTTCAGCTATTTTTGCCTTTTTATTTTATTTTTTAAAAATATTTCTTTTATTGGGGCGCCTGGGTGGCTCAGTCATTAAGTGTCTGCCTTCGGCTCAGGTCATGATCCCAGGGTCCTGGGATTGAGCCCCATATCGGGCTCCCTGCTCAGCGGGAAGCCTGCTTCTCCCTCTCCCACTCCCCCTGCTTGTGTTCCCTCTCTCGTTGTCTCTCTGTCTGTCGGATAAATAAATAAAATCTTCAAAAAAAAAATTCTTTTATTTATTTTTTTAAAGATTTTATTTATTTGAGAGAGAGAGAGCGCACAATCAGGGGGGAGGGGCAGAGGGAGAGGGAGAAGTAGACTCCCCGCTGAGCAGGGAGCCCAACGTGGGGCTTGATCCCAGGACTCCAGTATCATGACCTGAGCCAAAGGCAGTTGCTTAACTGACTGAGCCACCCAGGCGCCCTATTTTTGCCTTTTTTAATGTGACTAGAAAAATTTAAATTATACATGTGGTTTAAGTTATAGTTCTATTAGACAGCATTTGGTTGACCTAGTATGTGCCTGGTCCTTTGGGCTCTTTGGGGGTCCCAGGGCAATAAGACCTCAGTGAGCCCATGATCCGGTTGGAAACAGGGAAACATGAAGTTGGCTAGCGACAGAAGAGCTCAGAACAGGGCAAGCCAGTTTAAGTCTATGTGCATTTATTGAGCACCTACTGTATAAAAGGCACCAAGGGGAGGTATGGAGGGAAACATAGTCAGCTCTCTCCAGACCTTTGCTGCTTCAAGCATGGTCCACCCACCTGCAGTATGGGTGTCATCAAGGGAATGCAAAATCTGGATCAGAATCTTCATGTTAACAAGCTCTCCCAGTGATTTCCTGTGTATATTCAAGTTTGAGATGGATCTGGATTACAGTGTATCCTGAGCTATAATAGAGGTATGGGTATGTCATTAGAGACCCAGAGAGGACATGATTTTTCAAAAGATGTTCCAAAGTAATGTATTTACTGACTTAAACATTTATGGTGGGACGCCTGGGTGGCTCAGTCAGTTAAGCATCTTCCTTTGGCTCAGGTCCTGATCCCAGGGCCCTGGGATCGAGTTCCACATCGGGCTCCTTGCTCAGCGGGAAGTCTGCTTCTCCCTCTCCCTCTGCCTGCCGCTCCCCCTGCTTGTGCTCTCTCTCTGTCTGTCTCTCTGACAAGTAACTAAATAAAATCTTTTTTAAAAAAAAAGCATTTATGGTGACAGAGTGCACAAGGCATTATACTCCGAGGACACTAAAAATGAATCCAGCATGGACCCTGCCCTCAGGGAGGTTGCAGGTTTACTGGGAAAATAAGTCCTCCTGGCAAATTGTCCTAGGTGGACTATGACACATGCCACAGGAGTACTGTACATGAAGAGGCAAGTTCAAGGGGGATACTGCCTGGGGTGAGGTGGGGAGTCAACCCAGGGTGATGGTAGTACTAGAATTGGACTCTTTGCGGGGGGTGGGGTGGCTAGACCTTGAAGGTGGGGGGAGGGTATTAACATACAGAGATAGGATAGGGCATTCCAAGAAGGAAGCAATATATCATTTAATGATTCCTCTTATAAGATTTTCATTAAAGTACATCAATCAGCAGGAACGAAAGGAATGGTGAGAAATTAGGTTATAGAGGTACTTTGGGGCCAGTGAGCGGGGACTGAAATACCAGGCCAAGAAGTGTGGGGCTTTTTCTGTGGGGGAAGTGTACTGGGAGTTTAAGGATATTGCCTTCAGACTCCTCAGCAGGGATTATTGTAGCTCTGGGAGGTTTTGTATTGCATTAAATAAACTAGCTGTTTGACCTGGAGCATGTCCCCTGACCTCTTGGGCCCTCCAGTTCCTCATCTGCCAATCAAAAGGGCTGGACTTGATTAATGGGTCCCAAGCTTCCCCTCCCCCTACAAAACCCCTTTTAACTTTGTTTCTTTTCCAGACTCCATTAACTCTTTAAAAATTGCTTTTACAGTAAGATGACTCAGGCTTATTGTTAACAAGTCATTAAATAAACGAGCAGTTTGACTAATAAGTAAAAGTTCTTGTTTGCCACCCCCATGCCCAACCCCATCCCCAGAGTTGAGCGCTGGTCACCATTTGGCGTGTGTCCTGTGCGCCTTTCTCTGTGCATTAACGAACACACATACACACATACTGGGCTTTCTTTTCTCACTAGAGTCATAGGATCCATATTTGACAAGAACTTTCACTTGGAGCTTTCCCCATGCCAATACTTCATTCTTTGGATTGGCTGAATAGCATCCACATGTATTATCAGGAAAATCATTTGTATGCCAAATCACATTTCTGGAGAACAAATTTTACCGTGCTTTATTAATCAAAGACATACACAGGCACCAATAGCACTCAGATAGTCACGGTTATCCAGGCCAAAGCCAAAAACTTGATGTTGATTAAGCACAATAAAATATTAAAAGTAGTTTGTGCGATTCTCTATTTTAGCCTGAAGGCCAGGATGTGGCTGGGGGACGGTCTTTCCTGGCAGCAGATGAAGACCCAGCTGGAGTGCTGAGTGTTCTGAGTAGCTCTGATGAGATGGGGGGAGAGGTGCGCAAGGTGCATTAAATAAACTAGCTGTTTGACCTGGAGCATGTCCCTGGTATCTTGGGCCCTCCAGTTCCTCATCTGCCAATCAAAAGGGCTGGACTTGATTAATGGGTCCCAAGCTTCCTAGAAGCCTTCCTGAGTACCAGGGACTCCTGCTGCTGCTGAACTCCTATAATGCGTCTGCCAAGTGGACCCATTCAGGGAAGCTCTTTAAGTAGTGTAAATTTAGCATATGAAGCACTCACATTGTCCTTAATTTTTCCCCAGCTTGGTGGAAGCTCTGTTGTGAGCTGCCATTGGTCCAGCAGGAACCACCACGAGCTACACCCTGTCATCACACCCTGAAGTGTGTCCTTCTGAGCTCAGCTGCCCTTCTCCACATTTACAGTGGGGCAGGATAATAATGTCAATGACTCATGCCCTGTATTTATCTAACTCCTTTCTAAAGAAAAGTTCAAAGCTCTTTTCTGGACTTGCATTACTCTGATGCTCTTGGCATTGCTGTGATGGGAGGTGAGGGGTGGGTATCACTGTCTCGCCCTCACCAATGGTGAAAATGAGCCCGAGCAGTGAGAAAATGGGCCTGTGGCTTGAAACCAATATGGGGAACAGCAGAATCTTTGCCCAGCTACGGAAGACCATGGGCCACAAGGTTCTGGGAATGCATAATTTGTGGCCCTGGTGGAGGGAGTAGGTGGTCTATTTGGGGACACTAGCAAATGCACTTGAAAAATTCAGCCTTGGAGAGTTAACCAATAGTCGGAGCAGGTCAGGCCTACAGAGGCTGAGTGGGTCCACGTGGCAGATGCATTATAGGAGTTCAGCAGCAGAAGGAGTCCCCTGGTACTCAGGGAGGCTTCTAGGAAGTGGTGGGCCTGAGCAAGCTCCCAAAGGATGGAAGAGGATCTGGATAGACCTAGGGGAAGGGGGAGACTGTTCCAGACAGGGAGCTATGTGAGCAAAGGCAAGGGAAAAATGTATATTTACAATGACTAAAACACCAGTGCAAAGGAGAATTTGGCTTTGGTGTGTTCCATATCTCTTGGTTGGCTTCTGAGAGGGCAGTAGATAGTTGGGAGTAGTGGAGGCTTTCCCTGGGACTACAGGTCCCCCAAACTCCAATTTCCCCAAAGGGAAAAAGGGGTGGCACCTTCCTACTGGTGACAGAGGCTTGGGTTGGGGGCCAGCCTGCATCTCCAAGAAGCTTTGTGGACAGAACTGCTGGTGGGTGATGGGGGCCCTGCCCAGAGCCCAGCCCAAAGGGGCGATGGGCCAGCTGAGCACAGAGATAGAGGCAGAGGGCTAGAGAAGTGGTCACGGCAAGTGGGAGATCTTGGAGCAAGGCTGGATGCATGTCCAGGGGCAGGACTTTGGGACAGGGCCCAAGGGAGGCCCCAAGAGTCTTTGTATGGGGTGAAGATTGGGACATAAGCGGCAGTGGAGAAAGAGAGGGAAGAAAACAGGTTTGAATTCAGGCACTTAATTCTGCACTTGAGATGAGGACAGTGGCCCAGCAGGCCTTGGCTCTCCTGCCATCCTGTCCCTCTGCTGATGGGGCCATTCTCCCCACACAGGTCCTGCTGTTGCGGCTGGGGCTTCAGCTGCTGGCCCCTTACTGCATGGACTCTTTCCACGGCCTTTCACCTCACTGTATATTTGTACAGCTATGCACGTAAAGAGAAACCCCCAGTTATGTGAGCTTCAGGCCCCACAACATTTGGCTGGGTCCCTGACCCCCGACTCGTGTTGAGAACCAATGCCTGAGTTCCTGAGCACCAGACTGGGGCCGACGCCTCTGGGGCTTCAGGAGAGAGAACACCGAGCCCAGTCTGCAAGCTGCCTGGAGTCTGGTTGGGGACATAAGACACACACACACCGATTAGGCACTCACATAAGAAGTTCAGTGAGAGCCGTAGTGTAGGCCACAGACTGCAGGTGTGGAGAGCAGGGAGATGTCACACGTGCTTGAGGGCCAGGGAGGGCTTCCCGGAGGAGGGGCTCTGGCAAGTCGGCATGGCTCCATGGGAGGAGGCAGGTGTTCCTCCCAGGTTATGGGGTGGGGGTGGGGCAGGGGCTTCCAGGCAGGAGCCTGCTAATGGGTTTGTTGTCCTTGCAGCCACAGTACCTGTGTGAGGCCATGCTGATCCAGGGCAAGCTGCACTACGTGGAGGGCTCGTACCGAGATGCCATCAGCATGTATGCGCGGGCCGGGATTGATGACATGTCCATGGACGACAAGCCACTGTATCAGATGCGGCTGCTGGCAGAGGCCTTTGTCATCAAAGGTAGGAGTGGGCCCGGCTGGGGCCCCGGAGAGCGCCAGCCCTGGCTCCCCACCACCACGTTGAGCTCCTGGCACTCTGACCCCCTGTGCCAGGAGCAGGTAGCAGCCGCAGGGGCGTAGACGCCATGTTGGCAGTTGGCCTGCAGGGCTGGTGTCCAGGACCCGTAACCCCTAGGAGCACTCGGGCGCTGACCCACCGGGTGGACCCAGCGGCAACCAGGCACGCCAGTGCACGCCGGCCGACGGCAGCCACCAGGCCAGATGACAGAGGACTCAGGTTCTCACCTTGGCTCTGTCGAGAACCAGTCACCCAACTGCACATCCTTGGGCAAGTTACTGCTTTGCCTTTCCTGGCCTCAGTTGCCTTATGTGTGAAACAGAGTTGTAATACCTGCCCTCACAGGGTTACCACAACCAAGAGGCTGGGTCACAAGGTTGAGAAAGACTTAAACAGTGGGCCATCCCATTGTCCAGGCTGGTGCCGGTGACTGACATTGGCTGCCTGTCGGGTGCTTGATGGTATAGAGCAGGCTGTCCCTCCTCAGGTATTTGTGGGCACCTGTGGGTGGCTTCCAGGGCTGGGCAGGTCAGAACCAGTTCCCAGAGTGAGGGGTGTTCTGGTGAGGCCCGAGGCACACAGGGTTGGTGATGCAGAAATTTCATAACGGGGCTGTGGGTGGTGGCTCACTTGGGACACTATTTAGTGCCATTGAACTGACCCCGAAGGGGTTACATGTTAGTAAAACCCTGACCCCAGACCTTGTGCTTCAGGCTCCTCCTTCCCCAGACCGATGCCCTAAGGGCTGGCCCTTGGTGGCAGTAAGGTGTCCCAGGAGCCCCTCTGCCCAGATTGTTGTCAGGAGTCTTAGATGTTTGGTCATTTCCTTATTTCAGCACCACCCAGTCCCCAGAGAAAAGTCTAGACATGCTTACGGCCATAGGGGGATTGGGTGTCTGAGATGGTAGAGTGTTTGTCACCTTCTCTGTTATAGGTAGGGACATTCTCTCCATCTTACACGTGGGGAAACTGAGGCCTAGAGAGGATACATACCTTGTCCAGAGTTGCCCAGAGATTTGGGGTGGAACCAGGATTGGAACCTCCCCTCTGTCTCCTTAGGATCCCAGGGGATTGACTGACATCTGTGCAGGGCACGGCCTCCTTTGACCCTGGCTCTTGCTTGAGGGCTGTGTGTCCACCCCTGGGTCCCATTCCCTTTGGAGAGACTGTTCACATCATCCCAGGAAGTCTGCCGAGATTGTCACCCTGGACAGACGCAGCACCAGCATGTGGGAGGGCAGGTGGCCATGTGGGATGATCCAGTATGTGGGTTCTTCTCCCTTTGCTCTCTCATCCCTTTTTCTGTGCCCCAGCATAGGCCAGTCATGGGGCTGTGCTTCATTTAGCATTTGGGTCTTTTGGGCCTCTTGAAAAACCACTCTGCCATGGACTCCCCAAACCTAACACCCTTCTGTGGGGCCCTTTCCAGCACTTTTTCCTGTAGACTTGGCTCTACCTACTGCTCCCTGTTTCCTGCTCTCTACTCTTTCCAGCACGCCTCCAGCTTCTTGGGGGAACACAGTCCTGGTGGTCAGAGGTCCTGCAGGGGAGGTAAGGAGCCAAGAGCCACCGGTGTGGGCTGCTTGGTCATGGCCTGTGCTAGCTCCCCGCCTCTCACTGACTGCTCGTGGCCCCCCACTTGCCTGCCTCCTCTCTGCTTGTCCTCCCTGTCCTGTTGCAGTGACTGCGCCCTGCCGCTTGGCATGCTGAGTTTTACCTGACCCTGTGTGTGCTTGCGATCGTGCATGTGGCCTCCAGGGTGTGCATGATGTTGATTTTCCTGGGTTTGGGGGGACCTAGTGGGTTTTCCCATGCAGAGAGTAGGGGATGGGGATGGCGGGTCATGGGGTTGTCTTAATCTGCTGGGCTGCCATAACAAAATACTACAGACAGGCTGGCTGCAAGAGCGGAGATTTATTTCTCAGAGTTCTGGAGGCTGGGAAGTCCAAGATCAAGGTCCCAGCAGGTTCAGGGAGGGCTCTCTGCGTGGGCTGCACATGGCCACCTTCTCGCTGTGCCCTCACATGGCCCTTCCTCCATCTCTCTCTGTCCTCTTCTTATAAAGCCACTAATCCCTTCACCCTCATGACCTCATCTAACCCTGATTACCTCCGGAAGGCACTACCTCCAGACACCGTCACATTGGGGGTTAGGGCTTCGTATGACGTGTGAGCTTGGGGGGGAGACGCAAACATTCAGTCCATCGAGAGGATGGTGGTGGCAGGAGGCCGCAGAATTCACAGAATAATAATAGTTACGAATAATCCCTCACTCCATGCCAGGTATGCCCTGTCCTCACTGAATCCAGCCAGTAACCCTGAATAGGTGTTCTTTTCATTCCCTTGTTACAGACAAGGAGTTACGGTTGACGAGGTGAAGGGACTCATGGATTTCACTGGAAATGGCAGAGCTGGGATTTGAACCTGGGCAGCCAGAACTCGTAGATACCCCCTGGGAAGGCTGCTCAGAATCCTGGACTGAGGGCACTCATAGAAGCAGTCTAGGCCAATCTTTCCTGTTACAGACGTGGAAGCCGAGGCTGATGGAAGTGGAGCGACTTAACCAAGGACAGCAGTCGGCTTGTGTTTGAACTAGAATGCTCCACTGGAGGCAGCCTCGCAGCTTCAGGCTCTGTCCATCTCCAGGCGGCCGCCTCCAGGAGCCTGCTGGGCCAAGCCATTACACCACGGCTCCTTTACCATTTTGTGCTGGGTTCTGCTTCATGGCTCCACCTTGGTACCATCCAGTGGGGCAGAGGGTTTTCTGGGCACACCTGGCTGGAGGAGGGAGGATGGGGCCATGTGTCATGGGGGAGCCTGAGCAGGCCAGGCCCAGAGGCTCAGTGGGGCACGTGGATGGGTGTCTCCAGCGTGGAGCTCCTGTTTGTTAAGGGAGTCAGGAGCAGGCTCGGGGCCCAAAAGACATAAAAATACACGCAACTCACCCACTTTCCCCTTCATGGCAGAAGGACCCGTGTCCTTCTGAGGCATCACTCACAAAGACTAGGCCTTCCTCTGAAGTCGGGAGGACGTGGATTAGACCAGAAGATGCTTTCTGATTCCCAGGCAGGGCCCTAAGCACCAACGGAGGCACTTGAGAGAAGGGGCACTTGCAGCAGTCTTGAGTTTCTCTCGTCTGGAATGCAGAAACGGTACCTGCGTCTGTGTGTGGGGCTTCCACGACCCTCCAGCTTCCGTAAGGGGTTTCGTCCTCATCTCTACTCTATGAGGTGGGACGCAGTTGTTATTCCCACTGTATGGGTAAAGAAACTGAGGCTTGTCCAAGATCGTGCAGCCTGTAAGTAGCAGAGCTTAGATTGATGGCCGGGTGGTTGTCTCTTTCACGCTTGTGTCCTACCTGTGACACAGGAGCCCACCCGGGGAGCAGATTACAGTTACCAGTGAGACGGGTCCACGCAGACAAGGAGGGTACGGGTGGTGCAGGAGCCCCGACAGAGGAGAGGTTCCCGGCAGTTCCTGCAGAACCCAGCGGCCAGCCAGGAGGGACGATGCATCTGGGCACTGTCCTTCTGTCCCTGAGGGTGGCCCACAAGGGGGCCTACCTGGGCCTTGGTTAGATGGGGGGCTTCAGCATCTCCTGGCCTCCGTTAGCCCTGGGTTGACTAGGAGCCGCAGCCCCCGGCGAAGCCTTGTACCACTGTCCCCTGGGTCTGCTTAGCGTGGAAGCAGCCCGGGGCAGTGGTGTTGCTACGCGAGTTGGTCAGAAAACTTCCTTTTCGGGGCCAACATCAGTCACCGTGGACTGGAGTGGCAAGTCTGCTCTCCCACCCTGTTCCCCAGGCCCTGCAGCGGCCCCCTTGTGACTTCTGCCAGCCCCTATTTTATTTTTAAGATTTATTTATTTGAGAGAGAGAGAGAGAGCAAGAGTGAGCATGGGGTGGGGGGAGAGGCAGAGGGAGGGGGCGAGAGAAACTCCAGTAGACTCCGTGCTGAGCGCGCCGCCTGACTCGGGGCTCAGTCTCACGACCCTGACATCACGACCTGAGGCGAAACTGTGAGTGAGACGCTTAACCCACTGCGCCACCCAGGCACCCCGGTAGATACCTACTTTTCATGGGTGCCCCACCGCCATCTTGATTTGTTTGGGGGGAACATCTTCCATTTACTTTGTATTAAAAAACAATCAAGAATAATTTGGTTTCGAGGCCCTTCTCAGAAGATCTGTCTGCCACCCTTGTGAAGCCCTTGACAGAGCCTGCTTGTTTGATTCTGCATGCTCATGGCTGCCGGTCCTGTCTCCCCGCTGAAGTGGAAGCCCTTGGGGGACAGGTGGTCCTTTCTTCTGCACCCCCAATCTTCTCTCCCTCTTCTCCCTTCCTGGAGCCATCCATGCTCCAGCTGAATGAGGTCTGCTCCTGGTGTCCAACGTGATCTACAGAGTTCTGCCCCTTTTCCTTTTCTTGAGCCTCCGCTCATGCCCAACAGGCCCCTTCTTTATTCACTGTGCACAGAGATAGCCCTAACACTCCCTGTAGGCACAGTCCAGGTGCCTCCTCTACCTGCAGGCTTCCCTCCACCAGCAGCCTATAGCATTCTCTTCCTCCTTCAAGCTCATTTGGACCTTGACCCAGTCTCCCCAGTTCGGTCAGTATGTTCCTCCTGCCAGGTGTCTGGCCTCTGGTCGTTGCACCCCTCACAGTCCCTGGCCCGTGTCTTCCTGGAGAAAGTAAAATTTGCCCCCAGTTGATTCAGCCTGCACCTGCCAGGAATGCACAGATGAACAGTTAGGGTCCCTTCCCATGAGGGAGTGGCAGTCAGGTGAGCAAAGTCTGCTGCTGGTGTGATGTGGCTCTGGGAGAAGCAGCTGCTCTGGAGGAGGAGCTAAGCACGAGGTAGCTTTGGCCAGACTGATGAGTCACAAGCTCTAACTGGTGCCACCCTTTCCTGTCCAGTCCCTGAACAGACCGGTCATGGTGTCAGTGGAGTCTACCATTTGGAAAAATCAGGAAATGGAAACACCCCAGGAGTGGCTAGTCTGTAGCTTATTTCTGTGACCTGCTGGGGTCAGGGCAGTGAACTTCCTGCTGGCCATGGTGCCCCAGCCATGGGGCTGCCCCCACTTCTGTTCTGTGGCATTTGCAAAGTCCCCTCTGGGGCTGCAGCTTCTTAGCAGCCCACTTCCAAATGGGCGTAACATGTCTGGGATCGCCTTAAGAGTTGAGTGGTTGGAGGCCTTGTTTTCCAGGTTTGGGGTTGGTCTGGCTCTAAGGTTCTCCAGAACAACCTAGTAATAAGCCTTTGGACATTATTTAGCACCAGATCATCTCCGTGGTTAAGAAACTAGTGCCAGAGGTTTTACTGACACAAAACCGTTGGCTGTAGATCCGGACCTAGAGGTTTCTGTCTCTGCAGCAGGCCTCAGAGCCCCTCTCAGCCCCCAGCCCTCAGTTTAGTGGGCTGGGCTGGGGGGTGCTCACACCTCTTGCCCGCAAGCTGCATTTGGCTCTGTAGTAGCATGGGGTCCTTGTGAGATCATGGGGGATCAGGCCTTTCCCAGGCCCCAGCCTTAGCTCTCGATAGGGTCTGGTCTTCCTGTCTCCTCTGGCACTACCTTCAGCAGGAGCAGAGAATTTCCAACCCTGGGGTGCCAGGGTAGCTCAGTCAGTTAAGCGTCCACTCTTATAACAGTCAGGTCTTGATCTCAGGGTTGTGAGTTCAAGCCCTGTGTTGGACTCCATGCTGGGCGTGGAGCCTACTTAAAAAAAAAAAAAAAAAAAAAAGGAATTTCCAACCCTGATTATCGGACTTGACCCTCAGCCAGCTCTGATTGTTGTCCACAAGCAAAACAGGCCCCTTAACAAAGCTGCATTGTCCAGAGGGATTGCCAGGAGTGAAGCTTGCCCCTTTTTTTTGTAGGCTTTACTGTGGACCCTAAGAAGTATCCAGCATAGGCTAATGTCCTGAAATGTTCTACCAGATGCCCTAAGCTCCAGTCTTCACCTCAAGACAAAATAGGCTGCATTTCAACAGGCACTGCTGCTGCTGTGTATCTAGAATTCCAGTTCCTTAGTTGAGAGATGGTAAATCCTCAGTCATATCTGACCTTAACTCAGCCAGTCTTGCACTTCAGCAATTATCCCCTCTGACATCATACTTCTGGGGATCAGTTTCCATATAATCAGACTTAGGGTTATAATGACAAAAATGCAACTCCAACTAACTGGAAAAGCAACAACAAAAAGGAGGGAGGCACTGGAAATGTATGCACCCATGTAACTAGAAAGTCAAGGCAGGTAGTTGGGCATCAGGCATAGCTGGATCCAGGCGCTCCTTGTGTCGATGTCTTTCTCAACAGCTCCAGGTTTACATGGTTCAGCACATAGCACTTAGAACCGCAGGAGGAGAGAGTGTCTCATTGACCTGGCTTGGTCTCATCCAGGTTTCTGGGTTGGTGCCAGTGGTGGTATTTCTCCACCTGAATCTTATGGACTGAGTTGGAAGAATGGTTCCTCAAAGGAAAATCAGGGTGCTGTTACCAAAGTAGGTGAAAGGTATGGAGGGCAGAATCCCAGAGCTCAGGCAGCACCGACTCACCTCAAGTTACACCAGTAGTGACCAGATCAGGATTTGAACTCAGGCTCTCTGTGACTCCAGCATTTGGGGCCATCCCTGATGCCCAAAAAGTACTTGTTGGATTGAACCACTCTCGCAGAGAGGGAAGTGAATGAGCCCTAGCTAGTTGTGGAGCTTTGCTAGGTTAGCTTGGAGGTGAACCTGAACTTAAGGAGGAATCATCTGCAGATGAGTAGAAGAGGTGCCTTCCAGGTAAAGGAAGAGTCCAAAGAGAAGGTCCAGGAGAAATGGAGGTGACTTATTGAGAGGTGGGGTGTGATGACACCTTCTTAGAGCAAAGGGGGTGGCGGGTGTGGGACTGACTGGGAAATGAGGGGGCATTGAGAGCCTTGCAGTAAAGCTCAGGGTGAGGGCGCCTGGGTGGCTCAGTTGGTTAAGCATCTGCCTTCGGCTCAGGTCATGATCCCAGGGTCCTGGGATCGAGCCCCGCATCCGGCTCCTTGCTCAGCAGAGAGCCTGCTTCTCCCTCTCCCTCTGCTGCTCCCCCTGCTTGTGTTCCCTCTCTCTCTGTCAAATAAATAAATAAAATCTTAAAAAAAAAATAAAGCTCAGAGTGTCTCTTTGCTGGTATTCTAGAACTTTGGCCCTAGGTAGCCATGCTTTGATGGGCAGGCAGGAGCTTCAGGGCCCGTGCTGTCAACGTCTCAAGCTCACCTGCTCAGCCCCCAAGCCGCGCTATCACTGTCCACCTCTCCGAGGGCTGTTCCATGGCAAAGGGCTGCCTCTCCCCTTGGGCCTGTGTCACTTCCGTTTCTCTGGCGCTAGCTCTGTGTGGTGACATGTAGGGAGGAATGACCCTCCATTTCTCCAGCCATGAGTCCTGCCCTTCCTCCCCTCTCGCTCACAGCCCAGCACCAGGGAGGCCGCAGACCACCCTCTGGACAGGCTTGCGTGCCGGCTGACGGGTAGAACACGGGCCTGGCTGTGGAGAAAAATGGCCTCGGTTCTCCCCAAATACCACAGCTAGCTGTTAAGTGGTGAAGGTGCTGTGGAAAGTAAAAATGTAAAAAAAAAAAAAAAAAACACAAAAAAACCAAAACAAAACCCCCAAACCATTTAGCAACCATGAGAATTGACGATCCACTAAATTCTCTTCTCCTCAGTCCTCGAGTTTTTGTTTTTGTTTTTCTGTTCTCTTTCGGTTAGTGCAACCCCAGGCTATTCTGCTCTCACCTGGGAGCTTGTGGCTTATTGAAACTTTGAAAATAAAGACACCAGGCTGCTCCTAGGGCAGGACATAGTCGCATATTTTGTTTGGGGGGGGGGTAGTTTAGTCCTGGTATGGCAGGAATTAGCTGTTGATTTTGGCTTCCTTTGCAAAGGGGGCGTGGGTCGCTGGCCTTGTGGGGAGGCGGGTCAGCACTCTTGGTACGGCTGCCCTGCCCCCACACTGCAGTCCTGGGAGCGAGGGCCTGGCCTCCAGAAGGAGAGAAACAAGTGGAGGGGAATGCTGTTGGGGCATCTTAGAAGGGGCTAGGTGTGTTCTTTGTGTGTGCACCTGGCCTTTGCTGAGTGCCTTCCTGGTCTGGGGGCGTGGAGTGCAGTCAGGCTTTGAGGGGTGCATTTGAATCACCAGCACCGACATGAGGGCCTGTCCCCTTGCAGGGTGGATGGCTATAACTCAGCCATCAGATAACGCGTGTGAAAGGTGGGCTACCAGGGGCTGGCCAGAAGTCCAACGTTTGGGAACCCCTGGGGGTCACAGCGGGTAGGGGGAGACCCAGACATTGTTGAAGCCAGAAGACCTGGATCTAGTGTGGACTCTGGCACTTCTAACTGAGGGGTGTTGGAAGGAATCTCTCCTCCTCAAATTAGAGGTTTCATTTGTCATTCCAGGGAAGGACCAAATCCCTTCCAGAGAGGTCATTATGAGTCTCACTTAACATTCTCTGAGAGCATGTGTTCTAATCTATATAGTATCACCAAATTTCAATTTCACGGTCCCCCATGAGTTGGGTATTGATAGTAATCCCATTTTGTGTTTCACGAAACCGAGACTTAGGGCTTCTATAAACATTTTGGGTATATCCTTCCAGTCTTTTTTCCTGTAGGTTTATATGTGGTTTTTTTATAAACAAAAATAAGTTCATACAATCATATTTTATAATGTTTTCTAAAGTGACTATTTTATGAGCCATTTTCCAATACATGTCTACATCACTGTTTAAAGCTTCATAGTATCACATTGTAAGACTCTTTTGTAATTTAGCAAACTTGTCCCGTTATTGGACCTGTAGGTTAAATCTCATCTTTTTGCCATTATAAACAGTGCTGCCATAGATATCTTTGAAACTAAATTTTTGCATGTGTCATTAATTTTTTTAGTGATAAATTCCTAGAAGTAGAGTTACTGGATCAAAGCATATGTACTTTTTGGAGACTGGCACATGGAATCAAATTGTCCACTTTCCCTTTTTTTTTTTTCCATTTTTTTAAATTGGTAAAATATACAGATACATAAAAAGATGCTCAACATCACTGATCATCAGGGAAATGCAAATCAAAACCCATTGAAATAGCACCTCACACCCGTCAGAATGGCTAAAATCAACAACACAAGAACCAACAGGTGTTGGCAAGGATGTGGAGAAGAAGGAACCTTCTTACACTGTGGGTGGGAATGCAAACTGGTGGAAAAACAGTATGGAAAACAGTATGGAGGTTAAAACTTAAAAACAGAGGGCGCCTGGGTGGCTCAGTCCGTTAAGCGTCTGCCTTCGGCTCAGGTCATGATCCCAGGGTCCTGGGATTCAGTCCCGCATCAGGCTCCTGGCTCTGCGGGGAGCCTGCTTCTCCCTCTCCCCACTTGTGCCCTCTCTCACTATCTCTGTCTCTCTCTCTCAAATAAATAAATAAAATCTAAAAAAAAATAAAAAAAGTTAAAAACAGAATTACCCTATGATCCAGTAATTGCACTACTGGGTGTTTACTCGGAAGATACAAAAACACTAATTCAAAGGGATATACATACCCCTATATTTATAGCAACATTATTTATGATAGCCAAGATATGGAGCAACCCAAGTGCCCATCGATTGATGAATAAAGAAGATGTGGTATATAGGTACAATGGAATGTTAGCCATAAAAAAGAATGAAATCTTGCTCTTTGCAACAACATGGGTGGAGCTAGAGAGTATAATGCTAAGCAAAATAAGTCAGTCTGAGAAAGACAAATACCATATGCTTGCACTCATATGTGGAATTTAAGAAACAAACAAACAAGAATGAGCAAAGGGAGAAAAAAAAAAAAGAGAGAGACAAACCAAGAAACAGACTCTTAACTATAGAGAACAAACTGATAGTTACCAGAGGGGGAGTGGGGGCGGCGGGGCTGGGGGAAACAGGTGATGGGGAATAAGGAGTATTTGTCGTGATGAGCACCGGGGGATGTATGGAAGTGTTGAATCACTATATTGTACACCTGAAACTAATATAACCCTGTAGGTTAAGACTGTAGGTTAAAACATTGGTAAAATAGATATAACATAAATTAAGTATCTTAACTAATTTTTAAAGATTTTATCTTTAATTGTGGTCAAAACATGTAACATAAAATTCACTATCTTGACCACTTGTAAGTGTACATACAATTCAGTAATGTTACAAACATTCACATTGTGCAGCCAATCTCCAGAACTCTTTATGTTGCAAAACCCCAACTCTGTATGCACTGAACATCTTCCCATTTGCCCTTCTCTGCAGCCCCTGGCAACTGCTATTCTTCTTTCTGTCTCCATGAATTGGCTACTTTAGGTTCTACATACAAGTGGAATCATATACTATTTGTCTTTTGGTGACTGGCCTATTTCACTTAGCATAATGGCCTTAAGGTTTATCTATGTGGCTTATGGTAGGATTTCCTTCTTAGGCATGTATCACATTTTCGTTATCCATTCATCCCATCAGTGTACTCTTGGAATGTTTCTACCTTTAGCCTGTTGTGACTAATCCTGCATGCACATGGGTGTACAAATACCTCCTTGAGACACTCCTTACAGTTCTTTTGGGTCTACACCCAGAAGCAGAGTTGCTGGACTCATAAGGTAATTCTGTTTGTAATTTTTTGAGGAACTGTCACTGTTTGCCACAGCAGCTGTACCATTTTGTGTTCCCACAGTGCCCTGCTTCTGAGTGTGATTTATAAGGGTTCTTCCCTACCTGGCATGAGGCTTCTTCCCTGAGGGCTGAAGCAATAACTTGCATTTCTTCCTCTCCCTCCCCTCAGCCTAGGTACCTAAGTCTGGGCTTAGCCTTCTGTGGGTACCTTGTGCCCTTGGACCTACTGGTTAGGAGGGAGGGAGAGGTCCACCCAGCTGGAAAGTTCCATTGCAGAGGAAATGTTGTGCTCTCCACCTCTGCATCTAGGGCCCAGGGCTCCAAGGGTGGGGCTTCTTGGAAAGATGCCCATCTGTGATGTGATGAGTCATCTTAGCCTGAAGAGGCAGGGACCCGCCAGGGTGTTGAGCCCAGGGCTAAACCAGATCAGCTTGCCTCCAAACCAAAAGTTCCAACTTAATGAAAAAGCAAGTACTGTTCTTGAAAGGGGCCCTCCCTTGGCTTGTAGAGCTGGGTGTTTTCACAGAAAGGCCCCTTTGCCAGTGGGACTCGAGAGGCAGTACCCTGGGCTTCCTGGCAGCCCCTGGCTTCCTGCCCACTTACAGGGCTGTGTGACAACCCCTGGGGTCCTTTGGGGGCCAGGCTGAGGAGCAGCCCGTCTCATCTTGGATCTAGTGTTGTGGTTTGGCCACTGGTGCAGAAACGCTCACAGGGCAGAGGGTAAAGGGACCCAAGGGCTAGAGTGGGTTTCCCATCAGATATTTGTGGACAGGAAAATGGACCTTCGTGGGAGTCAAAAAGCAAATGTAAGGTCAAGAAGCCCCTTTTTATGGGCAGAACTAGATGCCTAGACTGTGACCCTCATTAGGAAAAGCCATTGCCAGCTCCAGGAAGCTTTTTGGTTGTATGTGTATTGGAGATTATTTCACAGAGGACCCCCTTAGTGACCATAGCTCTTGTACTTCGATCTTTCAGTTCTCTGCTCTCACAATTGCTTCCTTCAGAGAAGGCATTCTATCCATTATTTTTGATCAATGTTCATACAGTGAGGTACATTGATCTTAGGTGTATAATTTGGTGAGTTGGACAGGTGTAAATACCCATGTGACCAGTACCCCACTAAAGACAACATTGCCATCACCCCAGAAGTTTCCTGCAGGCCCTTTTCCAGTTGGTTCTCGCTCTACCCCCATCCTCAGCCCCCCGGCAGTGATTGGTGATTGGTTCGTTTCTATTACTACAGATTATATTGGCTTTTTTTGAATGTCGTGTAACTGAAATCCTATAGCATGGACTTTTTTGATATCTGGTTTCTTCTGCACAATCTGATTTTTTGGAGATTCATCCATGTTGTATGTATATCAAGAGTTTGTCCTTTAGTTTATGTCTGAGTGGTGTTCCGTTGTATAAATATACCACAGTTTGTTTATAAATTCAGCAAAAAACCATTTTGTAAGTGGAGCAGGAGAAAGCCCGCGGGCTCTCTCCTCTGCATAAGTGAATGAGTGCATTCAGCTCTATATCCATCCACTCACCAGTCACCAGGCCCTGCTCTCCCTGGGTGCCAGGAGCAATCAGGAATGGGCAGAGAGGATGGTTCCAGGGTAGGAAAAAGGCATATGCAAAGGAGATGCAGGGAAAACGTGCTGCTGGTTCTGAGGTCAGGAGGCTTACGACGGCTTCAGAGAGGAGGTGGTTTCGCTGCGAGTTTTCCAGGAGGACGAGACTGAGAATTTCCAGAGGAGCATGGCAGAGAGGCCCCTGCTGGGTGCAGGGGGAACAAATGAAACGGTGGACAGTGGAGGCTCCACTGACAGATGTTACTCAGTTCACCACCTTGCAGTGGCCAGCCCACTGGAGGCAGCCCGAGCCGGCCAGGCGGCTGGCATCATCCATCCCAGGTCTGGGCCCAGCCTAGGGGCAGGAAGGAGCCCAGCTGGCAGCCTGTCTCTCACGTAAGCCACAGAGTGACCGTGTTGAAACAGATCCACTGTAGGGCTTCTGGAATGTCTGCATCCTCCCGCTGTCTGCCCTTGGTCTCCCAGGCCAGGCCTCTGAACAGTTGGTTTGTCCCACCTTCCTGCGGGGTGGACAGGCCCCGTGGCTAGAGAGGAGGGGCGGGGCCAGCACTAGCAGTGAGCAGTGGTGCCTGCCTTCCGTCTTCTTTCTGCGTCTCCTCTAGGACTCCCACTAGTCCTCTGCCCTGTTCAGCGCTCGCGAGTGAGGAGCTTTTCCCTCCTGGTCATGAGTTATTTGGCAGGAGGCATGGTGACATTCAGTGACCCTGGTCACTGAGTCTTTGTGTTGAGCAAGGGCCTTCATGTTCTGTGCCTGCCTTCGCCCGGGCCGAGTCACCCCAACCTTTGGACCCGTTCACGCCCCAGCCTGGCAGAGGACAAGGTCACTAAATCCATATGAGTTGGGATCTAGCCAAGCAAAACGGTAATTCCTTACCTTGTGTTTGCAGGGCACTTTGCACTCTGTCAGGCAGGATCAGGCTTGCCGTGTCTTCTGCCAGCCGGCCGGTGCTTGCTGAGTGCCCACCCAGTCGGTAGAAAGATGAACGTGAGATGGTTGTGCCTTTAAAAGCGTACGGTCTAGAATAAAAAAAAAAATTATAGCAAAAAAAAAAAAAAAAAAAAAGCGTACGGTCTGACTGGGCAAGCGTGCGAAGAAATAAGTATAAGAAATGGTGGGGCAGGAGTATGTCAAGCATAGACTGGGGCCCCAGGAGGGAAGGGTTTGTCATACCAGGGTATATTAGGAGGGGCTCCACAGAGGAGGCAGTATTTGGAGGGGCAGAAGGTAAGTGGTGATTTGGGGTGGACCTAGGGGATTAGGTGGGGGTGGGGGGTGCATTCCAGGCAGGAGGAAAAACTTGAACAAGGTCAGCAGTTGGAAACAGGAGGTTGGCTGTGGATGCAGCAGCTGTGGTGTCTTAGCTTGGGCTGCTATGACGAAGTACAGACTAGGTGGCTTATACACAACACACATTTATTTCTTACAGCTCTGGAGGCTGGAAGTCGGAGATCAGGGCACCAGCATGGTTGGGTTGTGGTGAGGACCCTCTTTCGGGTTGCAGGCTGCTGACTTCCTCTGTGATCACGTGGCGGAAGGGGTGAGGCAGCTCTCTGGGGTCTCTTTTATAAGGCTACGAATCCTGTTCATCACCTCCCACAGACCCCTGCCTCTAATACCATCACCTTGGACACTAGGTCTTCAACATAGGACCTGGGGTCTGGGGGCACAAACATTCAGCCTGTAGCACATGGCAAGCGCCAAGGATGGCCCGGTGACAGGGATGGAATCCTAGAGGGGCTGGTATGGGGCACCAGGAGTTTGGACCTCACCCTGTAGCACTGGGGACCCCTGAAGGGTTGAAACAGTGGAGTTCTGGAAGGATCACCCCGGGAGCAGTGTGCAGGACGCATTAGAACAAGACTGGAGGCAGGGAGGCCAGGGAGGCTGATGTGGTCATCCACTCGAGAGGTAAAGCCTAAAATGAGGGAGGCAGAGAAAGGGAAGGGAAGTATTGAGGGCACGGTCATCAGTGGGCACAGGGCAGCAGAGAGCTGGGGGTTCTACTCCTACGGCTTCTCCAGTAAGTTCATCCTGAGCGCCTGTTGCATGTAAAGTACCGTGTGGCACGTGAAGGTGAGAGAGACCTGGCTGCTGCCCGTGAGGAAGCACCAGTCAGGACAGCACTCTCTAGTCGGGTCTGTGTGTTAGTCACATGTGACGGAAACACAGTCGGGACTGACTTGACGCAAAACAGGGTGGGGTGTTCCGGGCGCGTATACTGGGACGTTTCGGGGGTAGAGCCTCGGGCAGGGTGCTCAGACAGTGTCTGCCCTCTTCGGGCCGGTCTCATCTTGACTCTAGATTTTTCTTCTCCATGACCATGAATTTATTCAGTCTTTTTCTTGTCTTGAAAAAAAAAAAAACAAAACTGATGCAAGTATAGCTGTTTTCCTTTATGGCATCCACCGCTAACAGGCATAACAGTGCTTTCCCTCCTTGGCTTCTGACCCTTTCTGGACTCTTTCTTTTTTGTTTTTGCTTTAGAGCAATGGTTTTACTTTATTTTACTGAAAAAAAAAATTCGTTGTGATAAAAAAAAATGACGGAGTGGGTGCCTTGGGGGCAGAGGCGGCACCTGTCTGCTTGCAGGCTGACCCGTGTGTGAGTAACTTAGGCGAGGACCAAGCTGGATCCGTGGAAGGGTGCCTGGGAAGTGCGGCCTAGCTGCAGCCTCTGTCGTGTGCAGACAGCAGGGCCTGCAGAAGGGTTCACAGTTTGCCCACGGGGGGAGAGAAGAGCTGGGTGTCAGCACCCGCAGTACAGCGTAGAAACGGCGAGTGCCGGGGCAGCGGGTGTCTCCGGCCAGCGACTTGGAAGGAGGGTCAGGAATGGTTCCTGTAGGAGCTGGCCTGGAAGGGTGGGCAGGAGTTGGACGCGGGGGTGCCACGCTGTGGTTCCGTGCGGGGCTTGGGGGTGCCCGCCGTCAGCCCGCAGCTTGACCCCAGCCACCACCAATACCACCGCTTTAGCTTCCTCCTTCCCTGCCGCCGACCTCGCCCCCCACTGGCTGCTCCTGAGCCTGGGTTTCCCCGGGGTGAGCCCACCCCTGGGCCCGTGAGCAGGGCCTGGGGTCGGGGGGGCCAGGGCAGGGCAGGTCTGAGGTGCTGTCCTCCTCCCGCAGGCCTCTCCCTGGAACGCCTGCCCAACTCCATCGCTTCCCGCCACCGCCTGACTGAGAGGGAGGAGGAGGTGATCACCTGCTTCGAGAGGGCCTCCTGGATCGCTCAGGTGTTCCTGCAGGAGTTGGAGAAGGTGAGCTGAGAATACGGCACTCCGCTTCTAGCTGCCTCCATGGAGCGCCTGTCACAGCAGGCCCCCACTAAGCCCGTGCATCGCCCTTGTGCATATTGGGAAACGGCACCCTCCACCCCTCCAGTGCCCCTCCGCCTCAGTGGTTGGAAAGCTCCTCGCAGTAGACCTATTCTGTCAGAACAAGACCCTTCGCCTCCAGCAAACAGATTTAATAAACGAGTCTGCACCAGGGAGCCCAGAGCCTCCTGGGTGAGCTCGACTTGGACGACCAAATGTGACAGCCTATCTGCGCCCGTTAAACTTACGTAATCCTCACCACAACTCTGTGAAGTAGGCATTGTATTTATCCCCGTCTAGTAGATGAGGTTTTTGGTTTGGTTTGGTTTTGTTTTTAAGATTTTATTTTCATTCATTTGACAGAGAGAGAGAGCACAAGCAGGGGGAGCGGCAGGCAGAGGGGAGGCCTTGGAGCCCATTGTCCGAGCCTTGCAGAGGCCAGCAGAGGCCAGCCAGCCGGGGTCTGGAAGTCCTCAGGCCTCCCCTTCTCCCCACTCCCCCTTGCGGGAGGCCTGTATGAATTGTTTGCAGGCCAGAGTTGTCGTGTTAGCAGTATACTGTGATGTTACCCCAGTTCTTCCCTTCTGGGGAGCTCTTGGTTTAATGGGAGGAGGACAGACAGCTCAATTTCACAAGGATACCACAAATGGTCACTGAGTTCCTGCTTTTGTGTCAGGCAGTACTCTGAGTACCTTACAGCCATTCTCGAATTTAACCCTCACACCCACTGGCTGGGAGAGGCCCTGGTGTTCCTATTTCCCAAGTGAGAAGCTCGGGTTTGGGGAGGAGTTCAGACAGCTGCTAAGTAGCATGGGCAGGATTGGAACCCTGGGAGTGTGGCTCTGATCACTCGTAGGGGAGAATTCGGGGCTGGTGCCTAGACATTCTGTTCAGTAGACAGTTAAAAGGCACTAGAAGGCAGGTGCCACGGCAGAGGCCCCCCGGGGTCGGTGTCATGAGCTGAGAGTCAGAGCCTAGAGCCTCACCTACTTCGGCAAGTGCCAAAATGTTAATCCAGCACCTGTCTTGTGACAGGCCTTTTTGGAGGAGTCATCCTCCAGAGCTGGGTTTCTCAGCCCCAGCACTATGGACATTGGGGCCAGATCAGTCTTTGCTGTGTGGGGCTGCCCTGTGTATTATAAAATGTTCAGCAGCATCCCCAGCCTCTACAGATGCCAACAGCCCCCCGCCTCCCAGCCAAAACGGGGTGACAACCAAACTATCTCCAGATATGCCAAATGTCCCTGGAGGGTAACATCGTGCCCCTGTTGAGTGTCACTACCCTAGAGTCCCTCTGCCTGTTTGGATTTTAGGAGGAAGGAAGAAGTGATTGGGGGACTCAGGGAAAACAGCACTCGAGCACATTCCCTGGCAGAAGTCCACTCGGAGACTTGGCGTGGTTGAATTGACCTCTGCTGAGGTCATGTGGATCCCTGCTAGACAGCAGTGTTTCAGAAGACCTTCCCATTAGAATTGTATACGGTGTAGAGAAAACTTTCATGAAATAGTCTCCCATTCAGTCAGAAGCCTAGGCTTTCGACTTTTAAAGGGGGTTACGATGATGGGCTGTGGTTTGCAGGGCCGGAATCAGGGCCCTGTGGCAGTGGGCTGACAAACGGGCCCTGGGAGCTGGTTATCTCGGGTCAGGGGAGGGCAGGCGGTGGAACCCTGTGCATTCTCAGGAATGCTGTGTGTCCCTCCTACGACCCAGCCCCAAGCTCCAAGGAACTAAGAAGCTCTCTTAAAGATAAGGTGGATGGCTCATTGATTTGTTTCTTGGATCAGGGAAGGGAGGTGGCATAGGAAAGGCAGGCCTATCTTGGTGGGGCTGGATGATCCTCTTAGAGCTGAGGCTTGAGGACAGGTCAGTTAATAACACAATTGCTGCTCAGGTTTTCCTGGAACCTGGGGTCTTAGCCGTGGGGCTATTCTGACATCCCGTGGTTATATGACAGGAACAGCGCCTGGTATATGGTAGTCACTCAAGGGTTTGTTGATTGAGTGAACCAAGAAGTCGTAGAAATAGCCTGAGCCTGTAACTGGCCAGACCTAAGTTTGAGGTTTAGGTGCGTGCTGGCTTTGTGACCTCAGGCACATTCTGAGCCTCAGTTTCCACGTCTATGAAATGCAGACAAAACCAGCTTTGCGGGGCTGTTGTGGGCATCAGGCATTTGGAGGAGGAGAGCGTGTTTCAGATGTATGTTAAACAAAAGCAAGTTAGATTGGGTTTGGTCTGAGAAGTGCACCGCGTGCCTCTGAGGCGGCTCGGGACGGGCGCTGGTGATGGGGCCGCCGGATCTGCCGGGGCTGACTCTCACCCCAGCCCCTCTGACTCAGAACTCTGAGACAGTGGCTCTCTCCGTGTTCCCCTTCCCAGATCACAAATAACACCACGGCACGGCACCTGAAAGGCTCTCACCCGGTCGACTATGAGCTCACCTACTTCCTGGAAGCCGCCCTCCAGAGCGCTTACGTGACAAACCTGAAGAAGGGGTAGGTCACTGGCAGCTGAGTGGGAGCTGGACATTTCTCTCTGGGCCGGGGGTGCTCCTGACGCTCGTCACGTTAAGTCTGGCCTCTCTGATCTGGGTGTGTGCTGGTGTGTGCTCTCTCAAGAGGATGGTGGGGGCTGACATGTTCCCAGCTTGTCAGGCTGAGGTAGGTGGAGGCACACACCTGGGGAGGGGGGCAGTCCGGCCCCAGCTGGACCCCTGGCCTGGAGGAGGCCTGTACGCCCCTTCTCTGTCTCCATTCTACCCTCACTGTCAGACAAGGGGATACTGCTTGAGTCCCTGTCTTCTGAATGGTAAGAACAGGGTAGAAGGGTCCCCACCAGGAGGCAGGCTGTCACCCTGCTCTGGGGGGAGAATACCTCCCAGAGCTCCTGATCCATCCCAGCTGCTTGGAAAGTCAGAAGCATTATCATCATTTATTTGTATTATTTTTCATGACAGTCCCCAGCTGGGTAAGCTGCTGGCCCAAGCTTGAACTTCACACCTTTTGTTTTTGTTGTTTAAGTGTTTCTTGCGACAGGCCAGGGAGGCAGGGGTGTCCCCGTTGGGGACGTGTGGACCAGGAGGCCCGGAGAGCCCTGGGCTCAGCCCACCGTGTGGCTGGGGGGGGTGGGGGCTGGAGCTCATCACGGGGACCCCGGGAAGCATGCCGCCTCTGCTCTACCTCCACCACTTGTGTTCTTCTTTCCTTTTGTGGTTGCTGAGCTTCAGTTTCAGAGACGCAGTGGCCCGGTGGGCCAGTTCCTGTTTTTGCTGCCCAGGCAACTGCCACCTGGCTACTTCTCCCTAGCTGCAGCCCCGGCCCCTGCCCCTGCCCCGGGGCACCCTTTGGTCTGCAGGTGCGGCTCTCGGGGCTGAGGGGGTATGTGAAGAGATGCCCCCTCGGCGGAACCTTTGCAGCACGGGGCTGCCGCCGCCTGTTTTTACAAATAAGGTTTTATTGGAACATAGCCACACGAACTATGGACCTACTGTCTCTCACCCAGAGTGGAATAGATAGCAGATCCTAAAATATTTACTCCCTGGCCCTTTACAGAAAAGTGTGCTGCGTGTTTAAGAGGCCCTCCCTCCCAAGGCCACCTGTAGGCACAAAGGGTAGAGGTCCTTTTCTGTATGGCACACCCTAGGAGTAGACTTCTGGGATTCCGGTGTCCCCTTCGTTCTTGCGTTTAACAAATATTCATTGTCTGAATACGGGCTGAGTCTGCGGGAGGCCCTTGCTAAGCGCTTCGCCTCGTGTGTATTTGGTCCTCCCGATAGCCCTCTGTGGTATGGGCTGTTGCATCCCCATTCTACGGGGGACGTGGGGGCACAGAGAACATAAGTGACCTGCCCAGGGCAGAGCCAGGACTCCACATGCAGGACCCAGCTGACGCTCCTACCCGTTAGGCTGCCCTGCCCACGGCAGAAACTGCGGGGGTAACAAGTCCCTGCTGCTGCCGCCAGGTGCGCCCACCTCCTGTGTGATTGCTCCAAGTGTACGCCGGCTTGGTAGGTGTGGCCTCAGCTTCCGGTTGGAAGAGTTTGGGGGGGCGCCTTGGTCATCTGGAGGTCGCCAAGGCAGGGCCCAGGAGTGGGAGGCCACCCAGCAACCCTGGGCAAGTTCCTCTTCTCTCCCCCACCCCCGGCTCCGCTTCCTTCCTCGAACGGGGGGCTTCTGTTTGTCCTGCATTGGGGGAGGGGGTGCGGTGAGGGTCCAAGGAGAGGCAGGAATGAAAAGCACCTTGAGTACTGAGCTGAGAGCACAGGGGGTGCTGTGAACCCCTGCTCCACTGCGGTCCCCTCAGGGCTGCCCGCTCCCCTTCCCCACACCACACGTGTTCCAGGTGTGACGAGGTTAAGGTGACCGTCAAGGACAGCCAGGAGGGAAGGAGGGAGAGAGCCGGCAGTTATCAAATACCTGCTGTGTGCATGTGCTCAGCGGACGGTGTCCCGTGAAGGAAGTCAGGTGACCCCAGGTCACTCGAGAGGGGACAGAGCCTCAACAAGGTTGAGTAACTTGCCCCACCTCACCCGCTGGGATTCCAGCTTCGGATCCAGGTAGCCTCGAAACCCATGTAGTTTCCAGTTTTGGGGTGGGGGGTGTGGGGGAAGGACAGGGCCCTGGTGATGGTTGGGCTGATCCTGGCTACGCTGACTCAGGGCTCTCTCTGCTCCTCTGGGACCCTGAGTCACCATTCTCAGCGGGTGGCTCCTCTTCCCGAAGCCGGCCCCACCCCTCCCCGAGTGGGCCTCTTCCTCCCTGTCTGTGTTCTGCACACTCTGGCTGTGTGTGGGTGTGGGTGGTGCCACCGCAGTGGACAGAGCATTAGCCAACCCTCACCCCTCCAGGAGAGCCCAAGTAATTCCAGTTACCGTTCTGTTCCTGTCGCTCTGCTCCCCACCCTGCGTCCTCTTTTCCTTCTGAAGCCCAGATTTTAGTCCTGAAAGACAGGATGCTGACTCTTCTCCTCCCCCTCCCCCAGCCCCCCGTGCCTCCCAAATAAAGAGCAATGGAAACTGAATCATTTCTTTCCAAGCAAACAGCCCAAACATTTGAAAGCTTGAGTGTTGAGCAGCAGTCCCCGGGACACATGGCAACAACTCAGCCCCTTCGTCCATTTCCTGTGCCCGCATCCAGCCCAGAGGTGGCCCGGGAATGTGACAGATATTTTTAGAGCAGGGATTGTGGCCCCATGTGCTTGGCTGGACTTTAAAGAATTTCTATCCCCCTTTTCTCTTAACAGTAGCTAATACTTGTTGAATACTTACTGCATGCCAGGCAGAATCCTATGAAGAATTAATAATGTCCCCACTCACTGAGGAAAGGAGAGGAGAAGTAACTTGCCCAGAGCCAGCAAGCCGGTGCTGAGCGGGGTCTGTCCCCGCACAGTCCCGGGCCTTGCCTACCACCCACCCACAGTGGTATGAGCTTTCGTAATTACTCATTATCGTCTTCAGGTCAGAGTTCTATCTTCCTAGGTGAATCACCAGTTCCAGTGGTTTTTTATATATATATTTGTTGTTGTTAGGAGGTTAAAAAAAAAAAAGTCACCTCAATCCAGGGTTTCTCAGGTACTGACCTGTTAACATGGTGAGCCAGATACCAGTACGTCGTAGGCTTTCGCGACATCCCCAGCCTCTGCCCGCCAGGTACCAGTAGCTCTTCCTGCCCCGAGTGTGACAACCAAAAATGTGTCTAGACGTTGACAAATGTCTTGGGTGGTGGAGAGCAAAATCACCCCAGTTGAGAACCACTGCCTTAGCCTAAGGTGTGAGGAGCAGAGGTTCGGAGGTACTTTGGGACCCCGATGTCTGACATTGGGTCTTCTCCTCCAGGGCAGCTCTGAAAAGTCTTTAGAAGGGCTCCAGGGCCATTTCCTGTTGGTAAATCCCCCCCACCTCACCTGGGGCTCTTGGGGTGTTTGGGAAGGTGATAAAACCCTTCCCCACGTAAAGAGATGTCACGGCCCAGTAAGGGGGAGGGGCTAAGGGAAAAACCCCAGAGAACAGCCCAAGCATTCATTTCACAGGCAGCCTCTGAGAGCCCTCTGTGCACCAGGCACCCCACCTGACTCATGGGGTTGAAGCTGGGAACAGGATGAGCTCCCCTCCTTCGGGAGCTTCCATTCCAGCACGGAGCAGACAGTCAAGGAGCCGAATGTAGCCCTCAGACATTGCTAGGTGCTAGGGAGGGAAGGGGGGCAGGGAGGTGGGGGTGCTGCTGGGATATGGTGGGCTCTCGGGGACCAGGGAGCTTCTCGGCCTTAGAAGACTTCCCTCGGGGCCTGAGGAGCAGGGGGAGATGGTGGGAGCTGCTTCTGGGCAGAATCTGAGAGCTGGCGCTCATCCCCATGTGGGCCCTGGGTGGACTGGGGGTGCCCCGCTCCCAAGGACAGATGGCCACAAGCAGTACCTGCTCCCAGAGTCCAACCTTGTCCCTCCGTGTGAGGATTTGACATAATTTAAAGGGTGTGGTGTTCTCCAGTGTGCAAAATGGGGGTGCAGGGGTTGCTTGACCTCCAACAGCTCTTCTTTTATTCTGGGCTTTGGTTAAGGCTGGGCCTAAGTATTTTAGACTTAGTAGGTTTGAGGGCCATTCATTTTTCCCCTAGGGGCCTTGACCTAAAAGGAAAGTTACGAATTGAGAGAGGCCCCGTCCAGAGGGCAGGGGTCTGAGACCCTCGGTTCGATTCCCCTCACTGCCACAAGAGGGCAGCAGTGGACTCCGATCAGAGCTTTGTCCCAGGTAGTTCCGCAGGCACCAGCTGCCAGGAGAGGGCACCTTTCAAACGTGTTCTGGTGGCTTTGGACAATGGCAGCGGGGCCCAGAGTCCTAGCTGTGGGAGAGGTTTGGTTCTCCTTTGCATGAAGCAGCTCCAGGGGTGAGGTGCAAGGGAAGCCAAGGGCGACGCAATAGCAGGAAAGTTGACTGTCCCTGTCCAGGGCCCTGACCTCACTAGGACCTGAGTCTCTGGGCAGCTCCCAAGAAACAAGAACGTGAGCTGCAGGCTTCTTCCCCCAGAGTGGGCAAGGGGCCATTCTCTTTGGAGTGGTTTTTTTTTTTCCCTTCCTTCTACCTAGACCTGCAGAGCCTCTTCTTGGCTCTGGGCTGAGAGTGAGCTTGAGACATGTGTACTGAACCAGCTGGGCTGTATGTTTCGTGCGTGTTAAGAAAACAAAATTGTTTTTTTTAATTACTGAAGCAATATGTGCTCACTGTACCAAAACCAAACAATAGAGAAGGGAGTGTGTGTGCTTTCTAAGGGAGTTTCCTGGGCTTGGCAGGTTGTTCAGCCTTATAAAAGCACTCTCCCTCGCTGAGGGCTGTGGGTGTGTGTGAGCGTGTGGGGGGGTGCGCAGCTGCCAGCTAGGTGCTGACTTGAGAGGCAGCTAAAGCTGCCTGGGCAGCAGCCGGCTGTGGGGAACGGGCTCTGCCTTAGAAGGCCCGGCCTCCTGTGTGGTATGACCCCGTGAGGGGTGTCTTCAGTCAGCAGCAATTTTGTCTTATCCTTGACAGCCACCCACTATCTGCAGGGCTGAGGAGGGCAGGAGACAGAGTGCTCTAAGGGGGATTCAGGGGCCAGAATCCAGCAACACGGAAGCCCCAGAGAGCCTCCTACTGACCTGTGTCACTCTTTGGGACACAGGAAAGCCTCTGAGGCCCACTGGAGAGAATATACTCTCCCAGGCTTTCTTAATGCACAGCCTGTTTTTATTGTTAGCACCCACTCACTAGCCGTCCCGCACCTGGCTAGACAGGAAGGATCTCTTTGCCTGGATGTCCTCAGTGCCCTGCAAGGGAAGCGTCACTACCTTTTTCTGGGACTTGGGGTGAAGAGGAGAGCTCTAGTTTTTGAAACTGATGCTATGGGTCTATGGCAGGAGTGAACAGCTTGATAAGTGTTTGAACTTCACCTGACCTTGCCTCCTGATTCAACCCTCCAGCTGGTGGGATCTGCCAACTGGCTGTGTTCTTCTCGGTCCTTGACCAGAAACCTCTCCTGCGCAATCAGTGTCAACCCTGAAATGGGGACTTCTGGCCAGGGTCCCATGCCGCAGTTGTCTGTTTAGATTCCATTCAACCATAAATTCCATGCAGTTTCTTATTCTCTGTTTCAGATCAAACCAAAAAACTAAACAAAACAGTATTTGTTGCGGACCTACTGTATGCAAAACACTTTGCTAAGCTCTGAATAAATTCAGGAGTGTGGCTGATTTAACAGACTGTGTGCTCCTTACCTGCAGGTCCACGAAGGAGATATTCACTCCCTCAATTCTGTTTCTCCATTCATTCCACGAGTGTTTGTTGAATGTCTCTTGTCAACAGGGTTGATGACCAACCAGAACCTGGGTGACAGTAGGTACTTTGGAAAGACTAGTCACTTAGCTGAATTTCAGGAGTCCTGGAGTTCACACAGCCAGGAAAGGAAAGTATAACCCTGCTGGGTCAAAAGACAAGCATTGTCTTTCTCAGGAATCTTTTTAGTTTAAAGGGAGAAAAGTCTGAAGCCTTGGTGCCTGTGGTAAGCCCGCCCCTCCCCTCGGGAAGCGATGGCCTGGAAAGGCGGGTGTCTACCAGGCTTTCATTTTCCCGTTGGAAAATGGGAGTTTATTTATTCCACAATGATTTCTTGAGTGCCTTCTATGAGTCAAGCATTGTGCTGGTAGCTGGGAGAACAAAGCCTGCCTTACCAGCCTCATCGGAAGCTGTGAGGATAGAGTGAGACAGAGCACCTCGGAAAATCTGCCCACTGCCTGCTGCTGACAAGGGGGCTGCCAGGGGCTCGCCACCTCCTCACACCTTCCACCTGGAGGCCTCCCTCGAAGACCCATCCCTGCCTCACACCTCTGTCTTTCTGTTCCCAGCCAGCCAGGCTTGACTTGAGTTGGGATCAACGGCTTCCTGGCTTCTCCCACGCAGCCTGATTCTGGGCCAGGGTTGGTCTGAGGCCCTGTTTGGATATTTGTTGAAAGTGGCAGCTCTGCTCTGAAAGGTCAGCACGAGAGACCGAGAACAAAGAGATCTTTCAAGTTGCCCTCTCACGGGGCTGGACAGAGCCCCAGCTCTACCTGGCACAGGGAGTTTTCTCTCAGGCTGGTGGGAGAAACCCCATCTGATTTCCCATTTCCCGGAGGCATAAGCTGAGGCAGAGGGCTGTTCCCGACATCTCAGGACAGGACAGGGCCAGCTGGGATCCCAAATCTCTCCCCGTACAGCCCTGGCCACCAGAGCCTCTGTGCTGGTTTTTCTCTTTATGGGCATTCCGTAAATATTGGGATTTACCCAAAAGATGCCTGAGGATGATGACTTGCCTTGTGAAAGGATTCCTGGGAGCTGATTTAGATGCCAGAATCCCTTACAGATTTGAAAATAGTAAAATTACACAACTTTTTGGACATGGGATCTTGTGAAAATGTAGTTCTGAATCCTTCATTGTGTGCGTATGGGGGGTGGGTAGGATCCCTGAGAGTCTGCATTTCTCTGCACCCGCGCCCCCCCCAGGCGATGCCAGTGCCTCGGTCTGGGGGCCCTCTCCTAGTGTTGATGATGTGGAGACTAAGGCAGAGAGAGGACAGTCCTTGAGCTGGAGTGGGAAAAAGAGACCGTAGTCCCTCTTGGCTCTGGGCTCCTGGTAGCAGCCTGAGCTGGGCTGCCAGGGAGGAAGGTGGCAGGGAGCCCACAGAATGGAAAGTCACCCACAGGTCCCAAGAGCCACGGACTGACTCTGGGCCCCAAGGCTCTGGGGCAGTCCCAGGGTCCAGTCTCTGGGCCCAGCCTTGCCCCAGCCTGTGGCCATTGGCCCAGCTGCCAGGGCATTGCTCTCCTGCAGACTTCCCAGAGCCAGCCATTTCTTCTCTTTTCTGGAAGCCCATGCCTCCTGTCTTGTTGCTCTCTCCTGGTGGCGGCTGGTGCTGGGCTCTCCCCTCAGCTGGCCTGATCTCTGGCCAGCTAACACTGGGTTCTTTTCTAAGGCAGAGGCCTCAGTGGGACTGAAGGGCCTCTGCTGCAGACTCCTCCTACTTGGGCTTCTGGGGACTCCTAGTCTGTCCCTGGGTGTGGTGTGTCTCCCAGGGAAATCCTGTGTGTATGTCCCCTGCGGGGGCAGGGCTCATGGGAGGAGACAGGTGGACACAAAGCTGGGAGATCCCCTCAGGTACTTCTGTCCTCTGCCCCCTACCCATTCACTCCTGGACTTCCAAGCAAAATAACATAGCAGATTAAAACATAATTTAATAAGATCTTTAGGACCCAAAGTAAAAGGGGAAAGGAAAATAACTATTTGGTGTGCCTCGCCCACATGCCCGGGTGTGTTTGGGCTTTGCACATATTCATCTTCCTGACAGCACTAGGCACACATGAGGAATCCTCCTCCTGTGGACAGGGAGGCAAGGACTCAGAGTGGCTGCTACACTTTCCCAAGATTATGGATTTAGGATCTGGCTGCAAAACTAGGGTTTCCGTGTCAGGTTGTCCCTTCTGGACCTGGCTTCTTAGCATGGGAGAACCGGAAGACACTGAGGCTCATCCAAACCGGTGGTTTTCAAAACTGAAGGTCCATAGGAACCCCCTGAAAACTTGGTAAAACCCAAATTGCTGGACATTGCAAACTGCACAACTAAAGGGAGAGAAGAGGCCACATCAAGGAAGGACTTACAGAAGCTATCCCAAGATGAATGGGGCAAAACCCTGGACACTGTGGAAGCCACCATTGTCCTGGAGAAGAACCTGAACCAGGCCCTTTTTGATTTTCATACCCTGGGTTCTGCCCGTGAAGACCCACATCTGACTTCCTGGATGGCGACTTCCTAGCTTTGACCTGAAGATGACCTCAGTTATGGAACTATTCAATGGGCACAGACAGCAGAAATCTCAAGGAGAATTCCTATCTTTCTGGAAAGAGATCAAGGAAAAGTGGATCCTAGAAGCATGTGTGTGTGGGGGGGGGCCTGTAAAGTCGAGAGATAGAGGTGAGAATTCTCTATTCTGTGATCCAGCACAAGTTCTAGGCTCACCCCTGCATGCACGTGTTACATGCACAATACAGACCCAGTTCACTGCAAAGGTTGTAGGAGCAGAATAATAATACAAAACATGATCCACTTGCTAAAATAAGCCCTGAGTGGCACGCACAGAATTTAGTCAAAGCAACATAGTAAAGGCTTTGAAAACCGAACTGATATTAGAAATCCCACCCACAGAAAGGGAGACAAAATGCATGGTCTAAATGTACCCAGGTTGTAGGCTGATTACCTCAAAATTTAAGATGGTTGGGGTGAGGAGGTAAAAATCAACATTACCTGGAGGACAAAGGAACACATGATGTGACATTCGAAATATTATAATAAAAAGTTACTCAACATTTAAAAAAAAAAAAAACGGATTGCTGGGCTCAGCCAAGAGTTTCTGATTCAGCGGGTCTGGAGTGGGGGGGGGGGGGGCGGTCTCAGACTTTGTATTTTTAATAGGTTCCCAGGATGCTGATGCTGCTGGTCCAGGGACCACACTTTGAGAACCTGTGTTCTAATCTATTGTTTCTCAAAATGTACCTCTGGTGATACACAAGGTGGTTTTGAGTGATATACAGACTTAACTTTTTGTAAGTACTTCTATATTTAGTATCTACTGGCAAAAGAAAACAAAAAGGAAAAAAGAACTAGCACACCAAATCCATGATTCCAGGTGTTTTTGATTAAGATACATCTCCTAAAGTAAAAAAGAAGATGTAAAGAAAAGTGTTGCATAAATTAAAACATTGGGGCACCTGGGTGGCTCAGTTGGTTAAGCGACTGCCTTCGGCTCAGGTCATGATCCTGGAGTCCCGGGATCGAGTCCCGCATCGGGCTCCCTGCTCAGCGGGGGGTCTGCTTCTCCCTCTGCCCTCTTCCCTCTCGTGCTCTCTGTCTCTCATTCTCTCTCAAATAAATAAATAAAATCTTTAAAAAAAAAAAATTAAAACATTGATGGCGTGCAGCTAGGAGCAAAACTTGTAACCGTGGGATGCAGATGACAGAAGTCTGGGAGACGCTGTCCGCACTGAAGGCCTGGCTTGGTAGAGGAAGAGACCGTGCACAGCCCACGGAGGCGAGCCCGTCCTCAGGCTTCGTGGCATCAGTGGCCGCGCCCAAACTTGAATTGTTTATCAGGACACCTGTGGTTCCCTGGCCTCTTAGCCCCTCCTGGTTCTTCTGAAGCTCTGGACAGACTGGGAAAGGTCATTGTGCCTCTGATTCTATCCCTGTGGTCTTTGTCTCCACTCTCAGCCCTGCAAACGAGGGTCTGTGTGTATAACGTTGGTGGTTTGCACATCTTTGCTTTCTTCTCTGAAACCAGAGGTTCCCAGAAGGCGGGGACTTGGTCTGCCTATTTGTCCTTTTATGGCTCCAGGCCCCAAAGCCCCCAGGAATCTGTTCTGTGCATGGAAGATGCAGGAGGGGCACGTGGAACTTTCCTGGCTGCCACCTTTGGCTTTTCACCTCTCTGTAGTCTTCATTTCTAAATTTGCCGACCTGGCAGCCTCTGCTTTCCCCTGTGAGCTGTGATCCAGGGAACCCCCAGAGCAAAGGAGGAGGGCAGGGCTCAAACATTTGCTGAGCTCCTGCTGTGTGCCAGGAGCTGTGCTAGTGCTGAGTTTCGGGAGCCAGACAGGAGCCCTGCCCTCCGAGTGCACGGTGCACGAAGGGTCAGGCCGTAAACGGAAAATGACCATGCAAGGTCATGCTTCAGAAGAGGAATTAACAGGGAGCAAGAGGGACGCAGGCTGGAGGGGCGAGTGTGGGGAGGGGTCTGGGAAGGCTGCAAGGAGGAAGTGTTATTGGAAAGGCTTTCTGAGGATGAATGTGGAAGGGCTGTTTAAGGCAGTGGGAGGAGTCTGTGACAAGACTTGACATAGGTCATATGGTTGGTTATTCAAAAAGGACCTGAGTGGCGGGAGACGAGATGGGTGAGAGGCGAGGAGCAGACCCGCCAACGCCACGATACCATTGTGAAGACCTAGACTGGATTCTGTGAGCCCTGGGGGTGCTGATAGAGGGGCTAGCCTTGAGGGGGGTGGGGGTGGTAAAAGATGACGTTTGTGTGTCAGGCATACAGACCCCTCCAGGGTCCATGGAGCAGTGTTTCAAACTGCAGGCCACAACCCATCAGTGGGTTGCAAGACCTGTTTAGTGGGCTGCAGCCAGAATTTAAAAAAAAAGAAGAATAGAGCAAGACGTCAAATTGGAAATACCAGAGTGGCCTGCACACAGTAGAGCTAAGTAGTGTGTCAAGAAACTTGCTTCCGTTTTATGTAAGGAAAGTGTGTGCATACTGCGTTACAATCTAAAATGTATTTTTTTTATTCTGGGTCACACTTTAAAAAGCTTGCAAATTATTTCGAGGCCCAGAGGGCTGGCAGGGGTTGGGGGAAGAGGTGTGACTGGCCCTTGTGGTTATCCAGGCCCCAGGTGATGCAGGCTGGTCCGGGGCCCTGGTGACAGGGACTGAGAGGTGAGGATGGACCCCAGCGTTGACCAGATGTGCTGGGGGAAGATGGAAAATTTGAGGCAGATTCAAGTCAGTCTGACACCAGCCAAGGCTTTTGGGCCAAATGACATCTTGTTTGAAATACTCAATCTTGGTCCCCTTCTGGTGGTGAGCTGGAAGCCAGGGTTCCTGGGGAGGTTCCTGGTGGAGGAGAGGGATCCTTCCTGTTCTTTGGTCGACAGTGTCCTGGGCTTCTAGGATCCTGGTGTCACAGCTCTGACCTTTCATTCCAGTTGAGTGTTTTCAAGTAAAACTCAAATGGGCAGGCTCCTGCTTGAGTCTGCAGGTTTGATGATGATGTCTGTGGGAACATCAGACATTCATTCCTAAGCTGGGAATGACCCTGCTTCTGCTGTCTTCCCCCTAGGAACATCGTGAAAGGGATGAGAGAGCTTCGGGAGGTCCTACGTACAGTGGAGACCAAAGCAACTCAGAACTTCAAAGTGGTAACACAGCGATGCCTCGGGGCTGGGTGCTGGCTGTGGTTGGCTTATACAGGGGCCACTTTCAGTGGGAAACGACAGAAGTGCTAGCAGGCAGCCTCTGAATCAGGGATGACAGTATGTTGCATGCACGCTTCTCCTCTCCCTGTCTGTTCTCATGGCAGACATTGTTAATCGATCTCAGCATTCTCTCCCACCAAGCCCGGGAAGCACCCGCAGCATCCCTACCTCAGCACTGCACAGAGCCCCTAGCATTAGATCAGAGTTAAAACCCAATGTCATCCCTTCCTAGCAAGGTGGTAGGCTAACTCTTAGGGATTATTTATGATTTTAATAAATAACCTGGACTCCTTTTCCTGCCCCAATTCAGGCCTACCTTCTTAGGCTTTAATTCACCCCAAATCAGAGCCACAGCTGCTTCTCACTCTAGAATTTTTGATCAAGTATCAGGAAGGTATGTGGTCAAGAGCGGTGCCCAGGCCAGTGGCTTCACGCTCTGCAAGGGCCTGCTGAATACTCCGAGCTGTGCTGGGCTCCATGGGGCCAGAGGAGGAGGAAACGTACCTCCCGTCTAGGAGAGGACAGAGGACAAAAGATTAAGTAGAAGCCATCAAAGGCCAACAGAAGGGGTGGGGTGGCCTCAGTGCTGGAAACAGAGAGAACGGGGCTCCTTGGGAGTGGAGTGGAGGAGTGGAGTGGTGGGCCTCCGAAGGGGCAGTGCACTGCAGGGCTGGCAGATTTGGCCCGGTGGTGGGCGGGGGGCTTTGTGGGTCTGAGTTCCTCCCTTTCTGCCAGATGGCGGCCAAGCATCTGGCAGGGGTCCTACTACACTCCTTGAGTGAGGAGTGCTACTGGAGCCCCCTGTCCCACCCACTGCCTGAGTTCATGAGCAAGGAGGAGAACTCCTTCATCACGCAGGCCCTGCGGAAACCTCACCTCTACGAAGGAGACAAGTAAGCTCTGCTGGACCATGCCGGTCTCATGCCACGCTTGGGGCTCCGACGTCCCCTCCCTCTGCCCTGCACTTTCCTCCAGCTGCCACCCAGCTCACTGTCAGGCAGGCTTTTCAGTTATCCGCAGGAGCCGAATAGACCAGGGAAGACTGTCTCGGGATAGGGGCTGGGAGGAGCATTCTAGAAGGCATCCAAAAGTCGAATTATTTGGAGGTTACCTGCCTTCCTGCTAGTCTGCATATACCTCCTCTCTTATTTGTTAAATAATTGATGACAGGATCTGAGCGGCTCTCCCCTGCTCCTTGTCCTGGCTGTGTCATGCAGCCCCGGGCCCTGGAAGGGACATCTCTTCCCCCAGAGCATCTGCAGTATTTCTGGCCCCGCCGCTCACCCCAGCCTTTCAGATCCAGAACTCTGGGGCTTGAGAAAGAGCTGCAGGTAGTATCCGGTGTCTGTGAATTATGCAGGAGGGCGTCACCTTACCAGGGCCGCTGCTGACTCCGGGGCCGGAGGGCCGGGGTGGCGGGCCAGGGTGGCGGGCCAGCCGCTCTGCTTGGGGAGGCTTGTGCTGGACCCAGTGCTGCCATCTGTGTCTTTCAGCCTCTACTGCCCGAAGGATAATATAGAGGAAGCCCTCCTGCTGCTGCTCATCAGTGAGTCCATGGTAAGCTCCAGGCCTTTCCCTCTCTGCCCCGGTGGGGTAGGGCTGCGGGACCTCAGGCACAGGCCGCCAGGTCCTGGCCCAGCTCAGCCTCCCATGGATGTCCCTGAAGCAAGGTTCTTGCATCTGCCCCCCACACGGGGGTGAGGCTCACTTCCTAGGTTTGGGTCTGGTGCACAAGGCTGTCTTCGGGGGCCTGAGTAGGGACTGAGTTAGGAGTCCCCAACACCTCTTCTGGGATTATAAAAGATGCTTATCAGTGAGTCAGCAGTGTGTATTGGGCAGCCCTGTGCTGGTTCTCGGACCGATGTGAGGGGGTGGAAGGGGCAGGTGCTTCCAGTTCTACCACTGTTAGCTGAGGGCCACCGGCAAATCTAAAACCTCCGAGCCTCAGTGAATTCACTCATTCACGCAACGGTTCATTATTATCATCTTTGTGCCAGGCCTGTGCTAGAAGCCGGAAACACGGCAGCAAACAAATGGAGAAAAGTCTCTGCCCTCATGGAGCTTACATTCTAGTGAGGGAGGTGGACAATTAATTAATTAGCGACTACATTATCCAGGGTCCTAGTGTCTGAGTGCTATGGAAAAGTAAAGCAGAGGAGGGGTAAAGCATGCCGGACAAAGCCTGCATGAAGTGCTCTTTAGCTGTTTTCACAAGACCCGTTTCCCCCCGTGGCAGGCGGGGAGATGAGCCAGGCACGCACCAATGTATGTACGTACGCACACACATGCACGCATGGGCCCTGGAGGCTCAGTGAAGGAGAGGGGTGTGGTCCAGGGAGTGGTAAGAAGGATGGCCTGGACTGGTCTGGGGGAGGCGGGGAGGGGTGTGCAGGAGCCACAGAAGCCAGGGGTGGGGGCGTGCTACAGAGGAGTCCAAGGCTGGGTCTGAGCCCTCTAACTGAGGGGCCTCTCGGAGCTTGGGAGCTGGGAACCCCCAGGTTGAGAACTAACTTTGCTAAACTGGCACATCTGAGAGCAGTGTGTGGAAGTAGGAGTTTAAGAAACAAGCCCCCATGAGCTGGGTCCCTGAACAGATGGAAACGAATGTACCCTTGAATAGCTGGGGCCATGAGTGCTTTGGTCAGTGGGTTTCCTCCACATCAGTGGGTCCCAGCACGTAGGCAGGATGTGGGGCACTGGACTGGGGCGGCAAGAGATCATAGCCTTCCTCAGCTAGGCTGTGGTACTAAAAGGTTTACAGGGTCATGCAGGTGAGGGGGAAAGTGGTTGCTCCAAGGAGGGGCATCTAACTGGTTAGCCTAAGGTGAGGATAGAAATACCGAATGCCAGATTTGATTTTCACGGGAGAACAGTGCACTTTTCACAGAAAATGGGCCCCCACTCTGACCACAGACTGGGCCCCGGTTTCTAATAATGGAACCTCAGACATAGACCAGTATCCCTCCCTGCCCCCCTCCCCCCACACCTGAGCCATCTCCCCACCCACACCCTCAGTTGCAACTGCACTTAAGTCACCTGTCTGGGGAAATTCCTCTCCCTGTGCTGAGGATTACAGGTGGGAGGTAAAAAGGTGAAAGCCGAAACATTCCTTAGGTCCTTTCTCTGCCAGATTCCAAGCTGATGATCTCATAGAGGGAGGCATTTTATGTTGAGCCGTATGACAAATAACAATTTCATACACTTCAGTCTAATATATTCCCATCTTACAGATGAGAAAAGTAAGGTTCAGGACAGGTATCTGTCTTAGTCAACGTCATATACTAGTAATCCTCACAGCCATGATTCAAATCATGTCTGCCTCCCTACATAGCTTCCAAAGCATGGGCCATGGAGCACAAGCCCTGGACCGCAGTCCCGATTCTGCCACTTCCAAGCTGCTCTGGTTCTCAGTTTCCTCATCTATAAAAGGGCCAAGGGGGTGATTTTGAGACTCAAATGAAACGAGGTTCAGGGAGGGCTTTATCAACAGGGACATGCCTGTTGGCGTGAGATGGCAGGGGGGCTGAGGCTGGACTCTGTCTCTCCCAGCCATTTTCCGTGGCCTCTGCCCTATCTGGGTGCCCAGGATCAGAGTTCAGATGCCTTTCCATTAGGTTATCCCCCCTGCCCCCACCCCAAACCCTCAAGCTGCCCCCTATCTCAGAGTGGAGAATGGCCTTTTACTAAAAGGGGGCCCACATTTGGAGCCAAGAGTTTTCCTAAATATGTGATTTCCCTCCTAGCAGCTCCTGCCCTTTTGCAGGAGGCTGTGTGACTTGATGGCCTGTCCCAGAGACTCAGGGTGTGGGCCGGCTTGCCAGGCGGCGTCTTGGGGATTCCCTGAGCATGCAAAGCAGAGGAAGTTGTGCACTGGGCCGGGAGGAGGCACTCCTCCAGGGCCTGCTAGTTTGTTTCCTCTTGCTCACACCTAGCCTGTCACACGTTTAGAAACTTCAGGAATTGGGGGGAGAGCTTTGGAGTCTCCTCTACAGAGCTTTCCTCCTGGGATCTGGATCTAGCCTCAGTGGCTTGGAGCTGTTTCTCAGAGTGACCAGATAGCCTCTGGCTTCTCTCTTGCTCTCGTTTCATACCCTCCTTCCGTGCGGGTCCCATTCTCGGTCAGGTGAAGTCACCACCGTGCCCACCTCCCAGGCTCTGATCCCTTCGCTGAACCCTGGGGCTCAGCCTGGCCCCCAGGTACTTGCAGGGTTTTCCTCATCTCCTTTTGGTGCTGCCTGGGTGTGGCCGCAGTTGATAGGCAGAAGCCTCTAGAACAGCAGCTGGCTGTCTTGGCTGCTACTTAGCTTTGCCTAATACCTGCAGAACCCATTATGCTGAGGTAAAAGCTACTCCAGCACAGTCAGCCCAGGAGACACAATCATCAAAACTTCCCACCTCCAGGATCGCCGGAGCACTTGTGCAGATTTCTTGAGCATGTCGGCCCCTATTTTGTGGTTTGGAACTCAGAGGAGTAGCCTGCAAGCCGTCCTGAGTGTGGGGCCATTACCTTGGATATGGTTTTTGTAAAAGGCTAAACGAGCATGATCAGAATGAATAGAGAACCCCCCCACATCCTCGTGTTTCAAGAGGTAAATAGAAATCTTACAAATGCCGCCACGGAAATGCAACGTGTGCGAGTGATAACTGGTTGAAGAAGATTTGTGTTTTGGACCTAGTTTTGAGTCTTTGGAGCCAAAAGGACATTTTAAAAGCCATCCATCCACCCACCCATTTGCTCATCCATCCTTCCATCCATCTGTCCGTCCATCCCATCTCGGTCAATCATTACTCCCGTCCCAGATGTACTCCCACCTACTGGAGATGTATCCAAGGACCTGGAGGAAATCCTGGTCCTCACATCAGAAGGAATCACCCCAGTCTCCTGAACCCCAAGTGTATATTCTAGTCTTTAAAGAACTCTGTATCAAAACTAGTCTGATTTTCTCAAACAGTTGGAGAACCAGGAAGTACAGAAGTCTTGATCCTTTCTAAAATACTCATCTAGGCATAAAAATATATGCGGAGGCAGACTGAATCCGTGGGTCCCTGTTTCATTCAGCTGGTGGAGAAGTTGCTGCTGGTATCAGGTGCTCAGGAACTGAAAGGCCCCAAAGGCCCAGTGTTGAGTGAGAGTGGGGTGGACGGGTAGCCTCTGGGGACTGGAGCCTGCAGGTGAACTGTGCCCTGTCCAGTGTCACACGAGCAGTTTGAGCCTTGAATTTGCCATTCCCAGTCTGCGGGGCCTGGGCAAGGTTCTTCCCTCCCTGATCCTTAGTTTTCTCATCTGTAAAATGAGGCTAATAAGGCCTTTCTTGCACAGCAAAAGCCAGAAAACAAACCACACAGGTGCCTGGTACGTTAGAGATGTTCAACATGGGTTTGTTTGTCCTGATAAATGCTTGCTTCCGATTCAGTCATTTTAGAGAATAATCAAGCTCAGATCAGGTTGGGAGAAAAATTGGTTTGAGGATACCATTCAGTTAAAAAAAAAAAAAAAGTGCTTCTTGGGCTCGGTTCCATTTGGGACTCGGCAGATGAGCACAGATTGTTCTGGGTTTGGCACCTCGTTTGCTCTGCTGCAGGCTGCCACGGTAGAGGGTCTGCTACTGCTGAAAGCTCAGAACAGGCGGCTCAGTAGAGGCGGGAGATCCTCTCGCCCTTGCTGGCAGGAAGAGCCAGAGAGTGTGATTCCTGCCGCCGAAGCCTGACGCGGCAGGAGAGCGGGAGCCGGCTTGGGCCTGGCCGGGGCTCTGGGTGGATGGGCCACGTCACTGAGCATGGTATTTCTTGGCTCTGTGGACTGGCAGCCTGAAAGCCGTGGTAATTCCGTCTGCTGGTGGAGCAGGACAGCAGGAGCGGAACATGACGGCGCCCTCCGGAGAGGGGCAGGTGCCAGTCACAGACGCTGCTGGCAGACTCCTTTCTGGGCTGATTTGGGGGGGTGCCAGCAGCAGGCCCTGAGACTGGGTGCTTGGCCAAGGTAGAGCAGCTGTGTCTGAGAACAGGGTGGAGCAGGGCCCTGGACACATTGCCCAAGGGGCTTTTTCCCTGATTGGGAAGGCCCAGCCTGGTGTTTTGCTTTGGTTCCCCTATAAGCAGAGCCATCCTGGGGCCTCTGATGGCATGGACAAGGCTACTGGACACTTCTTCAGAGGACTCTGGGGGTGAAGTCAGAATGTCCAGGTTCTAATCTGGGTCCCTCCTATCTGTATGCCTGGGGGAGCTTCTTCTGCCTCTATGGCCCCCCACCCGTGGGGGCGTTGCCCTGACCTGGAGGAGGGGTTCATAATCCTGCCTGGAAGGAGGTTTTGAAGACCATCTGTGGACAGGAAGGATGATTTGGATCTGACAGTGAGAAATTGGCTTTAAGGGCCAGCAGCTCCTTTTTATCCCAGCATCCTTGGTTCTGAGGTCCTGTGTGGGGGAGTAGAAGAGGGTGAGTCCCAACACACAGGCTTCCCTGGGCCTCAGTCTTCTCATCTGTGAGATAGGACAATAGTACATGAGGTCATTGTGAGCTGCCACTCACAAAGTAGTCCACAAGTTCTCCCTTTCCTTCTCTCACCCTGCTTGTGTGGAGGATTAGAAAGGAGAAACGGGGCTGGGTGGAAACGAAAGTCAATGCGGTCTGAGGCCTTGCAGTCAGCAGACGATCGGGACCAGGAGAGGCCCATGAGGCAGCAGAAGCCATCCTGGACTGGCCTTTGAAGGTGCAGCCTTACCTCCCGGGGACCTCGCACAATTAGTTCACTTTCTGGGACTCCGTTTCCCATCTGCAAATAGGGCATCCTGGTTCCCTCCTGCACCCCCGTGGGGTTATTGTGAGTCCGGATGAGATGTGACGGATGTGACCTTGAAAAGCTAATGTGTGGCACACATAAGGGATGGCTGTTGGATGGAGCGTTGCCTGCCTTGGCTTTCACATGGGCTGGCCAGCCTGGGGACATGGCAGTTCCCCGCCAGCCCTCCCGTAAGGCCCTAGGCTTGCTTCATGGATCCTTTCCTTCTCCCAAGACCAGATATGGGTCACACTGGCAGTGATGAGCTGTTGGAGGAGGGGGGTAGGGAGGTGCGTGCTTTTTTTTTTTTTTTTTTTTTTTTGGCTTTTTCTCTTTCGGCTTGCAGAGGGCCTGGGGTGAGTGTCCTCAGTTTGGAGGAGGCTGCACTGGAGGGGACAGCCAGAGGACCCGGGTTAGGAGCCGTACAGCTCAGGAGCCCTGCCCAGGACAAAATGTGTGGTCCAAACAAGGGCGAGGCATCCCCAGAGGTGGGGGCCTGGAGATGGTGCCGGGAGGAATGAGGGGAGAAGATTCTTCATTACTCCCAGAGGAGTAAGGATGGTTGTGGTGAGAAGAATATTCAGTGTCTCCATACTGCTTTATAGGTCATAGGTACATTCATCTCTCTCTCTGCATTTGATCTGAAGGATTTCCTAGCAAGGCCATTTGAGTGGTGGAGGAAAAGAGTGGCTGGGACTAGTTCAAGGCAGGCTGCTGGTGAATTTGGGAGCATCGCTGGCCTGAGGGTGGTGAGCCCAGGGGAGGAGGGAACAGGACACCCGGGGCACGTGGGCAGCGACTCGAAGCCCCCAGAGTGTCTGAGGCCCCCGCCCTCCGTGCTGCACATGAATTCCTGCCGCGTCACTAGCCCCCACAGCTTCCTTCCTTCTGCCCCTTTTTCCCCCACCCAGCGAACACCACCACATCCTTTTACCGCAGCCCTCCCCAAGAGCCATAGCAACCAGGGCAAACTTCTGCTTTTGGTTTTCCTTTGTGGAACCTTGCTTCCCTCTTGAAACAGGCCAGTTCCTGAGGACCCCCCCCTCCCAGGAGACCTCTTCCCTGCTGTCTGCCTCCTGGGGAGGCCCAGCCCCCAGGCTGAGGACATGCTCAGTTCTGTTCCTGGTTTTCTGACTTAATCCCAGCCCAGTGCTGGAAATCCACCCCTAAGCACACAGTCAGAGACACTGTTGTCTTAAAGGTCAAGGTCGAGGGCAAGAGGAGAACATTTCCACACCAAGCCCAGAAATCTTGCTCAACATCACTCATTCTACAAACATGGACCAAGGAAGGTGCTGGAGACATGTCCCTGCCCCAAGAACCAGGGAACTCTTGGGTATACAGGGGCTGGGGTGTGTGCCCCATGCTAGGAGAGGAGAGGAGGGGGGCGGCCTTGCCTGGCAGGGTCGGTCAGGTTGACAGGTACCTGAGTTGAGCTGTGAGGAGCCAGGAGGCATCCAGGTTGACCAAGGGCATAGACAGTCCCTGGTGCTGAGAGGGAGCTGCGGGGAGTTCTGTGGAGCAGGGGGAGGACCGAGAGCTAGTTGGGGGAGACGCTGGCCAGGTGGGCCAGGCCTCGTGGCAGCCACAGAGAAGGAGCTTTGACTTTGTGCTGGAGCAGTCTGGAGGGGGCTGGGAGTTGGGGTCTGCAGGGGTTACTCTTCAAGGACAGGCCAACCAGAGCTGAGGCCCGTGGTCCCAGCTCGCTGCTCACCATCCCCAGAACAAGACCGGTCTGCATGGATAGCTTCCCAGATCCTGCATGTGCCCAGCCAGGCTTCTCCCCGTACCCCACAGAAAAGCACCCCCACTGCCCCGCTGCAGGCTGCCCGCGCTGTCCCCTTTCCATCAGGACCCCTCTCTCCCACCAGGTTTCTAGGTCCCTTGCACTGAGCACAAGTACTGCGGCTGCTTCTGGGCTCCAGTGTCCCCTCCCTGAGGATAGGGACCGTACCTTGTGTCCTCTCATTGCCTCCACCCTTGTCCTGGCTGCCTGGCCAGTCCCTCTCAGGGCCCCACTCTCGCGGGCCAGAGCTGGGGAGTTCTGGAGGGGAGGGCTGGAAGTGGAGGAGTGGGGAGGTACGTGGCCAGTTTTGTGTTCCTACTCCTCTTTGTCAAAAAGCTCCTGCCAAGCCTCTCAGAATCTCTTCTCTCTTCCTGATGGTGCCTATGTGGGTGGATTTCACTGGGAAGGAGTGGGATTTCTCTGGCACTTTCCCTCTCTACTTCTCTCCCCTTAACCCTTCAGAGTTCCCGACCAGCTCTTGTTTATCAGGCTGGCACCAGCGCTCATCCTTTCTGGGGATCCCCTGACATCCTGCGCCTTCTCCTGGGGCTGGTCCATGGACATGGGGGTGGTGGCAGCCCTCGCCTGCCGTGGCAGGAGGGGCACCCATCAGGGCCCCTGGCCGCTGGCCTGCCTTCCGGAAGTGCCCCCATGGGTGAGTCACTTCCTTGGGTCTCAGAGGTATCTTGGCTTCCAGAAGCCTCTGGAACACACTTCAGGCCTGCACAACAGGACACATTCAGAGCCTGCAGTCTGAAGGCCATTGGGCTTCTTCTGCCTCTATGGCCCCCCACCCGTGGGGGCGTTGCCCTGACCTGGAGGAGGGGTTCATAATCCTGCCTGGAAGGAGGTTTTGAAGACCATCTGTGGACAGGAAGGCTGATTTGGATCTGACAGTGAGAAATTGGCTTTAAGGGCCAGCAGCTCCTTTTTATCCCAGCATCCTTGGTTCTGAGGTCCTGTGTGGGGGAGTAGAAGAGGGTGAGTCCCAACACACAAAAGGGGGTTCAACCCCTACTACAGAGGGAGAGGGATACCGGGAGTAGCCAGCAGGAGCATCTGGCTGGAACCCAGCTTCGCTTCAGCTCAGATACAGCCCTCAGGGGTAGGTGAGCGGGTGTGTGTGTGTTCGTTCATAGAGCATTCCTAGCCTGGTCCCTGCCCTGTGGCTGCTCAGCTCAGGGACCCTATGATTCGTGTTGAATTACTCCCAGGCCTGAGTGTTGTCTCCAGAGTATGGGTTGACAAGAGGGAGTGGGACCATAGGCCACAGAATAAGAGGGTCCCGAATCCCCAGTGGGGAGATTTCAGGCTTTGTGATACAGAGCTCCCCGCTTCGGATTGTACAGAATCTCCTACTACTAAAGCACATTTTCCCATTACCCCCCCCAAGCCCCCCACTCCCCCTGACCAGCAGCTACCTGGCAGCTCTGAGCACTGAACTCCTGAGCTCTGGACACGGAGCACAGAGGCCATGTGTTACGGGAGATGTTTCTTAGGGAACTCTGAGAGGAGAGTTCTGTGGTCAGAAGGAGTCAAGGATCAGGTCTGGTTTGAACACAGGGGTGATGGGAAGGACATATTGGGCCAGGAGGTCCTTATCAGAGGGATATCAAGGGGCCACAGCCCAAGCTGCCCTCCTGTGAGTCCAGCAGCAGAACCACCCACGTCATCTAGACACTTCCAGATATTACCTGAAGCTCTGTGAGGGGACAGTTACAAGCTCACAAGGAGCTGTTCCACAGAACCTCTCGCCTCTATCTTCAAAAAATGCCAGTGTCTGAAAGATGAGGTCCAGGCCCTTCTGGATGAGAGGAGACTGAAGAGACACGGCCCCGGAATTGTGGGCCTGGTCCTGGGTTGGGTTCTGGGACGAAAAGACTTCTAATAGGGCCATCGGTGGGCAGGGGGGAGATCTGACTGTGAGCTCGTAGTAGAGGTATCAGTTGTACGTTTCCCGAAATACTGGCATTCCTCTTGTGGTTGTACTTAGGGGTCAAGGGTCATCTTACCTTCATGACTCTATCCTTATAATCATATACTAGAGAGCAACAAAGCACGTGTGGTCAGTGCCATCAGCCTGGCAACTTTTCTGTAGGTTTGAGATTTTGCAGACTAAAACATTGACTACCAGGAGCCCTCGGAACTGGGCCCTCACCCCAACCTCGGCTACAGGTAGAGGTTTCCTCCCTTTCGTGGGGGCCTTCGTGGGGGCCTTCGTGGGGACGGTGGAAAGGCCCTGGCAGATTCTGGGAGCATAGCCTGGGTTAGCAGTGTAAGGACGATGGTCACCGGGCCTTGGAGGCAGGCAGCTGCTTATTTTCCATCCTCGCTCCTTCCCCAACCACGTCGCCCCGCAGGCTACTCGGGATGTGGTGCTGAGCCGGGCACCGGAGCAGGAGGAGGACCGGGCGGTGAGCCTGCGGAATGCTGCAGCCATCTATGACCTCCTGAGCATCACGCTGGGCAGGAGGGGCCAGTACGTCATGCTCTCCGAGGTACGGCGACCCCCCCCCAGAAGTCAGGTGGAACCACCATTTGACCTCCTCCACTGTCCCTTCCCTGCGTCCGCCAAGGGGTGCAGCTTAGTCCTTGGGAGACGAGGCTTGGGACCGTTCCATCTCCAGGGCTGGGAGAGCTGCCCTTCCCTGGCGGGATGGGTAGTTTGGGTTTTGGTTTTGGTTGTTTTACTGGTGTTTTCATGTGTTTTTCTTTTGAAAGAACACAAGGCATTGTATAGAGAAGCACAAGGGGGAAATTATCCATCCCCCAGTTTCCCACGTGGATGATACTGGATGTGACTGTCTCTGCTGGTAGAGCTCTGAACTTGGTGTGAGTCAGGGCCCTGGACCCCCTCCCACCCAAGCTGGACAGAGCAACCCCATTCTATTGAGCAAACCCTGGTGGGGCAGCGCTCCTGGGGTGGTGCCTCTTTGGGGTGAGGGCGGGGGGACCAGTGCACCAAGCTGCCCCTCTCTCCATTCCCCGCAAGGCGAATGGCATGCACGCATTTCTGAGTTTTCACATCTGGGCTGGGATCAAAGGTGGCTCTGGGGCCCCATCTCTTTGTACAGGAGTGGGCCTCTTGGCAGTAGTTTCTCTTTCTGTGTGGTTAGGAGGGCCCCTGAGAGGAGAGCTGGTGACATCTGCTGAGCCCCTGCTTGCACCCAGCACCATGCAAGGTGCTTTTAGGTGATACCTTCTTGAAGCGGTGCTCTCTCAAGTTTACCAGTGAGGAAGGCAAGGCCCAGAGAGGTTGTTTCTTGCCCTAGATGGTGGAGGGGTGCACCTGAGCCAGCACGCGAACCCAGGCCATTGAGCTCTTAAAGCCCATGCTGTCTGGTCCCAGAACCTCACGTCTGTCCCCTGCCCCTCCTGACCATGGCGAATCCTGGCCTCACATGCTGGCTTCTGCCTCCACCATGTGGAAGCACTTGGTAGCGTCTGCCGGACCTCACCAGGCCGCCCCTGATTTGGGGCTGCCCAGGATCAGACAGGCCAGTGGGGCAGTCAGTTTTCTTAGTCGTCGTAGAGAACAGCAGAACCGAGAAAAGCCTTTCCACTTGGGCAGCTTTGTAGTCGGCCCGCTCTGCCACTTACAGGCCCTGTGACTCTGGCAAGTCATTCAGACCTCAGCCTCCTCATCTGTGAAATGGGGATAATGGAAGAACCCACCTCCCTGGGTTGTTGGGGAGAGTGAATAGGTTAATACGTGTAAAAACCTGAGAGTGGTACCATGCACAACAATAATAAATACCAGTTATTATTTTTATGGGATGTTTACATGTTAAAAACTCAGAACCAATTTCATTCCCTTTTCCCCATTGCCCTGTGAGGCAGTCACATGTTAGGGAGGTAGGAACCAAGGGCCAGAGAGGGTAGGAGACTTGCAGAAGGTCACACAGCATAACCTGCCCCGTGGCAGGGGCAGGTTATGCCTGGAGTTTTCTGACAGGAACCAAGTATGGGCCTCCTGCAGCCTCCTATAAGAAGTGATTTGGGCAGTGATTGCCCTGGGGGCTATTGGATTCGCTGAGGGTGGGAGGACCCCTGGGGGGGACCATGCTGACTGACTCCCTCTCCTCAGTGCCTGGAGCGAGCCATGAAGTTTGCGTTTGAAGAATTTCACCTTTGGTACCAAGTGGCCCTCTCCATGGTGGCTTGTGGGAAGGTAAGACCCAGGGCGTGTGTTGGGTGGGGGAGGTTGCACACCTGCCTTTGGGGCCTCTGCTCTCCTCCGGTCCCTTCCAGGGCTAGGCAGAGGGCACGGCGGTGAGTCAGAAATGTTCTCCAGCATCGGATTTTTATCTCTGGGAGAGTGAGGGCCAGCGGAGGGTCACACACAGACCCCTGTGTGAATCTGGTGTCCACCTGGGAGTTACAGGTGTGCAACTGTGGGTCTGTGGGTGCTTTTCTCCTAGTACACGTGCACACATGGGGCAACAGAGCATTTCCACGTGAGACTTGAAGAGTACAACTGCATGCCACAGGCTTGGGACACGGGTTCTGAGCGAGGGGCGCGTTCATTTGGGCTGGAGCTCTCTTCCTGCCCATCACGTGTGGTGTCAGGAAAGGACCTTGCCATGGGAGGACCTGCCTAGCAGGGGAGGGTTGAAGGGTGGAGCAGAGCGGCAGCACCCACAAGGGAGTCTGGGGGGAGAACTGCGCCAGCGGTTGTGGCTGGGACAGAGGCTCTGTCTGCCCAGCGTGAGGGGACTGACCTTATCCCCGGTCACCAGGGCCACCTTTGCTTACCCCCAAGCCCTGTTCCAGCACCCCCTGGTTTCTTCTCTGATGAGAATTACACTTACATAAGCCTCTATTTTCAGCAGTAACATGAAAGGAAAACCTTTCCGGAGCTGGGTGCTGAGGGTGTTAGAGCCAAGGATGCTATGAATGCAGGAAAGAAGGTGGCAGGAGCTTGCAAATCGTTCCAAGAGCTGTAAACACCCAGAGCCCTTTTGTGGGGCTGAGGGAATTCCGGCCCCCCCGCCGGCCCCCCGCCCATCTGTGCCACCTGCCATTTCTAGCCCTGCAGCTCCGCTCAGAGGAGGGCCCTCCTCGGCTTGCCTGCACCTCCCCCACGAAGGTTAGGCAGGGAAGAGGAAGACGAGCCAGTGCTGCAGCCTGATAGGTGGGAAGGAGCCAGGGGAGTATAGTGAGAATCAAGGGGGGAGCCTCGCACCCCCCCAACCCCCACTGGGCCTTTGTCTTCCCAAAGCTCTTCCCCACCCTCATCACGCTGACCACCCACCAGAGCATCCTAAATGCACAGACATGGTCTACTCCGGCTCTGTGCTCAGCAGGGTCTTGCCAAGGCTCAGGGAGAGTTCGGGCCGCAGATAGATAGAGTGAGATCTGAGGGAGGGGAGGAGGTGGGTCTGGAGCTCACATGGAGCCTGGAAAGACAGCTCACAGTGGTATGTGACAGCTTCTTCCTGCCTCTGGGAAACAAAGAACCTCTGATCTTGCAATAGTGAGCATGGGCCCGGAGGAGAGGCCCAGGGCCAGGGTAGTGGTCCTAACCTTTCTGTGAGTCATAGACCCCTTTGAGATCCCAAGGAAAGCTGGGGAGCTCTCCTCAGAAGAATGTAGGATACTCAGAAGCTAGCTTTAATCTCTGGCGGTGCGCCAGGAAACTCCCCAGTCGAGGGAGAAGGTGTTAGCCTGGGAGGTATGGGATCTTCAACCTCCCTACTGAGAAGAGCCAGGCTCAGAGAGGTCCACACACAGTCCAGCACATCCCAGGATCCAGGGAGTTGGTGTCCCAGCCTGGCTCCTTCACAGACCAGCAAGGTGGGCACAAGGCTGGGCTTACAGGTAGGGTGTTGGGGTGATCGGTGAGTTTCTCACACGTGAGGCTGCACAGGCTGGAGACAATGGGTTATATCCATGCCTGCATTTGGTGCAGCAGGAGATTGTTCTGGAAGCACACTGTCCACCCCCTCAGGAACCCTGCACACCAGCTCAGTCTGCCTGGTTGGCCCAGGAAGCCCCCCCCCCCCAAGCAGAGTGGCCAGAGCTGGCCTTTGCCAAAGCCCAAGGCAGGAATCAAGGCCTGCACTTGTGCCGAAGGTGTGGCCGGGCAGATGTATGTACATTTGACAGCTCAGCCTGCAGGAAGAAAAGATGAGGTCCATGACATGATTTACGTCGCTCCTTCTCTTGGTCTCCTCAGCAGTCACATTGGCTGCGTTGCTAGGTAACCAGCATGACAAAAAAAAACCCCCAAAAAAACAAAAAACCAACCAAGCTGCCTGCCCTTACTGTGGAGTCCTCCAGTGGCTCCTGAAATAGCAATGCTTTATGGTCTGTGTGGGGTGAACATGGACGGTCAGGGTTGTAGAACCTTCATTTCACAGAGAACCTTCAACCCTGCAGAGGTCAGCAACCAGGGAAGGAGGCCAAGGGGAGCCCGAGGTTTGCTGTGGTGTGTGGAGGGGGGGCCATGGCTGGCGGGCTGGGAGTGGTATTCACAGGATCGCCTGGCAACTCCTTTGGGCCCCTCACGAGGTCCCCTTTCCCACAGCCCAGCCCGGTCTCCCAGCCTGCTGGAATAGTCATCTGCTGACACCCGCCTGTGCTGGGTCTCACACCCTCGCTTTCTGAGAGAGCAGTGGGGAACGGTAGCTTTTGTCTTCTCCCCCCTGGCCTTTCTGCAGGCACCTAATAGGCAAGAGCCATGTGACCCCACAACCCCAGCCCAGCACTGGGCACATAGCTAGCCCTTGGCTGATACCCCTGGAACTGGCCTAATATGCCTGAGCCCAGAGCCTCAGTCTGTCATGTCTGGGCTGAGAAGAGCTTTTCCTTAGCTGGTGGGGAAGGAGGGGTAGCTAGAGAAAGCCTGGGGGTCCAGGGTGGACGCAGATCACTGGGGTTCCGGCTCTCTCTCTTCCAATCTCTCACACTGAGTTTGAACAGGTAAGCCTTCCAGAGCCCCCATTGCCTCAGTGGTACGTCTGGAGTTGCTGGGGAGGGTGAAAGCTAATTAATGGTGAGGAAGCCTGGCTCACAGTAGGGCTTAGTACATGGGAACTGTGGTCACACACATGCCCCCGCCTACCATTGACCCTAGCTTGGGGTCACACAAGTATGGAGTGTGCACACTTGGGGGGCAGGGGGTGTCACTGTTGAGTTCTTGGAAAAGTGTTGGATGCAGTCAGAAGCCCTGAGTGTGTGTCTCGTGTGTGTGTGTGTGTGTGTGTGTGTGTGTGTGTAGCAGGGAGACCGAGGCTGCTGTTTCTGCCCAGGTAGTCACTACTGGTGCAGCAGGAGATTGTTCTGGAAGCACCAAGTCACCGAGGCCAGGTAGAGCTGTGGTTACGAGCGTAGGGCCAGACTGTTCAAACCTCAGTTCAGCCATGTATGGGCTCTGTGGCTTTGAACAAGCTACTTAACTTCTCTGCCTTTCAGTTTCCTCATCTGTAAATAGAGACATGGCTCACCTACCTCACAGGAGAGCTGTGAAAATTAAATCTAGGGCGCCTGGGTGGCTCAGTTGGTTAAGCGACTGCCTTCGGCTCAGGTCATGATCCTAGAGTCCCGGGATCGAGTCCCACATCAGGCTCCCTGCTCAGCAGGGAGTCTGCTTCTCCCTCTGACCCTCCTCCCTCTCATGCTCTCTGTCTCTCTCTCATTGTCTCTCTCGCAAATAAATAAAATCTTAAAAAAAAAGAAAAATTAAATCTATAAAGCACCTAGAACAGGGGACAGCAAACTTTCTGTACAGGGTCAGACAGTAGACATTTTTGACTTTGCAGGCCAACAGTCTCTGTGGGAACTCCCCACTCTGTCAGAAAAACAGCTGTAGGCAATACATACATGAACGGGCGTGGCTGGGTTCCAATAAAACTTTATTCACAGGAGCAGGCAGAGGGCCACATTTGGCCTGTGGGCCGTGTTTTGCTGAGCTCTGGTTTATAACAATGCGTGGCGCATAGTAAGATCTAAATAAGTGTTAGCTGGTGTTCTTTTTCTCATTATTGTGACTGGTAGTATTCCTGCCTGCCTGCGGATGGTCTCCCGTCCTGGCCGTCCCTCCACACGTGGCCATCCTCAGGAGGTCCATTCCGGCCCCGTCTCTGTGACTGAGTCGCTGGAGCCTTGAGGGGCCCCAGATTCCTGTCTGGAGGTTCTCTCTGCCTCTGCCAGCTTAGCTTCTCTCCTGCTCCTCTGCCCGCCGTTATGCCCCCCGCCCCCTCAACTCCCCACCACAGCCCTGCCTCCAAGTCCTGTGGAGCTTCGGTCTCATCTTGTCACCTAGAAACCAAGGCTGTTGAACTCTCAAGTTTGAAAAGAGCCCATTTTTGCCTCTATCATGTCTGTGGTTCACATTTGAATTCCTTTAGAAGTGCTTCCACCTGTTGTTGCCTGAGCTGTTGGCGGATCACCTGGGCAAGGCTCACAGCCTCCATTCTCCAGATGCGGAATCTGAGACCTGGGAGGGATTTGTCTGCCAACATGACCTGGGCTCCTCCCGCTGGGCCCTCTTCCTGCCTCCTGGGAGGAAAGAGCAAGGACTGGCTATTTGGGAACGCCCCCCACTGTAGGCACAAGGCACCTGGGCTGTCGAGACCCAGGGCTTCCAGTGATGGTGTCACCTGCCCTTTCTTCTGCAGTCGGCCTACGCCGTGTCACTGCTGCGGGAGTGCGTGAAGCTTCGGCCCTCGGACCCCACCGTGCCCCTGATGGCTGCCAAGGTCTGCATCGGGTCCCTGCACTGGGTGAGTGAACTGTGGGGGCAGGGCCCAGGTCCCAGCGACTCCTGCAGAAGGGTGGCAGTGGGCATGAGATCGGGGCATGCACATCTTGCTGTGGGTGTGGGGGGGGCGGTGCATGAGGAGCTGTGAGGCAGACAGGCCTGGCAGGAGAAATCTTGAGAAAACCAGCAGACGGATCTGCAACAGTAGGTCCCCCAACTCAGGCTGGTTTCAGGTTTATGGTTCAGTCTTGAAATGTAGAGTCAAAAGTAGAGGGGGGCCCCCAGCTGCCCAGCAGTGCAGTCGTGGGCAGGCCTCAGAGCCCCTGGGCCCGCCATCACTTGGCTGGAGGCTCCACACTCCTACAGGGGGCAGCGCTGTGTGCGCAGGCCCTGTGGGCCCCCTTGTTCCTTTCGGCTCCAGCCCCCAGGTCCCTGCCCTGTGCTCAGCTGCCTGCCGAGGGCCCTGCTGAGGCGGCTGAACGGTCGGGTACCCCCCCTCCCCACAGACCGGGCTTTCCTGCAGCGGGGCTCCGAGGTCCTCCAGGAGGCCAGCAGCATGGAGCCGTGAAAGGCACTGGGCCTGCGGCCCTCCCCTCCCCAGGCTCCCTTGGTGGTTGCTCTGAGCCTGTGGCGTCCTGGGGCGGAGCCTCTGCAAAGGTGTCTCCTCCTACTGGGAGCTTTCTTTCCAAGGGTCCCCGCATCCTTGAGCCCACATCAGCCTCCTGAGGTCAAATGCATCCTCTCCTGCCTCTTGGCCATCTGCCCCATCCACCTTTCCTCTCTTCGGGCAGAATACCTCCAGTGCCTTCCGCTGCCCTCCAGGCCCAGCGTCTCCCCACAGGGCGCTGCTCCCACACACAGGTCTCCCCTGCCTGTTCTCCCACCCCCCCCCCGCAAGCCCACCCTCACCATGGTTGGGTGCCCAGCTTGTTCCTGGCCCCAGGGGCATAAGCAGGCGCTTCCGAATCAGCAGCCTGTCCACCTCCTGCCGCCACTCCCCCCTCCTTGGGCATCCAGCCTTGGGAAGGGAGACTCCGTGTTCTAAGCCTTCCTGCCAAGTGTCCCAGGGACTGGACACGAGGGCCCGACCCTCTCTGGGTCCCCGCTTCGCCGCGCCAGTGGGCCTTGTCCTCTCTTTGCTGCAGAGTGAGGAAGGGGAAGCATGGCGTCGGGCCCCAGGCTCTAGAGTGTGGCTTTATTTTGGGGGGAGGGGGGAGTCTGGCAGAACCACCTCTTACAGGCTCCAGGCATTAGGAAGCGGCTGCACCATGAGGTGGGTTAGAGTTTCCCTGCCCATCTCCGGGTGGTCTTGGTACACAAGCTTCCTGTGCTTCGGTTTCCTTATTCGTAAAACGGAGACAGTAACAGTCTGTTCCTCAGATGTGACATAAAATGACATAAAGTATGTAGAAGGCTGGACGGGTCGGGAGATGCACGGACCGTGGAGGGTTCAGGCCAGTGGTAGGTTCTTCCATCACGGCTTGCTTTCCCCACCCCGTGATTAGTGGGGAAACCCTTGCTCCCCATGTCTCTACAGGGGGCCTGTTGGCATCCTGCATCTTACCGGTGGGGAGCTGTGGGGATGTGGGTGGTAGGTGGGTACCAGCAGAGACACCCAGACTTGCAATGCAGCAGAGGACTGGGGTGGGGTCCAGGGGAGGCAGAGAGGGTGGGCTCGCCGACCCCTCGCTCACACGCCTTCGTGTTCCCAGGGCTCCTCAGAGGGGCCTCACGAAGCCCCAGATACCCGCCTCACCAAGCTGCGGCAGGGGAGGGCCCCTGTCCTCCCCAAGGCCACCAGCTCTGAGGTGGCTATGGGTGTCCACCCCGCCAGCAGCCGCCCTTGCCAGGAAGCCTAAATTTAGGCCTTCCCGCCGTGGAGGAGCTGTTTCCCTCAGCGGCATAATTACAGTCATTACATGCATTCAGATTACATGGTAATAAAATTAGGATCCAATCAGTCCAAATTGAAATCAGATGAGTTAGGAGCAAAGTCATCAATGACAACATAAATAGAAAAGCCCAAAAGGAAGCTTAAACATGCAGACTTGTCACAGAATCAGGGAGGAGGGCAAGCTGTTTAACCTCAGCTGAGAAGCATGCATGGCTTTGGGGGCTGGTTTGAGCCAGGGTTTAAATTGGGTCCAGGCTCAAGCCAGGTCCCGCTGGAGGGACAGGGCATGGCTCCTGGCAGCCGTCCCTAACCTGGAACCCCTGGACCTCCCTAAAGCCCCGTTTATACCTGCCTTGGACACCTAGATTACATCATAATCCCCAGTGTCTCTTGAGGGCAGAAACTGTCTTCCTTGTTGAAACCCCAGCCCAGAGTTCCCATCCGGTGCTTATTGGATAGATCCTGCTGGCCAATGAGCATAACCACTCGGCAACAATTCTGCCTTAAATGGTACTTCTCTTCCCAACTAGTCGGGGAGCTTCTTTACTTACCATGCCTGCACCCTGAGCCTCTCTCCCGAGCAAAGAACCCTGCATGTGGTTAGATGTCCACTCATATCTTCTAAAATGACTCCCGCCCCAGCTGGCTGGGAGGGACGGGTGCGGGAAGTCTGCCTCTGGTTCAGTGGTTCTCAGGTTCCCGAGTTGGCGCTGGGCAGAGAGCAGACCGTGGGTTGCTAAGGGCAGCCTGTTCTCCAAGGAGGCCAGGAGAAGGCTGGCCCAGCCCTCTGTTCTGGGGCACAAGCAGGAAGAATGAGTCTGACCTCAACGGTCAGAGGGGTGCTGGTGCTTGGGACAGAGCACGGTTCCTGAAAGGCGTCTGAGGCCACCTCTGTCTTTTGCCATCGCAGTTCCCCTGGCTCCCGGCAGCCCCAGCAGGCCTAGCCATTGCCCAGCCAAGCTCCATGAACAGGGGACAGAAATCTGGGGGTGGACAACTTGGCCCAGGTTGCAGGAAGGGAGGCTGAAACCGGGACATCTGAAAAACGAGCTGTGCTGGGTGAAACCAGCCAGGGTGGTCATGTGCCCAGAGGTGGAGCACCTGCTGTCCCCACGTCCTGTCCCCATGCCCAGAGCCAGCGTGGGACACCCTAGGCTGAGCCTGGGTCTGAGAGGAAGGTGGCCCTCAGGTCGTGGTGCACCAGGCAGAGGGACCTACACAGTCACAGGCTGGCTGACACGGGGTTTGCTGCAAGGTGATTGCACCCGGGGCAGGCGTGGGGGCAGGTGGGAGGGCACTGGCCCCGAGGCTTTGCCTGAGGCTCCCCTAGTTGGGGTGGGGGGGCATCCCAGGCTCTGACCCGGGGACAGCAGTGCGTGGCAGCCTCCTGCCTTGGCACAGCCGATGTCTTGCCAAGGTCCCCAGCCAGTTATTTGGGGCAGGAAGAAAAGAGTTGTAAATATTTTTTTTAGTATCTCTCCAAACACAATTATTTAAAATGTGTGTAATTTAAAAAGTTGAGGCTTCCCTAGGAGGATAGGAGGGGGGTGTGCATGTGTGCTGCGTGTCACACACGAGAGAGGAGTTAGGAAGTGGGAAAGCAGGCCATGCTCCTCTTCGGAAAGGTCTGTGGTGCTGTCTCTCGGCCTCTTCCCTGAGGGGGCAGGATGAAGTGGTGGAAACAGTGCAGGCCTTGGAGGCAGAGAGCATAGTGTTCAAATCCCTGCCCACCCAGCTAGTAGCTGTGTGACTTTAGGGGAGTAATCCACCCTCTTTGTGCCTCCTCTGTCCCCCGGAAGCAGTCACATCCACCCTGTACTCCGAACACCAGAGCCGAGGAGCGTCGCTGCTTAGCACACTGCGGTACCCGATGAACAGCAGCCGCCCCCGTGACAGCCCCTTCGAAAGAGCGGGTTCTCCGAAGGGAGATGCTTTTGGGGTTTTACTTCCTTTTTCAGATCCAGGGGTGGCCAGAGCCAGGAAGAGGAGTTGAGCGTTTAGGAGGCAGGGAAGAAACAATGCCAGCCATTCCGCCACTGGATGTGGAAATAAGGAAATTTCGTCCTGTTCCTCTCAGGAAGGGAAAAGTACATTTTCAGTGGGGCGGTTAGCAACAGGTCCCGGGCCCCCGGGGAAGGGCCTGAGGGGAACCAGAGGTGCCGTTTCAACAAGCTCGGCAGGTTCAGAAGGGAACTTTCTCCGGTTCCCAGGAAGGGAGGAAGGGGCCGAAATGCCCGGGTACAACCTCTTCGGCCCAGTGCAAGGCGGATGAGGCAACCTGGGAAGTGGAAGGCAGCCGAACAAGAGCAACGTCCGCGAGCCGGAGGCCTGTCTGTGTGCGCACAAAGTAGGAGGCCTGGAGAGCCGTCGGAACTCGTGAAGTCATGGGAACACGGCCCTTGCTTCTGGAAAGCCCAAGCAAAGGGTCCAAACGTTAGAGCCTTCCGTGCATCCTTTTCCCAAACGGTCAGAGAGGAAGAAAGTGAAGAACCGCAGAGGGCGGCCGTGACTCAGGCAGCTCAGAAAGATCTAGATGTAGGCTCAGGAGACCTGGGTTGGACGCTCAGTCCTGTCACTCACTCGCCAGGTGGCCTTGGATAGGCCCCCTAAGCTCCCTGCACCCCAGAACCCTCAGCTGTGTAACACCTGTGCCATCAGGCACTAAACTGCTCTAGAAGGGCAGGGGCATGGGGTGGGGGGTCTCTACCTGGGGTTCATGGCCAAGTGACAGGGCTGCCGTAGGTAAGATACTAAAAAGCAGTGTATCACCGGAAGGAACACGGTTGAAAAGAACTTAAAAAACCCGTCACCGGGGCGCCTGGGTGGCTCAGTCGTTGAGCGTCTGCCTTCAGCTCAGGTCATGATCCCAGGGTCCTGGGATCGAGCCCTGTGTCAGGCTCCCTGCTCCACAGGAAGCCTGCTTCTCCTCTCCCACTCCCCCTGCTTGTGTTCCCTCTCTCGCTGTCTCTCTCTCTGTCAAATAAATAAAATCTTTAAAAAATAAAAATAAATAAATAAATAACCCGTCACCTTGGAGGTGTTTTGATGAGCAAGGAGGGCTCAGCACTGTAACCTGAGCTTATCTTGCAGAAACAGCAGCCCCAACCTCAGAGCCACCAGCTGTTGACTTTCAAGGCCATCAGAGGAAGTGACTGGAGATTGGAAAGGCCAAGTGAGGTAGTCCCGGAGAGAAAGATGACGGGGGTGGCTGGAGACGGGCGGGCGCCGGGCAACTCAGTCAGCCACTGGATTAGAGCTGTCCTTTCACATTGGAAGTTGAGACCTGTTAGTGGGTTGTGAAGTAGAACTCTTTCTTTTTTTTCTTTGAAGATTTTATTTTTATTTATTTAGAGCGTGTGCGAGAAGGGGGGAGGGGCAAAGGGAGAGAGAGGATCTCAAGCAGGCTCCACGATGGGCACAGAGCCTGGCTGAGCACAGAGCCCTACTGGGGGCTCGATCTCAGGATCCTGAGTTGATGACTGGAGCTGAAATCAAGAGTCGGACACTTAACGGACTGAGCCACCCAGGCGCCCCTAGAATTCTTCCTTAAGAAAAAATTGAGGGGCGCCTGGGTGGCTCAGTCGTTAAGCGTCTGCCTTCGGCTCAGGTCATGATCCCAGGGTCCTGGGATCGAGCCCCGCATCGGGCTCCCTGCTCGGCGGGAAGCCTGCTTCTCCCTCTCCCACTCCCCCTGCT
>NC_138378.1:57278293-57344993 GCF_054177405.1 Leptonychotes weddellii
AAAAAAAAAAAATTTGAAATAGGCTATCGGAGAATAGGACAGAAATATCCGAGTATGTTGCCCACAGCGGGGGTGAGTACTGTGACAAAGAGTAGGTTAGTGGGTATATGTGTGTCCTGGACCATGGGTAGAGAGTCCGAGGGTCTGCCCAGCTGGCACAGGGGACTGCACAGGGCTGATCCTTGTGTAGAGTCTCCTTTTCTGGAAGATTCAACCAATGACAGATAGAAATCAAATAACTAATCATAATGGCTTACATTTATTCAAACACTGCTCTGAGCATTCACTGTGTCTTACCTCATTCAGTCCTCCCAGCAACTGAGGTCTGTCTGTGAGGCAGACACTTGTTGCACTATTTTACAGAAGAGGGAACTGAAGCACAGCAAAGCGAGGGGACTTGCCCAAGGTCACACAGTTAGTAAGTAGCCAAACCAGGATTTGCGCTCAGGGAGTCTGGCCCCAGTGCCTGTGTTCTTAGCCTCCAGGCTGCCCTGCTGTCTGCGTGGAGAGCTTATTCATAAGTGTGGAACTGATTCTGGACTTGGGTGGGCTTTTAGTACTTGAGAACAAAAATGACAAAGCCACATTCTCAAGGGCTTTAGGATTGCCACCTGTGTCTTAGATGAAGGGGAACGGTGCATTGTGTGTGTATGTATTTGTGTGTGTGTGTGTGTTGTGTGTGTGTGTGTATATATATATAGTATATACAATATATACATGCACAAATTTTTAAGATATATTTAAAATAAATGTAAATTTTGAGTCTGTTTTTGTTTGGGGTTTTTTCTTGTTTTTGATTTTGTTTTTTGTTTTTGTTGTTTTTTGGGTTTTTTTGCTCTGATACCATTTTTTTTCCTTTCACTGGCCAGTTAGAGCACCGATGTATATTAATACCATACGTTATCATAGCGTATATTGTCATACTTACAAGAATTGATCATTTTTTTCCTTCATTATCCCTGCAGTGACTTCACATGCAAAAAGCCTGCTTTGTAGTAGGTAATAGAAACCAAAATAGTGTTGGCTATGTAGGAAAATGGTACATTCACGCTTTGTGTATGCGCTGCCGAAGTGAGCACAGTACATTCAAGCTTTATGAGTTTGATTTGAGACAGATGCTGACACTGTGCTTAAACTACATGGACAAGGCTGGCAAGTACTGGCCGAGGAAGGCTCTTGACCTGGGGGTCAGAGTGGGCCACAGGTTGGACAAGCTAAGGATGTATGATTGCACCTTTTTTTTTAAGATGTATTTATTTGAGAGAGAGAGAGAGAGTGCACAAGTGGGGGGGAGGGGCAGCGGGAGAAAATCTTCATGAAGACTCCCGGCTGAGCATGGAGCCCAGTGTGGGGCTTGATCCTACAACCCTGAGATCATGACCTGAACCAAAACCAAGAGTCGGATGCTCAGCTGACTGAGCCACTCAGGGTGCCCCTGTTTTCACTTTTTAGAGAGAGGGAGAGAGGGGGGTGGGTAGGGGCAGAGGGAGAGGGAGGTTAGAGAATCCCAAGCAGGCCCCACACCCAGAACAGAACCCAATGTGGGGCTTGATTCCATGACCTGGAGATCATGACCTGAGCTGAAACCAAGAGTCGGACACTGAACCAACTGAGCCACCCAGGCGCCCCTATTTGCACTTTCAGAGCTAAAGTATGGTGAGCTCTACTAACCCAGAATATGATGTGTATGAACTGGAGAGTGACTTTTCCCTGTTTGCCAGTAACTGTTGAGCTTTGTTCCCAGCACCTTCCCTACATGAGTTACAAGAGATAGAAGCTGGCGTTTGCTGAGTAGAAGGACATGGTCATGGGAAGACTGTATATACATGGATGCAATAGGTTTCTAGGTTCTATAACTTGTACTTGGTGGTTTATAAACCAGCCTGCTCCTGTTTGAATGGGGCGTAACGATGCCTAAAGACAGTGTATGAGATGAGCTGCATCAGCAATGGGATATTGGGTGGGGGAGGTGCAGTTTGCTCACTTAACCCTTTTCTTGGTGACTCCTGTCCCCCCTCTGCCATGTGTCTTAGTCTTCCTTGGACAACCACAGCCACATGATTGTCCTTCTCTTGGAGCTCCACTAGCCCCATGCCAACATCACACAGTGGAGCCTTAATTAAGAGCCACCCTGTCGTATGGGGTCAGCCTGCGGGGATTACATTCAAATTCACCCGGGCATCCCCCTCCCTTGTCATCGGGGCTCCCCAGTTGGGCCCATCACAGAGCCTGCTGCTGCAGAAGCCTCGGTGGAGGTCTGTGCTGAGGAGCAGTTGGAGGGGAAGGGGTCCAAGTCTCCATTTTGCAGAAGAGGACCTTTGGGGCACAGAAACTAAGTGATTTGTTCCAGGCTCCGCAGCTGTCAGGTGCTGGGTGAGGACCAGAGCCTGTGTCTGGGAGCTCATCTTTCAGTGCTTTTCTGTCCACCTGGCTCTGACTGTAGGCCCCCAGGCCCCCCCAACCACCCCCACTGCCCCAGGGCCCGCTGGGCCAGGTGCTGCAGGACACGGATCTTAGCCGCTACAGCCGTGGGCCCGCCTGGCCGGCCGAAGCTGGGCAGCAGGCAGCAGAGGGGTTTCCTGAGCTATGGCCTCCCCCAAACCTTGAGTCCTGGGGCCTGATGGTGTCAGAGCTTAGGTCCTTAGACTCCCTACTCCTCTCAGTGACCAGCCCCCCAACCCGGAGGTGGCCCGCTGCCCAGGCCAGCAGCCGGAGCACCGCCATGAGGGGGCTGGAGCACTGCCCTGGTCAGCATGCGTCAGGCGGGCTTAGGCAGGGATGGTGGACAGGCCTCAGAGGGATTCAGCCCCCCCCGCCATCTCTGTCTGGGCTGTCAGCTCACATGCTCTGCTTCCTTGTGTTTGGGTTCTATTGCTTCCCTTCCGGGCACAGTGGGATCTCTGCTCCTTGAGCCCTTTTCCTGCATGGAGCTTCCCCTGGCTGTGCGCAGAGGGCAGGCTTACCCAGCTCCCCTCCGCTGATGGCCTCTGTCTCAGGGTCTCAGCTCCGCATTCCAGGGATGGAGGGGCCACCGGCGCCCCAGCTGTGGCCAGTGGTCAGGCCACAAGATGCGCAGAGCTGCCCCTCTCCTGCCAGGATGGGGTGGCAAGGACAAGAGCGGGGCAGGAGCCACCCTGGCGTGAATGCCAGAAGCCGACTTGGGTCTGAATCTCACTCCCCGGTTGAATGTAGCTCCTTGATGGGCCTCTGCCGGGGGCAAGATGCCCCACACAGGGGGCCGTGACTGTGACGTCTGGGTGGCAGTGGGGCTTTCGGCCCCCGAGCTGTGGGGTGGTGCCAGTCTTGGTTCTCGGTGGCACTGATGTCAGTACACAGGCACAGGGACGGACGACGTTCCTGGGCCCTTAGAGGCCTGTGGGCCGTGCGTGGGCACGGCGGAGACCCCCCAGCTGTCTCCCGCCTCCCTGACCGGCCTGACCGCTGTGGGTGCCCCAGACGGCTCGTGAGGACTGCCTTGTGCGTGCCCCTTCGTGTCACGTGACACGTGTGATGGCGTGTGCCCACGTGGCCTGCATCGGTTGGTCCCTTTCCAACTGGAGCAGTTCTTCCTGCTCCCAGGACAAAAACAACCTCGGGCCTTTTCCCCCTGAGAAGTATGAGCTCCCCGTGTCCGGGCGTGAGCTCACAGACAGAGCCAGAGTGGCAGCCCACCCATTCTGCAGGGTTGGCGGTGTCCCCAAGACCCAGGCCCAGGGCCCTGCCTGTCCCCCGGCTCTGGCTTCCCTCTCTCTGCTGCACAGGGCAGGCGCAGACAGAAGCCAGATGGTGAAAGGAGCTGTCACAGACTGGCCTGGCCCTGGGTCCCTGCTCGTGGCAGAGTAAGCTCTAGGGAGCTAGGCTGTCTCGGGAGAGGGAAGCTTTTCCCTGTGAGAGGCCGTACCCTGTGACACTGAGCCCAGGCCCTTGGGTTGCAGGGAAGAGGTCCAGGGAGTCGCTGACAGAGGAAACAGCCTGATTTCTTCCACTTAGTGGCGGTGTGTCTCAGACAAGCCACCTGGCCTCTGGTCACACTGCCCACACATGAAGAATTGCAGTCCTGAGTGTCCCAGGCTGGTGACTGAGCGACCTGCATGCCGAGGCCAGGAAAGCCCTCCCAGTGACCTGCGCCTCTCCTCTTTGCAGCTGGAGGAGGCAGAGCGCTTTGCCATGGTGGTGATCGACCTCGGGGAGGAAGCCGGGGAGTTCCTTGCCAAGGGCTACCTGGCACTGGGCCTCACATACAGCTTGCAGGCCACTGACGGTGAGTGCCAGGGTCCGGAGCCTCTGCTTGGGGGGCCTAGGCTTCCTGGTGGCCTCTCGGGTATCTCGTCCCACCAGTGCCCACCACCCCCTCGCCTGGCACATCTCCAGTGAGTACACACACTCACACACCCCTCAGTCCCATTTCCACTCTTTTACCCAGCCTTCATCACTCTCACACATGCCCTCTTCATGGACGCACCCTTCAAGGCCCAGCCCCAGCCCCTCAGCAGAGCTGATCCCCTCCTCTGGAACTCCTGTGTGCTCGCAGTCTGTAATATGCTGCCCGCCTGGGTCCCACAGTGTCTTTATCCTGTTTTGCTCTTACCCTCAGCACTGCTGTGTCCTTCTGGGGTCTTTTAAACTTCCCTTGACACATGGCACAGTGCTGGGTACACAGTTGGTCTAATTTATACTTGTGCTTGGAGGCTGGATTCCACTCTTCCTGCCCTGAGCCTGGCATCCTTTCCCGAAGCCTGCCAGCTCAGCCGCGTGGCCCCCCAGCACTGAGGCAGCCCACCTACTTCTGTGTGCTTGCAGGCAGGGGAGCGATGGGGTCCCGTGCAGACTAAACCTGGAAGAGTAATCTGACCAGGGCTGGGCTGGGACCTGGGTGACAGTCATTTTAAAACTTACCAGGTGGTTCCGTGTGCCGCTAAGGCTTCAAATGCCTGCCCTTAAAATTTAACACTGAAAAATTGTAAAAATGGTTAAAAAAGAGGAGGCCTGTGGGTAAGTAAGCCCAAGGAGGCAGGCATCAGCCCATGGAGCCTCTCTCAAGGCTCAGGTAGCAAAGAAGGCAAAGGAATGGAAGGAGCTGGTGTGCCAAGACACATGCTGGGAAGCTGGGGCCAAGCGGACACCCCACACCCTCCCCCAGTGACGAGGGTGGTGGGCGGCAGTAGTCCAGAGCTGCTTGAGTGCAAGCATTTGCCAGATAGGGCCCTCATCGGGCCTCTCCCTGCAGAGCTTGTGTCCCCGGGATGGGGCAGGGCTGGGTCCGCAGCCCTTCAGCAAGCCCTCATGGCTCCATCTCCGTCTTGTCTCCTGCAGCGACTCTGAAATCCAAGCAAGATGAGTTGCACCGGAAAGCGTTGCAGACCCTGGAGAGGTGAGGTGGGGCCCCGGCCCAGCAGAGGCACCAGGTGGCACATTCATGCGCTTTATCTTCCTGGACCCTCTGCTGGAGGCAGAATGAAGGTTTCTGGCCCCATTTTATTGACAGGAAACCAGGGCTCTGAGAGCTCCCGCGGGAAGCAGGGACAGGCCTTTGGGGTTGGGTGGGCAGGCTGAGCCTTCGGTGATGGTAGGGTGCCCCCAGGCTCAGCCCCTCCCCTCTGGAGCTCAGGACTCTAACGTGGGAATCAGAGCCCATGATTGTTGTGAGAATTCTGTGAGACAAAGCTAGAAAAGCACCTTGCGTATGTGCCTTAAGTATAGCAGGGGCTCAAAATTGGTGTTTGCCTCCTGCCAGCCCCTCTCTGACTTGAGGCCTGTGAGGACCCCCCACACCAGTCCTCACAGAGATTTCCTGGCAGCCAGGGTCCTGGAGGGAAGGAGGGAAGGGATGCCAGAGAAGCCCCTCCCCTGTGGTGGCCCTCCCTCCCTCCCTCAGACCCATCCTTGCTAAGCCCCTGCCTCCTCCATAGCCTTGGGCCCCACCTGAGCATCCTTCTGCCCGCTCCTCTGGCCCAACGCAGGGCTCTGCCCTCTGAGCCCTGTGGGTCTTACTCCCCCCGAATACTGCTGTGGAAGCTGCTGGCTTGGGGCCTGCCCTAGACTCCTTGTGCCATCTTTATGGGAACATATTAGCACATCCAACCCCTCTCTGGGGCAGGTTGTTCCTGAACCCAGGGAAGTAACAGAGTCCCATCCGGGCCAGTCCCCACTGAGCTACCAAGAGCCAGCACTTCATTCCCAAGGCTTCTCTCCCAGAGAGGCCATTCCCAGTCCCTCAACCTGCAGGAGTGTTCCCTTCTGTCTTAGGGTGGGGAGGTCAGGCTCCAGGCTCTGTACAAGGCCACCACAGGGCCTCAGCCAGCTCTCCTGGAGCCTGCCGCCCACGGGCTGCTGCCGCCATCCTCCCCCGCCGGGCACCCTCTGAGAACCCCCGACATATCGCCCTGCAGCACCCAGCAGAGGGCTGGCAAGCTGGAGGCCCACGTCACACAGCGGGTGCTCAGTCCTTGCTCACTGACCTGTCACTCCCTCTCCCCATACAGAGCCCAGCAGCTGGCACCCGGTGACCCCCAAGTCATCCTCTATGTCTCCCTGCAGCTGGCCCTCGTCCGCCAGGTGGGTTGTCACATTTCCTAACTCCCAGGTCCCTGAGGGCTGTGGAGCTGCTCCTGCTTTGCTCAGCCACGTGACCCTTTGCAAGGGACTTGACCTCTCTGAGTCCCTGTTTTCTTGTCTGTTGAGTGAGCACCTTCGTACTGCACCTCCGAGGGACCCAGTAAGGATTGAGTCAGAGAATATGGTAAAGCCCATGGTGGACAAGGGATTATTCTCTGCCCTCAGGCCCCCTTGAAGAGTTCGGTCTCCTGAGAAGTTGCTGAGTGACCGCAGGAAGCATTTATGTCCTCACCTTCCACCAAGCTTTCCCCATGGGGCTCCTGACTTCCAGGTCCGGGGTGAGGCCCTTGGAACCTCTCCACCACTCTCCCCAAAGAACATCACTCTGCTCTGGTGTTCCAAAGAACACAGGCACAAATACCTGAGAGCACTTTATTTTTAGCCCTCTATAAAAGCATCGGTCCTTCTCTTGCCAATCAACTTCATGATAAACCTTCGGTGATACATTTTTTAAAATCTTGAATTATTCAGCCACCTCTGATGAATGGTGTCTGTCCTCCCAGAGAGATGGCGGGGCCAGGCCAGTGGAGCCTGGCACTCAGTTTCCTGGGGGACCCCAGATCTTGGGAGCCCCAGGGAGCTGAGGACCCTTGCATGGGCTCTCAGCTAGACCTGGCCCACCTGAGTCTGATAGCCGCCAGCCTATCCTGCTCAGAGCACGTGACAGCTGAGTAATGACAACTGTGAGTTTGGATATTCGGCCCAGGATAATGGGCTTTACCCTGCAGAATCACGGGCAAGCTGAACCAGTGGCCACGGTAACTTGGCTTCCTTCCCTTTCCTTGAACTTTCCATAAAAGGAGGTTCCCGTGGGCGGAGTCCGGGCCTGGCACTAGGCCTCACCGCGTGCGCAGAGGCTGGGGGGAGAGCAGGCCAGGGACCGAAGGCCCCAGCTGGCCTGCACCACAGGCCCCCTCGGGGAGCACAGGCGGCCCATGTCTGAGGTGTGGTAAGGAGCAAGACTTTCTAGAAAAGACTCCCGAGGTTCCTGGCAGGATAGGGCCCCGATGTGGAGAGAGTTGCAGGAGCCGAGGAAGTCTCCAGCCCCGAGAGCATGAGAGAACACAGCCCCCAGGATGAGAAGGGAGCGTCTTACTGCTCCACGGCTGCCTGGGCTCTGGAGGCTTGAGGAGGGACAGGCATGTCTCACACACGTGCAGGACTGTGCAGAACGTTCTCTTACGTCATCTTGCCCTCGCGGCCACTGGCACAGGCAGGACCGTCCTCCTCATGTTGTAGCTAAGAACTGCAGCTCAGAGAGGTCACCCGAAGGCTCCAGCTAGGAAGTGGCAGGGCTGGCATCCATGCCCCCACCTGACCCCAGAGCCGAAGCTCTGGCCACGGTGGGCCTCTGGGTCGGAAGAGGCGTTTGTGTGTCAGCCTCCATCCCTACATGCACAGGTGTGGAGGAGAGGCCACCTGTAGGTCTGCACACAGGGACCTGGGTGGCCTCCATAGAGCCCCGCATCCACCCAGATCCTCTGTGCTGCACCATAAACCTGCTCCTCTTTACCCCCGAGCAGCAGCTGGCTGCCCGAGCCTGACTTGGGACAGCAGATCCCTCTCACCGTGGTACTTAGGGCTGTGTTTTCTCGTCAGAGCACCAGCCCCGCCCCCCAGAATCCTGGGGGGGAAGGTTGGGCCTTGGAGAAGGTCACTAAGCTGGCAGTCTTCTCGGGCAGATCTCCAGCGCCATGGAGCAGCTGCAGGAGGCCCTGAAAGTGTGCCGGGATGATGCCAACGCTCTCCACCTGCTGGCGCTCCTCTTCTCGGCCCAGAAGCACTACCAGCATGCCCTGGACGTGGTCAACATGGCCATCACGGAGTATCCCGAGAACTTCAAGTGAGTTTCCTGTGGACACGGCTGGGGGCTGGGGGCTGGCCTGCCGCAGACGGGTGCCCTTGCACACCCCCACCCTGCCACACACTGATTAAGCGCCTACTGCATGCACACCCCCTGGCTGGAGGGTCAAGGTGGGGCAAGGCCCCGTGGGGTCAGAGAAGGGCTCTGGCGTTGAGTGCCAGGAGGCGCCGGCGGGGAGTGGCGAGCTCTGTGCAGCAGCTGCGGGCCCCACGGGGGCTACGTGGACCACAGAGGAGACTGTTCAAGTGCACATGCTCGAGCTGCTTCCACCCCGCCCTGGGCTCTGCATCTGAGCCACATGGGGACACTAACTTGTGTAACTTAATCATAACCCTGGCACAGCCAGCCAAGGATGAGCTTCTAACGCTGGCTGGGCTGGCGGAGGCCAGGTGAGCCATCTCCCTGCCTCCAAGCAGGCCACGGGCATTGGGGGAAAGGGGTTCTCTCCTTCCAGAGCAGTCCTGGCCTCTCCCTCCATCCTCAGCAACTCCACATCCCCCCCACCAGGCCACACTGCCTAGATGCCCCTCTCTTTAGAGCAGGGTTCACGCTGCATTTGGCCCAGGCCATGGTGGGTGTGGCAGGATGAGACTTTCCTGCCCCCACCTATTACATGGAGGACCCACTGCCACCCAACCAGGACACTGGGGACCAAGAGCTGTGCTGGGCCAGATGAGGCAGGAGGGTGCGTTGCTCTGCAGGAGGGAATGAGGAGGTTTGTCATCTTTGGATTTCTGCCCTCTTCCCCCAAGGCATGTGACACTGGGTATAATAGACCTTGTTTCTCTGATCCCTGTGAGCCCAGGGTGAGGGGACCCTGAGCACCCCCATTCCCACCATATTCCCCCTTCGGGCCTGAAGAAGGGCTATTTAGAGCCAGCCAGTGGCTGTCTTGCTTCAGAGAGCAGAAAGAAGCATGGTGCTGGCTCCCTGGAGGGGGGCTCACAAAGCATCAGGGGAAATTGGTGGGCCCCACAGCCGTGTTAGGTGATAAAGGGAAGCTGCAATTATCCCAGCCCAAGGAGGTTCCTCCCTTCATGTGCGGAGCCTGGGCATCTGCCTCTGTCCGTCCCTAGCTCATCAGGGACAGAGCTGGCTTTCCTGTGCCGTTGGCCTCCTTCAGAGGATGCCATGGGTAGCTTTGCCTGCAGACCTTACAGGATGACTTTGTCCTCACCAAGGCTAAGAAGGGTGTTTTGGGAGCAGCAGAGAGCCCTTATGGTAAGCTTCCCAGTGTGCCCCACTGAAGAGCAGGCCCCAGTGAATAAAGCCAAGGGCGGCGTTCCCCCTGCAGGTCAGCCCTGCTTCTCCTAGTCCACACTGAGCCTCTGCCCACAGCACCCTGACTCCTGACCCTTCCTGTCCTCTGCCGTCCTGTCTCAGGTGGGGCTCAGGTGCCCACAGCCAGGTGTAAGCAGAGCTGATGCATGGCCAACTCGACAGAGCCCATTTACATTCAGGAGATGGCCCCGACTCTTGGCCTCAGCCCTGCATTTGGGAGATTACTAAAATTGAAATCAGTTCCCTTGTAAAGGCATGTAGTTTAGGGAATACTAAAACATAAAATAGTGTGTGTGGACAAGAGATGAGTTCCCTTGTCTCATTAATCCCAAGCACAATACAGCAACACCTACTGTGTAGAAGTTTATTTTTTTTTTTTTACTTCTAGTGAAAATATACACAGGACAAAGGTCCTCCTCTCCCAGTACCAGTTACCTCGCTTTTTCCCAAGCTCCACTCTCATGACTGTCAGGCAGAGTCTGACCCACTGCTGCCAGCCATGCGTGTGCACGTGTGTGTGTGGACACACGTGTGTGTGTGGACGCACGTGTGTGTGTGTGGACGCACGTGTGTGTGTGGACGCACGTGTGTGTGTGGACGCACGTGTGTGTGTGTGTGTGTTTACTCTATTGTCAGGCTTTGATGGAAACAAAAACTGTGCGGAGGAAAATCTTAGACTCCTAGAGTGGGAGGGGTTCTGGCCCTGCCCCAGGTCAGAGAGTGTGTCCCAAGAAAGAGAGGCTGGGCCTGCCATCAGATGTTGTTTGACCAGCCAGTCCTTTTCCCAAGTGCAATGTTACCTGCCAGTGGAGACTATCTGGGAGCAGAGGGGAACAGAGCTGTCCTGATGGAAATGGGGCAGGGGATTCTCATGCTGCCCACCTGGCCCTTCCTCGGGCCCCCAGTCCCAGCAAGGAGCCTCCCATTCCAGCGTCTGGCATCTTGCTGCAGTGTCTCTTCCTAATTTTGGGCCGAATGCTTTCCGCTGGCAGAATCACGTCCCCTGGCCTGATGTGGGGAGGCTAACGGCACTTTCTCAAAATGTGCTTGAAGCCCACAGCTTGTGGGGAAGGGAGGAGTGTTGGGTCTGGAGGGCAGCGCTCTGGCTCTCCCTCAACCCCCAGCCCACCTCAGGGGAGGTGCCTCCTGGGCTCCTGGGCTGGGTGAGGAAGCCCCCTTCTGGGTGTGCCCTTCTCCTCAAGGGTGCTCCCTCCCTCCTGCCCCCACCTCACTCAGGGGCCGACTCCTTCACAAGGAGATGCTTCACTCGCTGAAAGTGTCTTCGTGGGGGGGTGGGGAGAGGTGGTCCTTGCCGAGGTTGGTGACTCCCCCTCGTGAGGCCCATGGGTGGGCTTCTGGGCCTCCAAGAATGCCTAGACCTGAACCCTAACAGTTGTGCCTATGTGCCTGGGTCCAGGGAGATGGCTTTCACCAGATGCTCTATGGAACCCTAAACCCAAAACAGGTGACAAGCCCCTCCCCAGTGCAGACTGTGTTCGTGGTCAATTTGTAGGATAACTGTGCCCCTCTGTGTCACCTGTGTCCCTATTTCTGCTAGCAGGAGCCTTCTGAAGGGGCAGGTTCTGCATGAGAACAGAGCTGCCCCATCCAGACACCACAAGGTCACTGCTAGGGCATCAGGAGCTCGGGCCATGGGGCTGGCAGCAGGGAGACCTCTCTGAGGTCCAAGCCCAAGGAGGGAAAGAGTTTGAGTCCCAGCCCTAGGGTTCTTCTGTTTTGTGTCACTGCAGAAAGGGGACCAGAGCATCCCATTCTCCGTGGTGCCTCACTCTGCAAAGTCTGCCCATGTGGGGACAGTAGGGATAGAGAAGCAGTGGCAGATTCTTTATCTCGAAGCCACCGTGAGCCCCTCCCCTCCAGGGCCATGAGGACCCCTGTCTTGATTGAAGCCAGGCCTAAAAGGCTACAGAGCTAACTAAAAAAAATAAATAAGGGTGCGACTGGCCTCCTAAACTGTGAGACAATACATTTCTGCTATCTTTATTTTATTTTATTTTATTTAAAGATTTTATTTATTTATTTGACAGAGAGACAGCGAGAGAGGGAACACAAGCAGGGCGGGTGGGAGAGGGAAAAGCAGGCTTCCCGCAGAGCGGGGAGCCCGATGCGGGGCTTGATTCCAGGACCCTGGGACCATGACCTGAGCCGAAGGCAGACGCTTAATGACTGAGCCACCCAGGCGCCCCTTCTGCTATCTTTAAAAAAAAAAAAAAAAAAAATCAACCCTTAAAAACAATACATATATACAGGAGGTTGGGAGGGGGTGTGGAAAATCCCCTGACCACAGCTCTGTCAGAGTGACCATAGAGCGTGACCACGGCTCTTTGCGAATAAGGCACAACTGGTTCCCCACAGATGGGACGGCAGAGTACAGAAACGTGTGGATTAGCAGGAAATGTCACTGAGCCCGTTACTGGCCAGGGATCGCTGAAAAATGTCATTGCTCTTCCCCGGAGACTGCGCCCTGCTTCTCTAGCCGCTCCCCGCGCCGGAACGAGCGGCTTGAGGCTCCAGCTGTTGCCACAGCAGATAGGTCACTAGCCGGGCCAGTAAACACCATGGCTGCAAAACAAAACAAAATCCATCCCCCTTCAGCCTGGCCTCCGTGTCCCCAGCGAGGTCTCCATGTGAGAGCCCGAGGTCTGTATGCCACCAGGAGCCCCCCCCCCCCGCCCCGCCCTGACCCTGAAGGCTGCTCTGAGGGGCTGAGGCTTTTCAGAGGCTCTTGTCGTGCGTTGGCTCCCAGCGGCTGTCTTAGTGAAGGAAGACGCTGAAAGGCCAGCGTCGAGGGAGGAGGGGGTCTGGCACGGGGCCTGGGGGGGGGTGCGGCCAGTGGGCGGAATGGAGCCCTTTCCATGTGAGCTTCTCCCCATGTGAGGGTCACAGTGGGGCTCCTGCCCTCCCGGTCGTGCTGTCTCTCACCTGTGCCACCTCCAGCGGCTTGCCCAAATGCCACACCCTGACATCTGCCCTACCTGCCTCTGCCTCCAAGGCCTGTGGCGAGGCTCAGACAAAAGAGGGTCTGGCGGTGGGTTTAGAAGCGTGTTCGAGGGCGGCAGCGTGGAGGGGTCTGGAAGGCAGCGCACCAGCCGCGTGGGACCCGAGGGCGGGCTGCGTAGTGGGCGCAGAGCTGGGGGAGGGCGCCGTTCGTGCCAACCCCGGGAGGCGCGGGCAGAGGCGGCAAGCCCCGTGACAGGTGTGGGAGCTCCTTAGCTGCACAGGAGGCCACCGTTCCGCCAGGCAGGCTGAACACTGCTGGAGAAAAACCCAGCCCTTGTGGAGCTGAACTTCTGAAAATCCCCCCAAATTCAGGGATTAGAAAGCAAAGCAAAGAGGATCTTGATTTGCGTGCTGCAGGATGACCTTTAGTTAACGGAGCTTGGGTTTAAAAGGCAGAAACATGATGAGGCAGAGACCGACGGCCCCGCGGGAACAGTATGAACTTGGCACGGGGGCAACCAGACACGTTGCGCAGCGTCCTGAGATCCTGAGGGCTTCCCACCAAGTCCTGGACACATGTGCTGGCCGGGCCGTCCCTGGCCGGCCTGCAGGGGGCCTCAGGGGGGCAGCAAACTCCCTATTTAGAGCCGGTGTCCAAGCCAGGCCCGGTGGGCCGGAATGTGCGTGGTCTCGTCCTGTGTGAGCTCCGGGCTGCCTGTGCTAGTCCTGGCCACGGAACGCAGCTGGGAGGCTCGGGGCGGCTGGGCGGTGGGGGGGGAGGGGGGGGCAGGGGTATGGGGTCAAGGGGAACAGGCCACTGATAAGCATGGCTTCTGAAGCTGGGGCTCCAGGGGCCCTGGTTTTAGGTAACAGATTCCTTGTGCTTTAGTCAGTGCGCTTGTAGTGAAGGTCACCATGGTAACCAAACAAAATTCCTAGGCTTCATGATGGGAGCTTTCCAGTAACCAGTCTGTCAGTCACCGCCCCCACCCAGACCTGGCAGCCGGCCAGACTGGTTTTGAAAAACCCAGACCATGGGTAGACTGGCGGGTGGCAGCGGAGGCAACTGGCAAGACCACCTCCTCCCGCCCCACCCTGGGGGTCCCATTAGGCCCTTGCAGGAGTTTCCGCCCGGCCCAGCCCAGGTCCCGTGGGACTTGGGAGGTCCTAGGGGATGGTGTGGCAGAGCCCCCAGCGCAGGAATAATGCGGCCCTCTCTGCAGGCTGGAACTCGCCGTGTGTAAACAGACTGTCGCACAGCCATCTCCCCCAGGAAACCTAGGCTGTTTTGGAAAATGTTCGAGCTGATAACTAGGCTGAGCTGGGGCCAGACCTTGGCTGGTTCTGGCTGAGGCTAACTGTGGCCTCAAGGGCACCTCTCTGATCTACCTGGCCTGCCTCACCTTTTTCTCAGGTTATTTCTGTTGGTGCCTTCCACTAGGCAGAAGGATCGGAGTCCCGGGACTGTGTTAACATTTCTGACTTAAACCCATTGTGTTTATTGGATGGCTCTTATTAAGGACTTGTAGTAGATCAAAAAGACACTTAAAATACCAACACCCACACTCCAGTGAGGGGGCTGGAATCGAAGGTATTAGCACAAACACAGTTTATCACTTTGCCGGATTCGTTACACATGTCTGGCTCGAACAGCCCCCCCCACCGTGAGGACAGGAGCCAGGGGTTAAACTTGCAGGCCCTGGGGCTGAGGGAAGTGCTAAGCCCGGCAGAATGACTGGCACCAACGCTTTCTTCCCCAAAGGTCAGTTCCTCATCAGCTAAGCTGGTTTGACATTCAGCATTTCCCTTTGCTGTTGTTCTGTGGAGCCTCCTGTGATCTTGCTCCGTGGGACACTACAGTCGGGGGCCTCGGTCTCCCCCTGCCAGTCTGCTTATGCTCAGACAGGAGGGTCGATGACCCAGCTTGTTTGGTTTCAGGAAGAGAAGGAAAGGAAGGTATTATTTGCAGTGTTTTTTGTTTTTGTTTTTTTCCCCAAAGTTATTCTTAATTTGTTTTGAAGTGATTTTAGCTCTTTGTTTCCTGATCCTCACTCCCTCATCTCCCAGCCTACAACATTTGCGGGAGGCAGGCACTGCGGCCCAGCCCCAAGACAAAGCCTTTCCGCCCCAGGGAGAGAGGGCATTCTTGCCCATGAGGCCCGGCTGGCCTCCCCTCTGCAGTGGGTGGTCTTTGGGTCCCCCAGGGTTCTGCTCAGTGGTCAGAGGTTACAGATCAAGACCAAGGTGTTTGCTTCTCAGTGATTTACACCAGGCTGGGACCCTACCTTTCTTCTACCTAGACCTTCTCTCTGGAAGTTCCTGAATGGTCATGGAAAGGCTCTGCAGGGTTTGTATTCTTATCTGTCAAGATCCTGCGTTTGTGTTTGGAGAGTCAGCTGGAGATAACTGAGGTAGGCGGCAGCTGAAGGAAGCAGGGCCTGGAGGCCTGCTGGATCAGCCGTGGGTCAGCACAGATAAGAATGCCTAGCCATCCAGCCGGCCACAGGCGTGCTTAGGTGCAGGCTTGCTCTCAGAAATGCCCTGAGGCTGTTCTCCAGGAGGGGCAGGGCCTTTGAAGCAAGGAGGGGCTCATTTCTGGAAGCAGAAGCTTGCTGGCTGTTGATGTTTCATACTTCAAAGTTAGTTCATTTTGAATGAATTCATTAAGAGGTGGTGGATCAGTGTGAGCCTCAAAAGATGAGGGAACATAGGTCAGTTAATGCTCCAGACCCAAGGGGAAATCATTGGTTTTTAGGGCTAAGAGCCGCCGTCAGGGTCGCTTCCATGTTGGGGGTTAGTCTCTAGGAAGGTGAGAAAGCTGGGCTTCACTCTGGCCTTCTGCCTTTCAGGGAGGTCACCTGTTAGAGTCACTTTAAAATAAGACCCTCAAAGAGCATGTGTGTGAGTTTAACCAGTTATTTTCCCTGGTGGAGTCTCCCAAAGGCGTGGAATTTGGAGGAGTGTGTGCGACGCGTATCGCCCTGCACCTGCCTGGCTTCCTGGGCCACTGGGTAGAGCCAGGTGTTGGAGCCAGATGACTCCAGCCTGAATGGGGGTGAGGGGGTGGCCTGCTCCTTCCTTGCCCCCATCCCATACTAGGGGTGGGGCGTCCGCACCGGCTCCAAGCTGTCACCCCTGCTGGGCCAGCCCACCCGTTCCACTTTGCCTAGAAGCCTCCCACCCCTCATCCCGGTTGGTCAAAACTGAAACCTGAACTACTCAATTGAGCACTGGATTCTCTTCTGGTTTGTTTCCTGATTGCCTTAGATACACTGTTTGAACTTCCCCTTTGGAGCAGAGACCGTGGCCTACGCCCTGCCCCCGCCTCCTCCCTGCGGGGGCCCCACGGCTAGACGCCCAGCGCACCCCAGTAGACCCTCCGACGGGTAGACCGTGGGAGTGGTCTAGTTCGTTGCTCTGGGGGGAAGGAGGGACCCCACACAGATGTTGGCGTCTTACAGCCTTCACTCCACTTACCCTGTTTTCTTGCTTGGGTGTGTTTATTTTCTGCTCTTTACAGCCCTCCTACTTGAAAAAACTGGGAAAGCTAAAAGCTAGATGGTATCTCAAGGCCAGACAGCTGGCACAGGGCAGAGAGCGGGGGCTAGAACCCAAGCCAGGTGGCAGGCAGGCTGAACAGCCCTGAGAAGCTTGAACCCCATGAGCTTTGATGATAATAAGAGAGCAGTACGCCCAGTGCTTGCTCTTGGTGGCAGGCACTACTCTGGACACCCCACAGCTTTAAGTCCTCATCTCCTCAGGGACCCGGGGAGGAAGAACAGCCGCCCCCCGTTACTCCCACTTCACACAGGAGGGCATAAGTGAGCAGCTGTACACGATCAGGCCTGGGTAAATGATGGCAAGTGGGGCAAACCTGGATTGGGCACTTTATGAAGTGCGAGCCCCCCGCTAGGCCTTTCTGCACATTTTTTCCCACAGAAGAGCCCCACCCCCACCCCCACCCCCGGGTGTACAGATACTGTCATTCCCATTTTACGGATACAAAACTAAAGTTCTGAGAAGGTAAAAGGACTTGCCCTGGAGGCCCCATGGCTAGAAGAAGGGGAAACCGGGGTTTGAACTTGGGTCATCCGACGCGGAGCCTGCTTCTCAGCTCCGAGTCGGACGCGGGGCGCGGAGGATGGGGCCCACTCCTTGTGTTTCCCCATGCGGTGTGCAGGCTCTGGCCTCCCGGCCCTGGGAAGTTAGACTTTACGGAGGCGTGGCCGCCTGACTCAAAGAATAGCCTGCTTTTTCACTCAATTATGTGTTTTCTGTAAAAATAGAACTCTTCATTAGAACAGCACGGCACAGCCATCAGGCGGAATTACTAATTACTGTCCTTTAAAGAGATAATTCCCCCTTGGGTGCATTTGCCACACCTGTCGCCATCCCCTCCCCCACCGTGGGGGCTCCCAGGATGCCCAGGAGCCAGACGCACGGGGCTGGTGGGACCAGGAAGAATGGACAGTTCCACGGGACACTGCAGCCTCTCTTCCTTGGACTTCTCCCGCAGCTCCCCAGGCCTCCGTGAGCCCTTGTGGCTCAAACTCCTTCTGTTATTCAACATTTGTTGAGTGACGTTAGGTCCGTCGCTGGGGATGCAAAGGTAAGAAAGACGGGGTCCCCGCCGGACACAGGGTCTGCTAGGGAAGACTCGCAGTGATGGCGTGGGCTGGGGAGACCTGGCTTGTAGGGTGGCTGTGCGCCAAGGCTGCCTTTCTAGGGCTCTGTTGCCCTTAGTCCTGCCAGCAGGCCTTCCTGGGTGGTGCCGTGACCGGACGGTGCCGGGGCCTGGGTGTGTACCTGCTTTTGTCCGGTGCCCACGGCTGTTTCAGCACCAGGTCCCGTTTGCTGGGGAGTGAGCCACGGGCCGGAGGTGGCTGCGCTCGGGCGTTTACTGCATGTGCTGCGTGATTTTTTTTTTTTTTTTTTTAAGATTTCATTTATTTATTTGACACAGAGAGACACAACGAGAGAGGGAACACAAGCAGGGGGAGTGGGAGAGGGAGAAGCAGGCTTCCCGCCGAGCAGGGAGCCCGATGCGGGGCTTGATCCCAGGACCCCGGGATCATGACCTGAGCCGAAGGCAGACGCTTAACGACTGAGCCACCCAGGCGCCCCTGTGCTGCTGCGTGATTTTATAGGGAGCCGTTTCCAGGAAGAGGAAAGGGAAAATGTGGACCCATTGTGCTTGCGCCCCACACAGCCCAGGCCCTTCCCTGCAGCCGCCTCTGCTCCTCACATACTCCCCTAGCACCAGGAGCTGGGTGCTGTGGGGGGCAGCCAGGGAGGAGACGCAGGAGAGAATGATCCGAGGCTCCTGGAAAGGGGGAAATGGACAAGATGACCTGTGACCCCCAGACAGTGCTTGCTTAGCTCCAGCCATCTTCCCAAAAATATCCCCTATTTACTAAATAATTCTTTTTCACAAATATTTTTTTTTTGGAAGGGCTCATGTACCCAGTTTTGAGGATGTGCACCCTAAGATATCTCTTTATGGCAGTGGGAAAAAATGATCTGTCTTTGCCTCAGGTGGGAATGGCTCCAAATCTTAATCCTTTTGACAAATAATTAGCAGGCTGATCCTGCCCCAGGGCCAGGGGCCAGGCAGGGCCCAGGACGTGAGGGAGGAGGAAGAGGCGGCAGATGCCAGGCAGACCGTGCATCCCCCAAGAACTTCCTCCGTCAGCCCCTGGCCCGAGTGGCTGGGCAGATGGGCAAAGATGCTGTGTGGGAACACACAGAGACTCCAGCCTCGCTGGTCTGCGTCTTCCCTCCTCCCCAGGAGGAGGGCTGACCCAGAGGCAGAAAGACCCTGCAAGGCTGAGGTGCTTCATGGTCTAGCAGGGGCTGGTCCTGTTCAGGTGGGCCGAGTGCCTGCCTGTGCCCCCAGGGTGCTGGACAGTGCAGGTGACGCAGGAGGTGGCAGGTCCCCGCCTTGACCAGAGCACGCGGTGGATGAGTGTGTGGTGGGGACAGTGGCTGAGGGAGCCCCGAACCTGGGCATGAGGTGGCCAGAGTGGACTACCCAAGCTCTGGTGGCATTCTTAGGGAGGGCGTGAGCTCCTGGAGAGTGGCCTTGTGGCCTCACTGGGCCTCCCTATGAGGACCAGGGTGCACATGCCACTTCGATTGGATGGAACTGTGGAATCCAGGACCCAGGACTCCTTCGGTAGCCCTAGCAGCCTCCCCCCTGGGGTGGGACAGAGCACATGGTGTGTTTACATGGACTCTTGCTCCTTCCTCTTCCCCAGAGAGAACACTCACTTTCACATCTGACTTCGGATGCAAGGCGTGGGAAGGGCCCTCAGTCCTGTAAGACCTCGGTGTTTATTCCACACGGGCCTCCACAGCTTAACAAACAGGAAAGTGCCCGCAAGAGGGGGTTACGGCCACGGCTGCTTCACCTGGGCCTAGTCGGCTGGGCCTGCATCCACCCCCTCCACTGCACCCTTCTTCAGCCCCAGGAGCCACGAGGAGGACCACCTGCCTTGCCAAACAGGCCCCAGAGGTCGGGGGATTTCTGAGAGCCTTCCAAGGCACGAGGCCTAGAAACCGCTTTGCCGGGTCTGCTAGGCCTGCAGTTTGGGAGCAGGAGTCCCTTTCCCCAGCCTCAGGGCCGGCCTGTGCTTGAGGACTGAGTGCAGCTGTGCGTTTCTCAGCGGCTGTGTTTAGGTCATTGCAGTTCATCTGGTGGGAGACATCACTCCTATTTCACTGGAACCTGTGACATGCCCTGCTGGGTGACAGTGGAGCTGGGACTTTGGCTCGGGTTTCTCACTCTGGGCCAGTGTGCATCCACTCTGAACGACATCACCATGCAGGGTCAGTGGTGTGGCCGTCCCTCTCCCAGAATGGCTCTCGTCAGGGTGTGAGAGGGCCCATAGGGGCCCATATCCCAGGCCTTCCGGTCTCAGGGACACTCCTTGGTTGTGCTTTTGGCTCTGCCCGGGTGACTGTCCTCCTCGATGAAGACCCCGAGTCCTAAGGAGCCAGACGCCTTCACGTCCTGCCCAGAACTCCCCCTGCTCCTCCCCAGGCCCTGAAAGACTTGGCTTCCAGACAGCTAAGAACGGACTCGGCCAGCACTTTGCTCATTGTGAGACACCATAACCCACTCTGCAGTGATGAGGCATCGAGCAGATTCCTCCCCTCCTTCCTAAGCAGGACCCAGCAGTGGGAAGTGGTGGTGTCAGAAATCAGATTTAACACGGATTGCGAGACCCTGAATGTGGCCAGATGATCGTACCAACACACATCTTCACAGAACTAAGCAGACACTGCGTGCTCACCTCTGTGCCGGGCCCTGGAGAGGCGGGGAGGACCCTGACGTGGCGGGAAGCAGGGCCCTGGCCGACGAGTCCCTGCCATCCAGGTGGGGATGCGTGGCAGGACACAGGACAGAATAGATGGTGGTTTTCCCATCTGTAGGCAGGACTGGCCACAGACTGTTTCTAGATTATCTGAATTTAAAAATGCTCGATAGGAATGTATCTTCGTGATTAAACTCATAAGCCTATGTGGCAAAAAGATGAGTATATAGATAATGTACATAAATAGATAATATCTAGAGATACAGATTATGTAATTAAGTGCCAAGTAAAGACTCCTGACTATTCAGAGAAGGGCAGCGGTGGTCATGCTGGGGCTTCTCTGAGGAGGACTAGAACCACTGAATTAAGACAGTGGGTTTTTTTAAAGTCTCAGAATCTTTTCTTCAAATGATGTTTTAGATTTATTCGGTATATGAAACAGGCCTGCCAGGGGCTGGGCTGGTTGAAGGGGTGGGGAGCCCAGGCTCGCCCCCCGCATCCCCCGGCCCCCATGGCCAGCAGCTTCCCCGAAGCCCTGCCCGGAAGCACCGTGTTCGGTGAGGCTCCGGCGTGTTGCGTGGGCTGGGAAGTGTTGCCCACCGGCCACAGTGGCCCACCAGCGCTCGGCCAGCCTTCTCGTACTGTTGTGGGAAGAACCAGGCCCCCCGTGTGTCCCGGCACACAGGATAGAGAGGGAGCCTGTACTTCGACAGAGGAGGGGAGGGGAGGGGAGGGGAGGGAGCCCAGTGGTGAACTAGAGGCATGCCGGCAGGTGTGCAGATGACCAAGTCCGCCATAGTGAAGAGTATCCTGGAGGGGTGTGTGTACAGCCCCCATGGGGACATACGGAAGGCCCGAGGGTGACCTCTGCTTAGGAGCTGGAGGGGAAGGGTGTGTCCCCAGCAAGGGCGATGACGTGCAGCAGGGCATGGATGAGTCTAGGAGCCTGTCCCCCAGTTCAGGTTGCTGCTAATACCCATATGAGTGGCACCCGGGCGCCCAAAGGCATCGGGAGGAGTGGCAGGAATGGAAGGTCGCTGCACAGAAGCATTTGGATTGATGTCATGGACAGTCCGGGCAGGTTTCTTTGTTGAGGAAGATCTCTCTTGGCAGTGCTCAGCTGTGAGACTAAGGAAATCTCAGGAGCTAATCTGGAGCCTCCCAGGATCCAGGATCCAGGAGCAAAGGATCCGACCAGAGGGTGACTGCCTGTTGGAGCGCTTGCTCCAGCCCAGAAAGGATGTGCTTTGGTTGAGAAATTCCACGCTGGGTCACTCACGGTAATGGAATGTCAGCAGCCGCGAGGATAACAGCCTGTGTTGGTAGAAGTCACTGTCTGCCAGCTCAGCTTGCAGCCACTTCTAGGTGCATGGTGTGGTCGGGTCTGCCGCTCATGCTGGCTCTCTGGGACACACGGAGCAGGAGGGGGAAGGGGCCTAGCAGAGAGGAGCTGAAGAGGAGGCATGTCGGGGGAGATGGAGTGCCAGGGGAGTGCTTCTGGGCTGGGCTGCCCGGGGAACTGTCCCAGGAAGCAGCCTAGCCCAGCCCTGAGTGGCCCTGCCTAGATGTTCTTGACTTGACTTGAGCCTGGATATTCCCCGTGTCTGCAGGAAGGGGTTTTCACTCATCAGCAGCTGCTCCAGCGTCTGGTTCCCCGCCCCTTCCCAACTCTTCACCTCTCTCCCCCAACTCCCAACCCTGCCCCACCCCACCCTCCTTTTCATCACACACCAGCCCCAGCAAGATCTCTTATCTCTACCTTCCCTGCATTGAATCTGATCCACCTGATTACCACCTGTGATCACCTGATTATCTGGGCACTTTTGTCATTTTTAGCACCAGTGGTTACCTTGAAGGCTGAAATTGTGTCTTCTACTCCAGATTCCTAAAGCAGAGGCTCCTAATACTTACAGAGTGTTGGGACCCTTCGAGAATCCAGGAAGGGAGAGTAGGGATGGCAGGGCCCGTTTTCCCCAGCAGCTGCCCACCAGGATGCAGAGACCACATTCCTGCCCAGGCCTGTGAGGTCCACGCTGTGGGGACCATGCTTTCTACCCTCAGGACTTTGTAGGCCAGCTGGGCAATTCATTAGCAGATGTTTTAAGAAGGGCACAAGGCGTCCTGAGCGTCTGGGAAGGTGGAATTAAGGTCAGACTGGAGGGGGGATGAACATGGAGAGGGGAGGCTGGAGGGTGGGGGGCGGGGCTCCGAGTAAGGGAGAAGGTCAGAGGGGAAAGCTCCCAATCGGAGGCTGGCCTCCCCGTACGGTGTCTGCAGCCTCAGATCACAGGATGCGCGCTGTGTGGATGCAGGACTCAGCCTCTGTGAGGGCCTGTGTGCCGGCCTCGCATGGGCCAGCAGAACCACCAGGCAGCGATCAAGTACAGGGCCTGACAGTCACGTGCGTTTGTCCAACAGCGATGCCAGGATGAAAGGGTCTCACTGCTCACCACCCAGTGAGAACCGGAGTCGCAGCCTTATTTGGGCCTCAGCGGCTCAGCCAAGTTCACTGCTGCCCAGGCAGCTGGTGTGCATCAGTGCGCCTGGCAGGACCCACGGTATAAAGAATGCAGGACTTCCATAGCCGTTAGTAAACCGCCACTGCCTTGCATTTCCTGAGTGTCCCCAGCTGCATTGACCCTCCCTCCCCCGGGACCCCAGTACTCCCCGACAACTGAAGGGCCAAAACCTGGCACGGCGGGATGCCCAGGCCCCCCACACCCCACAGGTGTGTGGGTGGTTCTGATGAGCAGTGTTCTGCTGGTCTCCCTGTGTCCAGGGCAGAGAGAGGAAGTAGTCGGCCCCCCTCCTGTGGTCCTGCCTTCTGGGGGGGCCGGCCCCTTCCCTCTCCTCCCAGCCCCCATCGGGGCCACATCCCCACATCCCACACCATCCTGACCTCAGAGGACTCTCAGTTTTCTGGTTAAAAGAGACTGTGAGGTTGCTCTCTCCCTTTACAGAGTGACTGTGTTCTCAATGGTGACCGGATAGGATCTGGTGGCACTTTAATCCTATTGCACATATAAGGGGAGCTGGCTATTTTCGGAAATCCAGTGAAGAATTCTTTGATAAAGTAGCACATGACTGTCCTCATGTATCCAGGGTCAGGAAACAGTCTGCAGTTCAACTGAGGAGATGTTAATTGAGCACTTACTGTGTGCTGCCCTTAGGGGACATTTCTTTGCCAGTTCCTTGCTTAGCTTCTTGCCTTGATTAAGAGTTGCCTTTTGGGGGCGCCTGGGTGGCTCAGTTGGTTAAGCGACTGCCTTCGGCTCAGGTCATGATCCTGGAGTCCTGGGATCGAGTCCCACATCGGGCTCCCTGCTCAGGAGGGGGTCTGCTTCTCCCTCTGACCCTCTCCCCTCTCGTGCTCTCTGTCTCTCATTCTCTCTCTCAAATAAATAAATAAAATCTTAAAAAAAAAAAAAAAAAAAAAGAGTTGCCTTTTGGGTTTGTCTCTGGTATACAGGGCCCATTGGGGCCCTGTGGGGCGTGCAGATACAAGGATGGCTACATGTTCATTGAGGACGGTGCATACTGTGGGTGTGGGAAGGAAGAACAAAGAAGACTCGTAGCCACACTTGACAGTGCTTCAGAGGCTGGGGCAGGAGGGTCTACGACGGGAGGCCAAGTGGATGAGGGGGACCGGCAGAATCCCTTGGGTTCTGACCTGGGAGGAAAGCCAGGCTCATGCTAACTGCTACTGTCCCGCCCCGCAGCCTGATGTTCACCAAGGTGAAGCTGGAGCAGGTACTGACAGGCCCGGAGGAAGCCCTCGTGACCTGCAGACAAATGCTGCGGCTGTGGCAGACGCTGTACAGCTTCTCCCAGATGGGGTGAGTGGCTGTCATCATCCCTGGGGTTGCCAGGGTGGATGGTGGCGCTGGCGGGTGGCGGCTGCCGAGGCAACAGCCCACAGCCGAGTGGCCATGATGCCTGGGGCTGGTGACGGTATTTGAATCAGAGTGTGCTACTTGCTGCTTCTGGGGCCTTTTACATCCGTAGGCTAATTTTAACCTTTTGACAATCCTCTGTGAGGACAGAAAGACGCTGCTCAGGAAGCGGAAGTTCAGAGGGGTAAGAAGGAAGTCATTATTGAGCGTCTGGGCCAGGCGCTGGGATGGCCGCTCATATCTTAAAACGCTGTCAGACTTTATTTTCAGCCCAGGAGGGAAACTAAGGCTCCGAGACCTTCTAGAATTTGCCAGAGTCACTCACCTGGTAAATGGTCGTGCTGGGGCTTGAACCTGGGTCCCTGAGTCCCAGCCCTTCTGAGCCCGGCGCTTCTTCCTGGCTCCATTTGGAATCCAGAAGAGGAAGAGGAAGCTGAGTTCCTGAAGGGCCTGCCCCACCTCCTCACCCCACCCCCGACTCACCCACCGTCTCCACGCATCCTGTCTCCTACCCCAGTCCCCAACCTGGGCTCCAGGTTTTTCCTGGGCCAGACTAGGCACTCTTGTCCAGGTTGAAGCTGCTGAAAGTCTTTGCTCAAATCCCCTCAGACACTGTAGCCCAAAGCAGGAAAGAGCCTTGTGCCAGGCAGGTTGCACTGCATTGTCCTGCTCCCCTGGTGCTCACCCCCTCCCCTTCCCTGAAATTGCTAGCTGTGTCATCTCCCAGAAGACCCCCCTCTGGTAGATGTGTTTGCATTTTCACAGGGACTCTGGGAGCCCAGAAGGCTTTCACAGTCCCCAGAGGCATGTCTCTCTAATGGTGAAATTTACAGAGGAGGCCCCGCGGTAATCCACCGGGGTTAAAACCCTTGGGCAAAGTTGGGTCTGCCTCTTTTTGAAGGCCTTTGAAAGGCCTGGGAGATTCTAGGGCAGAGCAGGACCCAGTGAGTGGAAGCTGCCGGAAGGAGGCTCTGGGCTGAGGGACTTTTCAGAAAGGGAATGGGGAGCTGTCTGGCCGCTGGGTGGTGTGTGGGTGAGGCCCAGACTCTGGTGTGAGGAGGACCTGCCCTGAGATGCTCCTTGCTCAGCCGCTCACTGGCTGTAGCCACTTGGGCAGGTCTACAGTCTGGCTCCCCTTACGGAGAGGAGCTGTCCTTGGAGGTGGCAGGGACTTTCCTCTTGGCTGGATGGTGGGTTGCCTGCTCATCCAGGTGGTCTTGGCAGGGCCCCTCTGAGCTGCGGCCCTGTCTCCCGGCATGTGGGCCCCTGCCCTGTGCCTCCCATCCAGGCAGCAGATCTATTCTCACAGAGCCTGGGGCTGTAGGTTCACGCTGGGGTCATTTTAAGTCACCACCCACACACTCATCTCTGATATGAGGGCCCAGTGGAGCTCCTCCTAGGTTCCCTAGGCACCTCTTTTGGGGAACCTCCCATAGCTCCCCACCCAGGGCGGGGTAGGACTCAGCCGGGCCAGCTATCTGGAGTCAAATTGCTAGGATCAGAGGGCGGGATCCTATATCCTCTTGGCTTTCCCTGGAAGGGGGGCATTCTTTCTGAACCTGGAGCCACAGAGCAGAAACTAGGACTTGTGAAATCTGGTTTGGGGCAGGTGAGGCCAGAGGCCAGAATCCACAGCCTGAAGGTCTGGCCTACCATCCCCCCCAACCTCCCCCACCCCCCGCCACAGTCCTTCCTCAGCTCCTCCCAGGCCAGCCCACACCCCTTCGGCCCTGCTCAGATGCCTGCCTTCGCAGAGCCTGCAGGCACCCAGCCTCTGACGCTTCAGCTCAACCCTCTTGAACTAGGTCTTTCTAAGTGCTCATCATGGACTCTCCTCCCCACCTGGCCACCGGGTTCTTCAGGGCAGGAGCGATGCTGTATGATGGCCTAGACCCAAGTGGCAAAAGGTCCCTGAGATGGGCTGTTTCCGGAGCCCTAGGGGTGTCCCTGTCAGGGGCTGGGAGAGCAGGTGGGACAAGAAACTGTCCCACCTGCCTCCGGTACTCCTCACGGAAACCTCGTGAGACCAACTTCCCCTATTTATTACGGCACACAGTAACAAGATGAGAAAACTAAGACTTGGAATGGCTAAGTAGCTTTGCTGAGGGTCACACAGCCGAGGAGGGGTGGCCCGCGTCTCTGGCGCCTCGGCACTGAACTCTGGTGCCTCCCAGGAGTGGAGGAGGGTGGGGAGGAAAGGCACCAACCTGGGCCCACTGTGTTTTGTGGAAGGTTTCCTCTAATGTCTGCACGATGGCCGTGCACCTGCAGGCCCCAGCTCAAGCCAGTGTGAGCCCGAGTTTAAATGGGCAAGGACGGGGCCCTGGCATTCTTGGTGGGACCATCGTCTGGGCACCCCGGTGAAGGGAAGAAGCCTCTGGCCCCAGGCTGGGCTTGCCTTCTCTCCTGCCATTTCCACTTTGGCCTTCTCGAAGCTTCCCCAGTTAGCAGGTTCAAGGGCAACCCCAGAAATGGGCAGGGGTGGCTGGGGCTGTGCAGCCTTTCTGAGCTGGAGGCTCCCCCACCTCCCAGTCTGAGAAAAGGGGAACCTCTCTAGCAGTGTGGGAGCCTCAAGGACCTGGGGAGACTACCATGCTTGTTTATCTGCCACCCCAGGCACCCCCCGCCGGCTCTTTTGGGGCCACCCTGGTGACCTGAGGAGAGTGGCATCTGGGGCTTCCTTCCCTGGGGGGTGGGCTGGGGGCATTTCTGGTGGCCCATGAAGACCAAGCTTTCCTTGGGAGCCAGACCTTGGTGCCCGCACTCTGCCTGGCACTCTGCTAGACATTGTGAGGGCAGCAAAAGGTAGCAGAGACCTCCTGTTGGCCTGGGGGAGCTTCTAGCATCACACACCTCAGAGGAGGGAGAGTTTCTAAGCCACGTTCTGCTGGCTGCATGCTGACAGAGGGCAAGGGAGGAGGCAGCTGTGAGGGGCCCTGGAGCCACAGGAGGCTGTCTGGATGGGTGAAGGGCACTGGGCTGAGTTGTAAAGGATGGAGGGTTTTGGGTGGACCAGAAGAACAGCGAGAACGTTCTTGGCAGCAGCAGCATGAGTAAATGTTAGCTGTGGGGATGAAATGTGTGGCATTAAGGAATAGCAGGGAGACTGACAACCCCACGGGCACACAGTGGCAGGGTGTGTGTGTGTGTGTGTGTGTGTGTGTGTGTGTACGTACGCGTGCTGGGGATTCACAGCATATCATTGTAGCTGCTAGAGTGAGCCAGATTCTAGAACCCCAAGCTTGAGCTCTGATCTGTTCTGCCACTCTGGTGGTCTCCATCCTTCCTAGTGGTCCCAGCTTTGACTCAGTTCCCAGGCCTAAACTCTCAGCCCCGGAGCCTGCCTTGCGTAAGGCTCCCTTATTCTCCCTGCCAGCCCTCCACCTCACCGGGGCCTGGCCTTACCTTGCCTTTCAGAGGCCTGGAAAAGGATGGGAGCCTCGGCGAGGGCGTCACCCTGAAGAAGCAGAGCGGCATGCACCTGACTCTGCCCGATGCCCATGACGCAGACTCCGGTAAGAACGTGCCCGTGGGCAGCTGTCCATGTGGGTCCACAGCTCACTGTCCCAGCCTGAGCAAGAACGGGGAGAGTGGCATCTGCCTGGCCTGGCCAAAACCACCCCGCTCTCAGCTAGCTGCAGCCCCAGAGCCTGGTGCTGAGGAGCTAAGGAGCTGCCATTGGGCACCTTTCTGGCACCTTCCCACCCATCCTGGCTCTGGGGTGGAAAGTGAGCAGCTGAAGCAGGCAAGGGGCGGGGGGGCGGTTGCAGAGAGGAGAGCCAGGGCGGAGGGACAGCTGTAGAGCTCAGAAACTGTCTCCCTTTAGGCTAAGGGTCTACCACTAAAGTGTCCTTAGTAGACAGAGTCAATTAGAAAGGAATGAGCTGAGCGTCAGTTTACAACTCTAAGCCCAGAGTGGACTATTTCAAATGAGGACTGATGAAAGCAGAATAGCAGAGGCGCAGAAAGAACTAGTCACAGGAACAGAGTGTGAGGGAGTTGTATTTAGTGGCATTGCTTATTCGGTCCACTTCTGTGGACGTGAGCCGAGTTGCACCTTTGTTGTCCGTGATGGAGCTGACTGCCCATTCCTGGCGCCGCACCTGACTTCCAGGCACATCCGAGGGGCACTGGGCTAACTGTGGAGCTGCTGACTCCAAAGAGGGAATGGTGAAGGAGGGCATGGCGCCCTCGCAGAGAAGGGGAGACGAACCACGAACAAATGATTAGGGCTCCACGTGTGCTCGGCTCAGAAACTGAAACCTTCTGTGGTGTGCCCCGAGGTCTCCTGAGTTGATTGGAGCCTTTATTGCCCCTGAGAGAGAGAGAGAGAGGAAAAAAAGTGCTCGCGTTTCACCTGCATGTGAAGCGTAAATGTCTATGGCTTATATATCCTGAGCAGGGACCCGAGTCACCCAGAACTGCCACGGGGCAGAGCACACAGGGTCCGGCCCGAGCCCCTGCTACCCAAGGATTTAGCACAGCGCAGCCTCAAAAGGGACCTTCCTATAGAAGAAGCAATAATACGCACCTGTGAAAACAGAAAGCAAAGAGAAGGGAGAAGAGAAAAATCCTCCAGTCTTACCACCCAGACCTTAATAATGGCCTTTCAGACCTTTTTCCCAGGCCCCTATTTCTTTCTTAGAAAAATGTGATCGTACCATTTTCCAGCTTGCTTTTTTTTCACCTAACTGTGTGCTGTGAGCATCCTTCGGCATCCATCTCCGTATTTCTGAGCCATTAGTGTGATGGCCGCAGGGTCTTGGATGATGATACCCACACGTATTTTGAATCACTCCCCGTTGTTGGACATGCGGGTCATTTCTGTTTTCAGTATTCCAGGCACCTTTGCCAACATTTAGGACTGTCTTCTTCAGTGATAGACTCCTAGGAGTGGGCTTGCTGCCTGGTTGCCCCTCCTAAGCTCCTCATGCCAGCCATGACTGAGGGTACAAGGAGGGCCCTTCCCAGTGCGCCCATGAGCTGGTTTGCGACTGCTCAGCCGCCTCACCTCTTGCTCTGCAGGCTCTCGGCGGGCATCATCCATCGCAGCCTCCCGGCTGGAGGAGGCCATGTCAGAGCTGACTGTGCCCAGCTCCGTCCTAAAGCAGGGCCCCATGCAGCTGTGGACCACACTGGAACAGATCTGGCTCCAGGCTGGTGAGTGTTCCCGGCCCCAGTGACAGCCACCTGCCTGCAGGGCTCTCAGAGCTGTGACCTGCCCTGGAGGAGGGTGTGGGGGGCTGTGAAGACCCCTGACAAAGCCTGCATAGACTGCAGTACTCACGGAAAGGCCTGGGGATCAGGAACCTGGAGCTCTCGTTCCACCTCTTTCTTTTTTGCTTGGCCCAAGAAGAGTCGCTTCATCTGTCTGGCTGTGGGTTTCCTTCTCCACCGCGTGGGGACAGGGCCTGCCTGCCTGCCCACCCTTGGGGAGGCTCTCTGGCAGCAAATACGAGTGTGAGCAGATTTGAGGAAAGACCACACAGATGGATAGCCTTCTTAGTCTCAAAGACAGGCCCTGTCCGTCCTTCTTGCCCAGCCTCTCCTGAGTAAAACTAGTTAGTAAAACTAGCTCAAGCCCCAGAGAGCTCACAGAATGGCTAGAGAAGAGGGGAGGTCTGGTGGTGTAGTTCAGCAATGGCGGAGGGCTGGGTAACACCGAGGGGGCCGTTCAGGTGACAGTCCCTCTTGACAGGTAACTGGCACCGTGGCCACCATGGAATGTGAGGGTCAGTTACTGCTGGGGACACGGGCAGCTTCAGGATCACACAGGGCTGGGTTCTAATGCTAGCCCCCTACGGCCCGTCCTGATCGTGAGTAAAGCGGTCAGTGCCGTGTGGGGCACGTAGTAGGTGCTCAGTGAAACTCCTCCCCTGTTTTCTTGTTACCCTGATGGGTGCCCATCTCTCCCCAGGGGCTGGCGCCTACAGCCCCCCAGGGGAGACGCAGAAGAGACTGCAGGTAGAAAGTTCCTGAGCCGAGCAGACACTGCAAGTCAGAGGCTAAAAATGGTTCACTGGGGATCTGAGGCTTCCCGCTGCCTGGATTTCACATATGGCCCCATTAGCATGCGGTACTCCCCCCCCGCCCACCAGAGGTTCTGAATCTGGGGGGAGAAATTGGATCAGGATGCACAGGCTAAACAGGGAAGCATTTTAATACTGCAAACATTGCCCCAGTTAGCATATCAGGGTCCCTCAGGAGGCTAGGGATGTGTGAGGGCCCTGCTCCCCAGCCAGCTTGTTGCATCCTAAGTAGCGAGAGGAATGTTGAAACGCCAGAGGGATACAAAACAAGGCCTCCCCTTAGGCAAAGAGCCCCCTTCTTCTAACACATGGAGCCAGCACGGCTCCCAAGGGGCACACTGGAGCCCCAGCCCCCTCCATGTGCCTGGGGTAGAAGGCTGTACCCACACTGGGCCTTCACCATGTGGATCAGTAACGCGGTGATCAGATCCTGGAGTTGTGCGTTGCCTACTCTGGAGCTAGCAAGGCCTTAATTTTACTGATGCATGTTGTCTACTACCATCAGCAAATGAACACGTGTTTGCATTTCACAAGCCTGCTTTCCATTGCTCAGGTATGCAGCTTTATGCACAGGGTGCTAGTATGTTCTGGTAACTCCAGGGATGGTTAACTCATGGCCTTCATGAAACTTGTAATCAGGCTTGGGAATTATCAGTATAAATATGCCCTTCAGTAATTTGCACATTAGCCTTTGTTCTCTGGACATTATCCTAGATATTCAGCCCCCAGAGAACTCTGAGAACAAAATCTGAATGCTTTTTTTTTTTTTTTAAGATTTTATTTATTTATTTGAGAGAGAACGAGCACATGAGAGGGGGGAGGGTCAGAGGGAGAAGCAGGCTCCCTGCCGAGCAGGGAGCCCAATGCGGGACTCGATCCCGGGACTCCAGGATCATGACCTGAGCCGAAGGCAGTCGCTTAACCAACTGAGCCACCCAGGCGCCTGAAAATCTGAATGCTTTGAATGTGGTGCCAGGTGAGGGTTGGGCGGTGTGGCATTAGGAGACAGGTTTGGGTGTATGTGACTGATCCAAAATGGCAGTGACTTCTGCAAAGTAGACACTTTGTTGTCCTTTTGAAACAGTTCAGAGATGGCGCCCTTGACTGGGATGACAGCTCTGCTTTCCCGGTCCAGGAACCCAGGTTCTTTCCATTTTGTTGCTTCTGTTCTCCGTGGAGTGTCACTCTCACCCCTGTGACCCATCATGGCTCTTCATCACATTCATCTTCCAAGGCATAACCAGGGAGAGTGGGAGAAGGGGACACCCCCTCTCTGTAAGGACATATTTTGAAATTTGCATACATCAGTCCCCGTCATGATCCGTTGGCCAGAACTTAGTCACATGACCACACCTAGCTGCAAAGGACTCTGGGAAATGTCACTATCCTGGTTGTCCGTATGCCTCATGAAAAATCAGGGGCTCTGTCATTATCGGAGAAAGGGAGAAGAGACTGAGGGACAGCCACCACAGCCAGAAAGGGAAGTAAAGTGTCCCAAGTTTTCCCTTCCGAGCATGGGAGGATTCCGGAGCAGTCTGCACACCATAAGCCGTCAGCATCGGCAGCAAGCATGTGCCTAGCACTTACTGAGTGAAGGGCTGCCAGGACCAAATCACCGAGGCAAAAATTTTTCCCTAACCTCACCCCCAATCTGACCCAGGCTGAGAGTATCGTCACCAGCATCCCCACCCCCATCCACCCCGCCTAATGATTCCAGCAGCTGCAGCCAATGTGCAGAAAGGAAGAACATCCTCCTTTTTCATTTTGGAAGGAGCTCGTCCCCCAGCTTTTGTTCAGGATAAATTACACCCCGGGCTGTTGCGGCTCCATCAGTAACCCCCCTTGGTTTGGGAAATGGTATCCTTCCTCTCCCAACTCTTCTCCTCCTGTCCTCTCCAGGCCTTCACCCATTCCAGTCAGATGTGACAGGCATCACAGGGGGGCTTCCCCTTGAGAGATGAGTTCCGGGAATGTTGCCTCTTTGACAGCGGGTCTGTGTGACAATGGGAGAGGCACGAGGCCTCACAGATGTCCCCACATCCTGCGTGTTGAGAGGTGCCTTTTGGAAGAGCAAGATGGCCCACCTCCCTCTCTCACTGCAGCTCCTGTCTCTGGGAGCTAACAGTGTGCTGGGGGGAGGGAGATAGATGTAGGGAAGGGTTCCCCTGTCCTGGAGGACCAGGGGATTCCTAGGCGGCCATGGGCTTTCACTCAGTCAGGGGAAGTTGGCCTGAGTCTCAGCTCCCAAATGGCAGATTCACAGTATCTGGGCACTGGGCACAGAGCTCCAGCTGCTAAACAGATGCATCAAGCACAAGCCAGTACACCCCCTGGTCCGGGCTGAATCTGTGCCCAGCGGGCCTGTAAGATAGGCACCTTTGCCCAAGGCATCTCAGAACGGGGACCACCTGTGGGGACAGTCCTCAGGAGGCCCTGGGCACTGGTAGGTAAAAGCTGCCCAGCTGTGAGCTGCGCAGACTGGTGAACTGGGATGGGGTGGCCAGGGCCGTGTCTAAAGATCATCTTCATTATAAAATTACAGTCAAGGGAGGGGCACTTGTGTGGCTCAGTCAGACATTAAAGTGTCCGACCTTTGATTTCGGCTCAGGTCCTGATCCTCAGGGTTGTGAGATCGAGCCCCGTGTCAGCTCAGCCTGGGCATGGAACCTGCTTGAGATTCTCTCTCTCCCTCTCCCTCTGCCCTTCCCCCACCCCTTCTCTCTCTCTCCCCCTCCAAAAGAAAAAAAAAAAAGAATACAGTCACGGGAGAAGCTTTGCCTTGCCCGTGGTCCTGCATATACTCCTTTTGTGCTTTTGTTCCCTCATCTCTCATCCCTTTCTTTATCTTTCCTCACGCTCCCCTCTGTCCCAACTCCCCACCCTTCTCCCTCCTGCCTTCTGTGCCTTCTTCCCACGTCCCCTCTTCCCTTGCTCTGGCTTTTTCTTCTTCCCTCCTCTGCTGGCACTCCCTGCTCCCAGCTGCCGAGTCACTGAGGAGAGCACTCGGGGACCGGAAGTCGCGAGCGCAGGCCCTGCAGCCTTGACTCCCTTGTGGCCTGGGGAAAATCGGGCCCCTCTCTGGGTCCCTAGGTGGGGGGGTCTCAGACCACCTGCAGAATGCCTTTAGACCTTCTGATTCTCTGTTATTCTCTTGGTTCCCTGGCCGCCTCTCTCACTCCTTCCTTGTCCGCCTCTCTTCCTTCTCCTTTATTCTGGGTGTCCGTATGTCCTGAAGGTCTGCTCCATGGGGAGAACGCTTGTGTCCTTTAGGGGGCAGTTCTGGTGATCCCCTCTGGGGTTCAAGGCTAGCTAAGGGCCTAACCTTAACTTCTTTCCTGAGCTTCTCCCTGAGGTGTCTCTGCTTTTAGCCTGGGTGCCCCTCCTTTCTGAGGTCTCATGGAGGGTCTCTAGGAAGCACCTCTCACGTGGGGAGGCCCCTGAAAGATGGTAGACCTGACCCTGGGCCCTCCCTCATCCTGCCCCTCAGCTCAGGAGGAGCCCCCGGAGCAAGGTCCTCCCTGCCAAGAGGGTGTGCAAATAGCCCATGAAGAGTGAGTTCATCCCCCAACCTGGGGGTGGGGTGGGGCCTGGCTCTGGCAGAAAGACTGGAACCGGCTCTGGGTGCAGGGTTAGATCAGGATGCCTCAGAAAAAAATAATAAAAGGGACTGTTGCAAAGCTCCAGGGAACAGATGTTTTCCATTTGGAGCTTGCCGAGAGAAGCGCAGAGGGGGGCGGGTGGAGAGAGATGGACGGAAGAGGGAGAAAAGCTGAGACACAGAGGCAGGAGGGGAGGTCACGGGTAGGCAGACAGAAGATGAGAGAAGTGGGGAAATCGGGATGGAGGGAGAGAGAAGGCGCTGAGGGGATGGGAGAGAGGCCCTCGACACTGGGGACAGCAAGGTCTGTTTGCCGGGGTGGTGGCCCGGGCTGTGAGAATTCAAGCAAAGTCCGGTAACAGGGAGCAGGCCTCCAGCCCTGGCCGGAGAGGAGGCTGGGATGGGTGGGTACCTGGGGGCCCCAGCAGTCAAGACTGGGAGGTCTAGAGATCGGGGTAGTGGACAGGCACGGTGCCACATGCGGGGCTCCTGCTGTAGCCGAGGCTTGCTGTCTGGGGAGCACCATGTTTGGTAAAATAATTGCCCAGGGACGGTGAGGCTAGGAAGAAGGGGTGCACTGCAGCCCCCAGACCTGTGGGCCCAGCTGCAGGTCAGGGGCCCCGCCCTGGAGGCCGAGCATCCGCGGGACTGTGCGAGGCGGCCAGGAGCCCTCAGGAGACCTCACTTCTCTGGCTCTGTTCTGTGTCATCTGGTTTCCTGCCTAACTGGTAATGAAGTCCATCAGACCAGAGCAGCCCTACCTATTTTTCCGGGCATGTTCTCTGGTGTGTGGCCAGCCCAACAAGGCCCAGGGCCCCGAGGAAAGAGGGAGGTGGGGATCCCTGTAATTGAAATCTGTTGATATGAAGGCACTGTGAGGAGTCCCCAAGGGAGAGGCCAGAAACAGCCTCCAGAGACAGAGACGCAGAAGACAGGCCGGCAAGTTGTAAACAGCTTAATGAGCCACACGGTAGGAGCAGGCCGGCAGGTGGGCCGGAGCTGGGGCAGGCCTGCTGGGCAAGGGCCAGGGGAGTGGAGGGCCTAGCCTCTGAGCTGAGCTCCTGGTGGTAGAGGAAGCGTCCTCCCTGCCCCAACACTCACACCACACACTTCCTTCTGCTTCTCCCCTCGCCTCCGGTGACCCTGGGAAGTTCGGTCACGGTGGAGCCCAGCCCTTTGGGTTGGCACAGCTTCCCTTCTCTCTGTCAGTCCAGCTGCCCCTGCACCTTCAGGCCCCAGCTCAAATGTTGCCTCCTCCAGGAAGACTTCCCTGACCACACCAGCACAGCTGACCTGACCCCTTCGGAATTGGCACGTGTCACTCCATTGCCTTGGCTCACTCCAGCAGTTTGGTTGCTCAGCTGTCCCACCTCTCCCCACCTCCACTCTTTCTCCTGGGAGGACCAGGCACATGGTCAGTACCTAATAGTTGCACACTGGACCCTCAGTTATGAAGGCAGCCTGCTCAGAGCCCCAAGCAGCAGCTCCAGAAGGAAACAACAGCAGAGCAGAGGAGAGCCTAGGCCGAGCTACACAAACCCCTGAGCTCGGGCCAGCCCTCCCTGCAAGGCCCTGGCTCAAAGCCCACCCTTCCTGGCCTCACCTTCCCGTGCTTTCTGCCTTGGGACTGTGCCGCTCAGCCTGTTTATGGGGACAAGAGCCTGCATTTCTCTCTGGCCTGATCATGGGGGCCTGGCTCCTCTGTGTTTACTTAATTCTTCCAAATTCTCTTCTCCACCAGAGAAAAAGAGTTCCCTTGCTCAAAGGCCTCTGTAGTATTATAGGATGGGGCACGCTACTTGATTACACAATGAACCTTAGGCAACATTCATGCTGACTGCCCCAAGTGCCGTGTGCTGTAGTCAAGGCCTTAGGCTTCCTTCCTGCTGCTTGTCGGAACAGGAAGACGTGGTGCCTGGGTCTGGCTTTCCACTTCTTTCTGGGAGCTTCTTTTGGGATGTCTGTTACCCACCCGCCCTAGACCTCACCTGAATTAGTGTGACCTCAGCCCTTGGCCAGTGCTAGGAACAGCTCTTGGCAGAGTCACAAGCCAGGCTCTGCGTGCCCTTCTGTGCTCCCATCTGTGCACGGGCACCAGCCCCCGGAGGGGCAGCCGAGCCCAGGGCTGCCACCAGAGGAAGGCTGAGTGGGCCATGAGGCCGAGCTGCCAGCCCAGCCAGCCTGTTTCTAAAAAGTGCGTGCTGTGGGCGTGTACCTGTGCAGCGCGGATCTGAGATGTGCCCTTACGTGGGCTGGCCTGGGATCGAAGATGGCCGCATTGATCTGGGGGAAGAAGGCAAACTGGTTGTGGGACAGAGCTTGTTGGTGAGAGGCATGGGCATCCCTCATTCTCTCGGTGCAGCAGAAAGCCCTGGGCTTCGGAGGGAGGCTGGAGCTGCGCTGGGAGTCCAGCGCTGCCTTGCCTATTTCTATGGAGGGACTGGAGTGAGGATCCCCGCCCCCACCCCACCCCCCCCCCAGCTTGGTTTGTTAGTGCAGAGCCCTGAGAGCACCTGCTGGGAGGAGTAAATGAGAGAAGACACTTGGCAGAAGCAGGCCTTGGCCCACTGTCCATCTCCAGGAGTGTGGGCTGTTTGGGAGCGCACGCCTGCCTCATCCTGATCAGCCTCCATCCCCCACTCCCAGCCTCACGGCCATCAGGTGGGGGGACACTGCAGAAAGCCACCTGACCTTTACGGATACCACCCGTGCCCCCGCTGCCGGGCTTGGAAGTCAGCCTGATGCCAACCCCGGGCCCACAGCTGACTCTCCCTGTGGCCTTAGGCAACTTCCCTATTGTCTCTGTGTCCACTGACCCCCTCCCTGAAGCAGGGTAATAAAAGTGCTTGGTGTGCTGGCTTTCGGGAATGTCAGCGGACACGGCTGTGCAGAGCGGGTAGCACGGTGCCTGACGCCGAGCGGGCACTTGGAAACCATGACCCGCTGTTGCCCCCACAGCCCGGAGCCAGCGGGGCCCATGCCGTGACTCCAGGGATGGTTCCCATCACCCGAGACCCTCCAGCTCTGGGGTCTGATGGTCGGATGCCGGGAGGGGGCCTCTGCCTCTGACTTTTCCTACCACTCTCACCTCCCACTGTCCTTCTGGTTTCGCAGCTGAGCTGTTCATGGAGCAGCGACACCTCAAGGAAGCGGGTTTCTGCATCCAGGAGGCTGCGGGCCTCTTCCCCACCTCGCACTCGGTACTCTACATGCGGGGCCGGCTAGCCGAGATGAAGGGCAGTTTGGAGGAGGCCAAGCAGCTGTACAAGGAGGCGCTCACGGTGAACCCCGACGGCGTGCGCATCATGCATAGCCTGGTGAGTCAGCCCCTGGCCCCCGAAAAAGGCCTCGGGGCCCTCCTCCTCTCCTACCCCCTCCACTGCGTGTGCCCTGGTGTCTGGCGGGGAGGTGGCCTCCTCCCTGCTCTGCTGGGAGAGACAACTGGCTTGTCGAGGCAGGCCATTCCCCTTCAATCAGAGCCTGCCTGAGTTGATGAAAAAATCTAGGATGGGTTGATATTCTTTGTGACTTCCCTTTTGCTCTAAGCGTCTGTAAAGCAGTGGAACCCCAAAGGGATTCCTCATCAGATCCTTGCCCTGGACACTCTAGGCAAAATGCTCTGCTTTCTGGGAGTCCCCGGGCCCTCCATGCTCACTGGGCTACCTCTCCCACTTCGGAGGAGCTCCGTGCCTCTTTGGTGGCATTCAGGGGATGTCATGGGCTGGGCTGTCATGTCAGGCCTGACTTGAGCACACATGGAAAATGGCCCCTGGTGGGGGTGGGTAAGAGGACCCAGCAGCGCCAGTCCTGGGACGTGGCACTCAGGACTTGGGTGCCCAGAGCTCGGTGACTTTCTGTGGAAGGTCTGGAGGCTGGGAGCGGGATGCTGGCGTTCTTGGCTTGGCCTTGCCATTCTCTTTCTCGGTGATCGTGAGCAAGTCGGCCCCCTTCTCTGAACCTCGGTTTGACTTATCTGTGCAATGGGGATTCTCTGGTGCAGGAACCATTTACTGAATACCTGCTCTGACAGCTGGTATAGTAGACCGGCGAGATAACCGTTTTTCCCTTACTTCCTTAGCTACTTTTATTTATTTATTTCTTCCTTCACTGCTTTCAGAGAGCAGCTCATCAGGATAAACGTAATGCTCGGAAAGTGTACAGGCCTGCGTCGACACAGTGATTTTTGAAGTATAATTTAGGAGCACCCCATTAGCGACACGGTCTTCCCCTGTCAGGGTGCAGGTCCCACCTCAGACGCCCCCGCCCCCTGCCATGAGCGCTCCCTGAGGGGAGCACCCATGAGGACGTCACCGACATTGGCCACATGCAGAGCACTGAGGGGGCAGAATGATTCCAGATGGCTGCAGGGTTATCATTGCCAAAAGGGGTCTGATTCCTTCTCGAGGAGAAGCCATAGGGAGTTCGATTTCCGCTCAGTGTCAGGAACAGTACAGCTCTCAGAATAGGACAAGTACAGACTCAGGAGTTGTCTGGTGAGGACGTCGCCAAGAGAATGGAAATCCCACTTGGGGGAGGAGCTGGGCCAGGTCATCTTTATAAGGTCATTCCCAACCCCAAGAACCCCTGAAAACAGATTAGAGACTCCCCGCTCAGCTACTATTCCTGCTGCCTGATTTCTTAAAGGATTTCTACCTCGGGCCCATGTGAATGTTCCGCGTCAGCTGAAGACAGCCCACGCGGTGACATCACACCCTGGCCCGCGTTCCCCTCCACATGGCTGTGTGTTGCCTTGCAGTCTGCTCAGCAAATGTTTGTTTTTTTGCAAGCACATCCTCCTTCCTCCCGTAATTCAGACATTAGCTCCTGTGATAAATGCCTCCCTGGAGGTCACATCCAGAAACCTGATGAGGGTGGTGGGAGGGAGGATGTGGGCTGTGTCGTTAGGCCTGCGGCCAGGCAGTGATGTCTGCCTTCCCCTGCGCTCGCGGATCGGAGCCCGCCGTCTCAGTCCCTAAAACCCAATGAAGTCCAGTAACAGGTACGATTTCGAGGTAACAGTGTACCATTTTTCATTTATGCTCATTATTGTTTGTAGCTATTTTCCTGAAGCCGGTTCCAAAGGCGGGTTTTTCCATGGTAACCGAATAGCAGCCCAGAGTGGCTCCCTCCAGATGTTTCTGAAATGGCCCCTTTTCTCTTCCCGGGGTGCCCGGCTGAGGTGATGAAACAAAAGCAAGTCAGAGCCAGGCCTGCCCACTGTTAAAGTTACAGGCAAGCAGAGGGGCAGTCGGCTGTGGCGTGGGCAGCCCGTTCGCTTTCCACAGGCTCTGTTCTGCCAGCAGCCTACACATACGCATGAAGAACGGCAGATTTCAAGCCTGGAGAAGATTCACGAAGCACTCTTTCCCCAAAGACACAGGAACACTTTGGCATGTTGATCTCCAGCATTCCCTGATGTAAGTGTCTTCCCTGGGCCGGCTTCAGCCTCAGGACACCTGGGATCTCATCCTGGCTCTGGCTCTCATTCACTCGGGTGATTTAGGAGAAGACACACGTAACTTCCACGTTCCTGATGTTTCCTTCAGCAGATGAATAATAATCTTCTTCGTTCCTAGACCAGGGCTAATCACAGGAGGTGACGCATGTGACAGTGCTTCCAGAGGTCTGCCGTGTAATGTCAGAGAAGGCAAAACAGCATGTACGCCCTTGCTCTCCAGTCCCTCACCCGGGACAGACATTGCTAATCAATCACAGCACTTTTTTCTCACTGAGCACAGGTGTGACCTTGGGATCTTTTTCCCCATGGCACAACATGAGGGGAGCCACCGTCTGGCGGTGGAAGTCAACTTGGCCTTTATGTAAGGGTTTCATTGTAAAAATAGTAGAGAATGGGAGAGACACATCCGTTGTCTCAGCCTTTATGAACTCTGGAGGTTGGCGCATCCTTGGAGAATTATCCGGAGAAAGGAACATGGAGGGGAACTGGTATCTGCCTCCCCCACCCAGTGCAGTCGTTGCCAAGGCAGGTTCCCAAGGAGGACATCCTGGCCTTGCCACACCACCGTGGTTCCATGAGGACGTCAGCCTCTGATCGGTGCAAGGAGAGGAGAGGCGCCCCTCCCCTGAGGGCACAGCCACCCACAGCCTGGGCTGGGAGAGCTCTGGATCCCTCGGTGAGCCGTGTGGGTGCCGGCTTCAGCCTTACAGTCCTGACAGCAGGATCATCAAACACCGGGAGGCCGGCCTCACAGCCTCTCCCTGGGGCCGTGCACATGGGACAGGAGATGTGGGGACAGGCCAGAGAAAGCCTCGGGGAGTGTTGGCTACTGCTCTTAGGAGGCAGGGTTCAGGCGTTTCTAAGAAAATGAACTTTGGCCCAGAAGCGGGTTCTCTGCTCTCCCCGTCCTGCTGCCCCCCTGCCCTGGCGGGGATGGGAGGCATTTCCATGGTTCACGCCCCATCCTGGGCTCAGCTCAGGCTTTCCCACCCAGCAGGCGGGACGAAGACAGCGGCTTAGCCGTGCCCCACCAGTGCCCTGGCCCTGCGGGCTGCCTCCTCCGCGGGGCTCACAGATGGCCAGCTCGCTTCAGGAGGCTGCCAGAGGCAGAAAGAAAAAGCCGTGCTCTCTGCAGATGGAAATTCCCAGCAAAATCTCAGGAGCAAGTCCCGCAGGAGCAGGTCCCGACAGTCTTTGCCAGCTCTATCTTGGCCTCCCTTCCAGGTAGCCAAAAAGCCTACTCACTCAGCCTGGGTGTTCAGCCCTGAATTTACGGGCAAAAGCATCTCGTTAAGAAGGGGAAACCTGAACTTCCCTTGCCTGACCTGAGGAAGCAGGAGAAAGGAAGCAGATCTTCCCAAGATCAGCAGAGGAGTTGGCCCCCAGGTGACACTGTTCCTCAGAGAAGGCTCCGTGGGCTTGGTGGAGAGGAATCCGAGGCAGTCTGCACCCTTTCTCCCTCTGAGCCTGTCTCTGCCCTGCCACCTCCCAGGAGGCTCTCTGCATCTCCGAGGGAACAGGGATGCCTGGGCAAGGCAAGGAAGCCAGGAGCGACTAATGGAATGGTCAAGTTACCGAGAGCCCTCCCAAGAAGGCTGTGAGGTCACCTCACTTTAATGGTGGGAGGGTCACTAGCCCTGGCCACAGACCGGCCATTCTCCCTGCCGCCCCTTGGCAGAGCCAGGAGTGCGGATGCATTGATGCAGCCTGTGTCCCTGCAGGACACCGCCCGAGGGCCTCGGCTGCGAGTGGACAGGCACGCTGCCTCCCTGCCCCCTGCGTTTGTGGGCGGCACCCCACCCCGCTCTCCCAGCCACAGGCTCTGGGGTTTCCTGGCACCTCTCTGGCCAGGCCTCCCGGCTCCTCGCTGGCCCCTGCCCGTGGTCATGCTTTCTTCTCGGGACAGAGTTCCAGGCTTTTGTTGCCCCGTCTCCCCAGAACCCTTTGCTCCCCGGGCCCCCAGCCGCAGAGGGAAACTGCCCTAAATGAACTTTGGCTCCTGTGATGTAATTCCTGAAGCAGTCCTGGCCTCATGACCCAGCCTCTTCTTTGTCCAGATGCTCCTGGAAAGATAGGAAGACAGCGCTTCTGTCACCTCCTGCCCTGATGAGAGTGTGGCAGTGAATTAGTCCCCTGCACTCACTCCCTCTCACTCCCAGTGTGGAGCTTGCTGTCCCGTTTTTCAAGTGGGTTTGGGGGATCAGGGGCATGGCCATAGCGTGTGGCCGGCCCCATTTGGCCCCAGGTTCTGGCCCCAGAACCTCTGGTCCCTCTTTCCTCAGGCTGGGGCTTGCCACAGCATCCCCCCATGTCCCAGAAGCAGCCCACCACCATCCCTGCCTCTCCCTAAGGTGGGGCCTGAGTCAGCCAGGACCAGGGCTCTGCTCTCTAAGGCCGAACAGGTGAAGTCTGGTTGCACAGAGCTCCCGCCAGCCCCGTCCCCAATCCTGGAGGGTAGGACTGGACTGGAGAGATGACACACCTGAGACAGCCAGCCAGCCCAACCAGCCCTCATGTTCCGGGGGCTCTGGGAGACTGCTTCCCCTCACTGGCTCCGTTTTCGCTTCTGTCTAACGGGGATAATAATTTAGGCCCTTGTGACCTCCAGGGGAGGATTTTAGTGCTCAGATGACCTAAGCACTGTGAAAAGATAAATCAACATCCGGCGTTTTTGTCACCATTCATGTGGAAGACTTGGTGGCAGATGGCCGAAGCCTGAGCTCTGCCTTTGACCAGGATGCCCCACCTCGCTGCCGTGGGGCAGGGGTCATTGGTCCACATTTCCTTGGGCTGCCGGCAGGGTACTGAGAAGGGAGGAAGGGGGTGCTGGGCAGGGACCAGGGGCCTCAGAGCTGCCTGTAGGTTGCACCTGGAGCGGGTTGGCCAGGACGGTTTTTAAGCCCCAGTATCAGAGCCAGCTTGCGTCTGGAGATGGGAGCACAGCCTTTGAGTCTCACTGACCTGGACTTGAGCCCCACTTTGCCTATACTCACTGCTCCACCATGACCAAGTTCCTCAACCTCTTGGTACCTCAGTGTCCTCATCTGGAAAACGGTAATCACAATGCTGAACCCCTAGGTCTCCTGTTAGAATTAGGTTAACTAATTCTGTAAGTTAATGGCCCGGTAGTTGCGGTTACTTTTGCCTTTTCCATGCTGAAACATGGCTCCCAGGCCAGATTCGGACGCTGTTGGTTTGCAGAGGGAAGTAGAGGCCCAGAGCCAAGCCCCAGAGAGTCACTGTAGTGGAGCCTCTCGGTCCTCACTGAGCCCATCAGGCGCCTCTGGCCAAGGCAGAGATGTGCAGGACACCAGCCCCAAGTGCCCTGTGGCTGGGACAAGAGTATCCACAGTGCAAGGCCACGCTGACCTTAGCTGAGAGCGGGAGAAGCCTGCTCAGTAGGCCGGAGTCTGAGGTAAGGGCGAGAGCCATTTCGCGGCTGGTCTCTTCAGCGGACGGGGCCTTCTGGGGACCCAAGGGTGCTGGGGAGGAGGAGCAGGAAAGGCCAGGTTCTGGGGAGGCCCTGCTCGGCCTTCCACTCCGGCCTCTATTGGGCCAGGCTGCTTCAGCCTCCGCTTCCTGACTTGAAGGAGGAAATGTGTCCTGAGCAGCTGAAGAGTGAAACCCAGTGCCCAGCCCTCTGAAGGTTCCCTGATGCAGGATGCGGCCAGCAAGCACACAGAACTGCAGGGTTTCTGGTTCCTGGGGCCTGATGCTTAGGGGTCTAGGACACCCCACGTGCTCTAGACCTCTCCCTCCTTGTTGGCTTCCTGAGCTATGGCAGGTGGCTTAGAGGCTACAGGCAGCCTGAAGGAACAGGGAAGGCCCAGAAGCCTTGTGCTGTCCATGCAGGAACCCTGAGTCCTTTACACACACACACACACACACACACACACACACAGCCCCTCTCCACAGAATCTGCGCCTGCCCCACCAGCTCCAGTAGATGGGGAACATTGCTCTGTTTGGCAGGAAATTTCAGTAGGAACGTCTTGTTGGCCATTTGGCCTCTTCGTGCTGTGGTTTTATCGTGAGTTCTCTCCCTCATCCCAACCCCAGTCCTGCCTGAGGACCGCATTCCCCGGTGGAAAAGTGGAGTGGAGCGGGAGGGAGAAGGGAGTTCTGGAGGCTCACTGTGTGGGGCACGTCCCCCAGCAGGGGCCTCACCGGGGTTCGCGCCCCTGCCTACCCACCTCATTCGTGGGCTGGCACAGCCCCCAGCCCACACTGCGCGCCCTCAGCCCAGGCTCAGAGACCTTTGAGAAGGTGAAGGTGGGTTCCCTTGGCTCAGCACTTTCTGGAAGCCTTGGGCTTAAGTGTGGGCTCCTGAAGTCCTCAGCAACCCTGATGAGGAAGTGGAAGGGAAGCCCCCTGTCATAGACTCTGATCAGAACGATAGTTAAGCACTGTTGATGTAGGAAAACCGTTAGGGTTTGAAGCCGATGGCCAAGAAAGAATTCTTGAGATGTCTTTGGTGCAAAAAGGTGGTTTTATTAAAGCACGGGGACAGGACCGTGGGCAGAAAGAGATGCACTGGGATCACGAGGAGTGGCCCATTATATACGTTCAAGTTGGGAGGGGGTCTGGAATAGCTCAAGTCTCTAAGGAATTTTGGAAGCAAGGTTTCCAGGACCTTGAGGGGCTAGCTATTTTTGGGAAAAGGTCATTTATTACCATCTAATAAAACCTGAGTCGTAAGACCCTTCAGATGTATATCGGTGGGCCTTATGTTTGGGGGATGATTGCCAACATGTATCTTGGGGGTCAGAGATAAAGGAAGTTTCCAAAGGAATTTTTATATGTTAAAGCAGGCTTACAGCATCCTGGAAGGAAGGGGTCTGACTAGGATTGCCTTTTGCCCTTAGCAAAGTGTCAACATCGAGGCAGTTGAGTCCCTAGAGAAATGTCCCTGACTGTTTCAAGGACTTGTCAGTGGGCTGTAGGTGGTAAGGAAATTTCATAATTTTTCTTCTGCCTTTGTTTCCCCCATCACTGTTGGCTTAATTTAGCTCCAAAATCAATGGTCTGAAAGACTCCCCATGTCTGGAGGGTGCAGCAGGGTCCAGCCTTCCCCTTGTCCAGTAGGCCAACAGCCCCCTCCCCTCAGCTCTGCCGCCTGCCCAGAGAGGGGAGCTTCTGCGATGGCGCCCCCTCTCACTGCCCATCACAGGTGTTCACTTGGAGCACCCAAAGTCCAGGTTCCCGACCTAGCCCTGAGGGCCTAGCTGTGCTCAAGAGTGGGCAGAGCCTCCAGAGGCCCAGAACCTGAAACCAGCCCAGAATGTGGGAGGAGAAAAGGCAGAGCCCCCCAGGAGGTGACGTGCTTTCTCCTCAAGCCAGTGTTTACCTTTGAGTCTGTCCATGGCCCTCTGAAGACACACAACTCCCACCACAGCCGAGGGACCCACTGGCGTTCGACCTCTCCCCGAGGGGTGCAGGGGTAGGCAGGAGCACGAAGGGCAGAATGGGTTCTGCCACATGAGCACGGTCACCTCTGCTGCCCCAGAAGCCCCCACCTTGTTGGGCTCCAAGCGAGGCTGTCAGCCCCCTCAGCGGACCCCCTCAGAGCCTGTCGACCAGGTGTTGGGTGGGGTCTAGAAGGATTTGTGCCCCTTCTCCCAAAAGGGAGGTAGGTCTGGGGCCTTGGAGCTGCCCCAGCTCCAGGAGGGATGTGGTGATCTGCGGGCTCCGTCCTCAGCCTGGAGAGACGCCTCATTCCCAGTCTGGTTGGACAGGTTGAGGCTAACACCTGGGAGAACCTGGCACCCCGAGCGGGCCTGAGCTCCTGAGCTCCTGAGTTCGGGCTGGAATGAGGGCCTCCCCCGCAGGGTGTGTCAGCCTCAGAGTGGGTGAAGGGAGCAGCCTCAGAGGTGGCCCCACCCCAGGCTCCTCCCTGCAGCCCCAGGGTCCCCAAGCAGACGGCTCTTGGGACCAGGAGGCTCCAGCAGCCTCCAGCTGATTCCCTGCTTCCCAGCTGGAAAGGCTGCTACAGAATCCCAGGAATGTGCCTTGAGCTCAGAAACAAAATTCCCAAAATAACTTCTATAAATACTTGAGGGTAGGGACTGGGAGGGAGCTCTCAGCCCGGCCTGCGCTGGCCCAGTGCTAGGGGCTGCTTCCCAGGGCAGGCCTCCCCGCTCTCCAGAAGAAGAAAAAGACATACACAGCCGGGACCTTTCTGCTGCCCCTCCCCTCTGGAGGACGGCGTCAGGCCCTGAATTAATGACGTGAGATGGTGTGCAGTAGCAATTCTGAAAAAGGAAGGGGTGGAGGGACCTTTCTTCTCCTTCATCCCCATCCCAGGCTGCAGCCTTTGTACCCCAGCAGAGAGCCTTGTCTTCCAACAGGGAGGGTCCCCCTCAGAGGGCCCCTCAGGCTGCCTGTCCTGTGGCCCTAAGCAGGTCGGTAAGCATGCACACCTAAGTGCCTCTGGTGACCCTGGCTCAGAACCCAGGACCCTCCCACCTGAGCCCTGTTGTGCTGCTGTCCTGTGGGGAATAACCTAGCAGGCAGGAGCCACGGACCCTGTCCCTCTCAGCCGAGGATGGGCCGCATGCCAGAGACCACCAGTAATGAAGCACAACCTCAAGGTGATGTCATGGCCAGGAGGTGCTGTCCTCGGAGGCTTCCTGGAGGAGCAGGGTCTTGGGTAGTTGAGATGAGGCCAGATCCAGGAAGGGAGGGAAGGAGGAATGGATGAAGCCTTCCCCCCATAGCCCTGCCCTCCCTGAGTGGTCGTAACCTTGGCCCCCTCTCAAAGGTGCATTGCTCAACGGCCATAAGCAACTCACACATTCCTTTCCAACAGCTGCGGGTAGCCGCCTGGCTATGGCATCTCCCAGGTGAGGGTCCGAGGCTGAGTCACCCACCAGCAGGTCTGGTTTCTCTTGGCTCAGGGTGCCCCCTGGCCAGAGTGGGGAAGAGTCATCGGGGACATTTGGATAGAACAGTGTTCCCACCATCTCCCTGGAGACCTATTCTCTGGGCAGCTGAGGTGGGGGTGCCAGGGGGGTGATGGCGGGCCCTTGGCACAGCGCCAGGCAGGGGGCAGAGCAGGTGAGACCTGTCTTCCTGAGGCAGGCCCTGCCCAGTCGTCAGGCAGCAAACAGCTCCGAGTTGCTACCAAACACAAACAGACTGGTGTCTCAGGCAGGTGGCAGCAGATCCTATTACAGGCCCTGGGCCTCGGGGCCCCAGCCTGACCCCAGTCCGGTGTCTCCTTTCAGGCTCTGAGTCAGCACCCCAGGGTATGGGGGACGTGAGCTAACCCCACCCCAGTCCCCAGTCTTCGCCCCAGAGAGCCTTGCCCTTTAGAGAAATCACCCCCTGCTCCTCACTCCGACAGGACCCTCTGCTCATCCTAACCCTTTGCTGTTTGTCCACCGTGCACCCTGCCTACATGATTTCAAATTGATCCTTGCAGACTCTTCACAATTGCCTACCAGGAAGTACCATTCTGTTCCCTGGTTTACAGACGAGGAAACCACAGCTCAGAGAAAATGGGCCACTGGCCCATGGTCGGTGCACTTGTCAGTGGTAAAGCTGGGAATCCAGCCCAGCCTAGGTCTTCTGGCTGTGGAGCGCCCTGGCTTTTTTCTCTACATGAAACATGCGGAGGAGCCTGCTGCAAACCTTCCTGAGAGTAAAACCAGCAGAGCGTGAGACACACACACACACACACACACACACACACACACACACACACCCTGTTCCGCCACATCTGGCCCCTTCCCAAACACCCACACACTGCTGGAGAGCAGGGGTTTTCGAACTCTTTTTTAGCGGGAGAGCCCTCTTTTCAAACAAGATCTCCTGTGGAAGCTCAATCTAGAAAACGGAGTGTGGAAACCCCACTGCAGCCCCGCCCCCTGGCTGGGAGGCCCCGCTGGCCTTCCCCATCTGTCCTCTCTTGCTCCTTCATGGGCAGCACTCACAGGGCACAAACCTTCCATTTTTGGTGCTTAATTTTGGTGTCTGGCGGCCTGTCGTCTCCCCTGCCTTCCCTCCTCCCTGGGGACACTGTTCCATCGGGAGCTGCTCGGGGTCCAGCTCCCAGGCCATGCAGGCAGCACAGCTTGGCCCGGGGCCCTGCTGGCCAGCCCGGGCACTGCCCTCTGGTCCCGGGCGGCCCCGCCACAGCTCCCCTGTCCTCCACCCCATCCGTGTGGCGCCCTGGGTTGAAGAGGCACTGTGAATCCAGCCCCCCCTTCCTTTCCTGCCCCGCGGCCACAGGACCACCGGTCAGCACCTCCGGAGAGGGAGAGGCTTTGCCTCGGGCTTCCTGAGCACCATCTCTCCCTCTTGCCTAGCTCTCAGAGGACTGTATGAAATCAGGCATGTGCATCTTCCCCGTTGGGTCTCCATAGCAACAGAGGGCCTAACTGAGGAGCGTGGTGAGGAGGAAAATGTTCCAGCTAAAAATGTACATGGCCATCAGTGGGCGGGCACCCGAGAGGGGGCTCCAGGCACACAGAAGGCGGCTCCTCTCCCCCACCCCAGCCCCCACCTGTCCAGGAAGCTGGCGTTAGGCTTTACCTCAGATCTGTGAATGAGAGGAGGCCCCCCACCCGTGCCGCCATCCCGTGCCTCATTTGAGGGCTGGAACACAGATCAGTGGGATGGAGCAAAGCAGCCTTTCTGGGACTGGAGGCCGAAGGGGGGTCCTGGTAACCCCCCCACACACACTCACCACCCTGTCCTCCCACCTCCCTGCACCCTTCCCAGTATGAGTGGAAGAGGACATAGAAGGGACATTGTACCAGTTTCACTTCCCAAACTTTCGGGACGATTCCTGTCACTTCCTGTCTCTGCCAGCAGGGCTGTTGAAGGCAAACAGCAACACCAAGCTTCTTAGCCACCCCAGACCCATCTCACCAGAGCCCGTCCTTCTACCCAGCACCCGCCCTCCCGTGCCCCTCACCGGCCAGGCCAGCCTGGGATGGGCAGTAGGTCCCAGGACCCAGATGTCCCCAGGAAGACCACTGCTTGATGCCGCCAAGGAGCTGCCCCCACCCACCCATAAGCTTAAGGTTGTAGAGCCTGAAGCCAGGGCGCTCATTCCTCCACACGCCTGGGGCGGGGGGTAGCCCCTCGGTGCAGCAGCCAGGCCTCAGGGTAGCGGACCCGCTAACTGGGAGCTCGCACGGGCCAGACACTGTTCAAGTGCTTGCCAGGTACTGACTCCCGCCAGCTTGACAGCCCCAGCAGTGGGTACTGCGGTCTTTCCCACTCAGAGCTGAGGAAACGGAAGGCCAGGGAGACGTAACTTGCCAGGATCCCCAGCTGTAATGGGGAGGCACAAAGCCAGGTCTGCTGACTTGAAAGCCCATCCTCGGGGCTGGGAGGGACAGAGCTCCCACGAGGGGGGTGATCCGGGCCCGGGAGGCTGGGCTGGAAGTGGGGCTAGGGCGGGGCCAGGCACGATGTGCAGGAGTAACAGGAACAGTCACTTGACGGTTCCCGAGGCTGCCGGTCTGAGCCCTTTCGCCCTGATGGCCAGGACGCCCTCACTAACCTCGCCCTATGCTTGCTCCCCAGGGTCTGATGCTGAGTCGCCTGGGCCACAAGAGTCTGGCCCAGAAGGTGCTGCGGGACGCCGTGGAGAGGCAGAGCACCTGCCACGAGGCCTGGCAGGGCCTGGGCGAGGTGCTGCAGGCCCAGGGCCACAGCGAGGCTGCCGTCGACTGCTTCCTCACTGCCCTGGAGCTGGAGGCCAGCAGCCCGGTGCTGCCCTTCTCCATCATCCCCAGAGAGCTGTGACCTCGCACTGCAGGGGCAGGGTGGGAGGGAGCCGCCCTAGGGGGCCTGGGAGTGGGGGCGGACGCAGGCAGGCAGCAGGGAGGTGTGGGGCCTCAGGGAAATACATCTCTAGGGAACGCTTCTGCAGGCTGCAGCCCTAGTTCTCCTCGCCTCCCCGACTCCAGCCCTGCTTTACCTCCAGGGCCCGCTGGGTCTGGGAGCTGCTCATCTGGAGCTGGGTGGACCAGATTTGCATCGAAAGCAAATCCTTTGCTTCTTGGGACTCAGCCCTGGTGGCGTTTCTGAGTAAGGAAGTGGCTGAGAAGCCACACCAGCGTGGGAGCATCTCCCCCAGAGTGTCCATGCATCATCTCAATGTGCAATGAGGGTCTGAGTCTCCTAGGTACCACTCCCCACTGTCTAGAAGTTCCCATGTTGTGCCTGCCGCCCTCCACATCCCCGATCCTGGATTTCCCAGTGACTTTGCACTGGTGTTAGCCTGACTTCAGCTCCCTGTTCTCCAACACCACAAAGATGAACCCCACAAACTGCTCTCTGTCTAGGTCAAGAGGGTTTTCCCCAGTTCCTAACTCAGTGCCTCGGGAGCCAGTCTGCTTGAACCCCAAGTGACTTAAAGTCTTGGTGACCAGACTTGTTCCCTGAGAGCGCGGGTGGGGGAGCCTCACAGCTGAACTTCACCTCTATCTGTGCCTCTGTGCCCGGGAAGCTCCAGGGCCCTGGTCTCAGCCCCAGTGTCAGGACAGGGTTTTGGATAACTCTCAGGTCTTGCCCCGGGCAATCAGGGCTTGAAGATTCTGCTGGCAGGTGGGAAAAGGATAGGATCTCTGGGTCCCTCTCCCAGGTTTGAGCTATTGGAGGATGCCCCTCTTTGCCCCATGAGACCAATTGGACCCCATTGCTCTTCCTCTCCGCTGCCAAGTGCCTTTGGGGCCTCTGGTGCCTGGCCAGGGGCACTGAGCACCGGCCCTAACTCCCCTCTCATTTCTGCCATGCTCATCTTTCTGGAACTATGCGCCAGCCCAAGCGGCCTCCTTAGGCCCGAGGCTGTAGACCCTAGGATACAAACATGGCAGCAGAACCTTGCATCAACCTCAGATCTTGCATCAACATACTCCTTCAGGCCTTATGTTTCTGGGCAATGGGTACAATGCAGGACCCTCTGGGGCTAATAATATGCAGATGGGCAGTCTCTGGGACTGACCCCAGTACCTCTCACCACCCACAGCCCATTTCCACTACAGGCCATTTGGTCCCACCCCCTTGCCTGAGGCCCAGTGGGGACCGTGGTTGGAGATCAGTGGAGGGGACAGAGCAGATCCCTGTCAGCAGGGGACCTGGGGCTGGTGGGTGGATATCTTCCCTGATGGTTCCCCTAGCCCTGCTGCATGATGCTCTTGGAATTCTCCCCAAGAAGTTATTCCACCCCCACCCCCCAGTGGGGGGCCTTATCAGGGAATTCCTTTTTATCTGCACTTTGGGTTTTAGTTTTAAAGCTCCATCTGGTACGTCTCTCTCATCTTAAGGTGTGCAGAAAGACTGGATGAGGGCTGCCTTGGCTCATCATTGCCCAGTCTGCTCCTCAGGGAGAAGGGGCTGTTGGAGACCCACCCTCCTCGGCCACACTGGCTCAGCACTGCGCACCCCCGGGTGCCTCCCAGAGAGGGCCTGCCCCCTCCTGGCCTTCCCACATCGCAAGGGACACTGCAGATGACACCAGATCCTTCACCGCTTGGTTGAAGGATCTCTGCCTCGATGTGTGTGTGTATAAATAGAGATATATGATAAAGATCTATTTTTATTCTGAAATTCTGTTAGAAAAAAACTAAACGAGAAAAGCAAATGCTGTTGATTTGCGTCGGGGTGCCCAAAGATTGGTAGTCAGTTATTTGTAAGAGGACAGGCACCGAACGCGTTCGGCTGGAGGAAGCCTCAGAGGGTTGGGCCAAGTTGTGGCCAGTTTGAAATAAAGGCCTTGAATAAAGAGACCCTTGGAAGGAATACGGCATGTTCATTTCCTCCAACAGGTACCCCAGAACAGGCCTTGAGCACCTAGTGAAGAGGGAGTGTTGCAGGAAGAGAGGCCTGAGAAGTCACTGGGGCAGGCCCCACAAGTGGCAAGGGGTGGGGAGGAGAAAGGGGGGAGGGGCCCAGGAACAGACTGGTGGGAGCAGGGGGGAGCAGAGAGGGTTAGGCAGGTGCTGAAGCCCAGAGGCGGGCGGAAGGAGGCGGCGGGGGGGGGGAGCTGCGTGGTGAGGATGCCCGCCACCGGCATCCTGATCAGCCGCCTCGCTGTGAAGTCCACACCACTACGCTCCCAAAACAGGTCACACCCATTCCAGTCTACTCCATATCATATAAACAGGCATCACAAGTTTGAAGGATGACTGAAGTGTGCATAGCAGCTCTGTTTTCTTCTTGTGCCCCAAGGGATCATCGGGTGCACCCCCCCAGAGCTGCAGCCCTACCCACTTGGAAGAGAGCTGCTCTAGAGGCTTCCCCGAGGGCTTGGCCTGGCCCCCCGCAAGAACTTCCCACTCCCACGGCCTCTTGGGGGTCTGGCCGCCTCCACCCCCACCCTCAGCCCTATTCTTGGGGGGATGCCCTTGCTGTTCCAGGGAGGAAGGGCCTTTTTTGGAGCTGGTGGGGGCCCAGCTTCCCTTTTACTGTGATGCTTTAGGAAAACACAGTCTGTAGTGATTTAACACTTAGTATCACATTACTTCTTTCTCACCCTTACCCCCAGCTCGAGGACCCTTGCCCTGACAAAGACTGCCTGTCAGCTGGTGTGCTCACCCTACAAAGACGAGAATGGAGGAAGGGAGGGGGAGGCCTTCCTCCTCCAGACACGAGCTGACCTCGGTCAGACGTTGGAGAGTCAGGCAGTAGGGGAGACCCAGGCGTTTCCTGACCCCCAGTTCCCGTCTGCAGACACCCCTTGTTCACACACCCCGTGTCCGATCCATGGTGCCGGAACAAGGGCTGGGGTCTGGGGACAAGACTCAGGGTTGCTCTGTTGCCCCCATGGGCCTCCAGCACCCCCGGCACACTCTAGGACACAGCCCTTCAGTATTAATAGTGTTTATCTACAGGCATAAATATGAATGGAATTTCAGCCACCAACACCCAGACTCCTTTCTGATACCAAAGTGCTCATTGTTGCATTTGCTCCCCCACTGGGCGCTCAGATGTCATCACCATGCAAATATTTCTGGGCCTTGGGAAGCTTCCAGCTAAACGAACCACCCCCCCCCCGGCCCACACTGCCAGCCCATAATCAGGGGGCCTCACACACAAGCAACCTGTGGGACCAGCCCCCATGATACTGATCTGAAGGATGTGGAGGCCAGGAAGGCAGTGATGGAGACAGTATACGGTCTGTCCCCGGCCAGAAACTCCTCGGAGTTTTTATCAGACTCCTAACAGTTACAAAGGACAGAGACCACTGGAGGTAGCTCCAGGAGAGAGACAAGGGGGAGCTTCCAGGGCCCGAGAGCAGTAGCTGCAGGGCACGGACCTGGGGCCACAGCAGCCACAATCTGGCTTCTCGGACGGAAATCGGCAGCCAGCCCGGGCTCCAAGGCGCAGCTCTCCCGCGAACTGGCTCATCTCTTAGCGTGGACGGGGCAGCCGTTAGCGGTGTTCTGCCTGCGCTCCGCAACGTGCACGCTTGTCACGTTGCCCCTTTGGTAGTCAACAGCCCTGGCAGGTGGGCTTGGTCCCCATGAAAGGTGGAGAGGTCACGGTGCCTGAGAACCTAGGTCCTGGGGGACAGCCCGCGCGCCGGCCACCGCCCCCCCGGCCCCGAGGACCCGGCCGTGCAGAGAGCCACCGGAAGTGCCCGTCCCTGCGGCAGCGCCCTGGCCCCTCTGCGGTGCCCGGAACGCGCATCACCGGGGGGCGACACGCAGGTCCGGGGGTGCCGCAGCGACACCCCACTGGCTGGAGGCCTGGGCCCTGGCTTCGGTGAGGAGGAATGGGCGATGCTCAGAGCTGCGGCCGTAGAGGACATGCCTTAAGTGAAGGTCACTCAAGAGGCTGGAAGGTCCCCAGCTAGCAGGGGGGTTCAGAAGATGCCAGGCAGCCCGGAAACATGACAGGCTCACCACAGGAGCTGTGTGTTGGGCCCTGTGACGCCACTGCCCTGCCTGCCGGCTGACGGGACCATGGGTGGGCTCCACCACCCAGGCTCGTCCGTCGTCTGTGGACGGGCTCACAGCCTGGGACACGGCAGGGGGCCCCCAGACTGGTGCTGTCACCGTTCTCCCGTTCTCTCTCACTCTCTCCCCCTCTTACTCTCTTCCTCCCTTAACTGTCATTGTGGACTTTTTTTTTTTAAAGATTTTATTTATTTGAGAGAGGGAGAGAGAGAACATGAGAGCAGGGGGGAAGGGTAGATAGAGGGGGAGGGAGAAGCAGGCTCCCCACCAAGCAGGAAGCCCGATGCGAGACTCGATCCCAGGACCCCGGGATCATGACCCGAGCGGAAGGCAGACGCTTAACGACTGAAGCCACCCAGGCGCCCCCATTTGGGGACTTCTTTTAAAAACATGTATTGTTATTTTTTTTTTCTGAACCGTCTGAGCATAGGTTGCTTAAATCATGCCCCTCTACCCCTTAATACTTCAGTGTGTTTGCAAAGAACAAAGGTCATTGTCTTAGGGAAGCACAGCATGGTTAACAAATGAGATTTAACGCTGACCCGCTATTTTACCCCCTGTCCCGTGCATAGGCCAGTTGGTCGCTCGTGTTCTTTGGCGCTGCTTTCCTCCAGCCCCGGAGCACGCACTCCACTTGGTTGTCCTGTCTCTTTCATTTCGTTTCGTCTCTCTTTGCCTTTTGTGACAGTGACATTGCTAAAGGCCGCCGAGGGTCTGGCCTCTGCGACAGGAGTGTGGCACCGAGGACGGGGGAAGCAGCCGGTGATGGAGCAGAAGCTGGAAAGAGCAGAAGCCGCGGGGCAGACGGAAAGGAGGGCAGCAGGTTGCTAAGGGCAGGAAGTTAGGAGCAGATGAATCTCCGCAAAAACAGAGCTCTCAGATTAAAAGAAGAGAGACGCCCCCTCTCCGAGGGGCCAAAAGACGGTGGAGGCCCTAGAGCTCCGTTCTCTCCAGAGCAACCTTTCTAGCCCTTGCAGCCTGACTCTGAGGTCAAGACTCCCCATCTGTAACTGTAATCTCAATTGCTTCGGCCCAGGGCCCAGAGGAAGAGGTCAAGAACCTCTTGGGTTCTGGGTTCCCTCGCACTTTTGTCTTCTGCCCAGGGGCTTACAGCTCACTACCCCACCCCCCAACAAGGCCCAGGGTTCAGTGGCTGTGGGTGGTGGCCTCCCATATGGCTCACACTCCCCCCTCCACCCTGAGAGCACCCCGCCAAGAGTGCAGGGGCTTCAGGGGCCTGGCCCAGTGCAAGCTGGGAGTGTGCCCACGGAGGCTGGGCTGGGGCCAGGGCACCGTCCTGCATCCAGACAGCTCCTCTTCTCAGCTGGGAGTAGCACTCTCCTGGGGCCTTGGTCTCTTTCTTTCTCCTCCTTTTTCTTCCTCCTATGCCTCTGCCAGGTTTCCTGTGGCCTCAAAGATCCACCCCTGAAGGGCCTCTTCCCCGAATTCCTGTTGGGGCTCACTCCATGTCCCTCATTCTTCAGGACCCAATTCCCACACCTTCCCGAAGTATCTCTCCCTCCTTCCCCACTACCCACCTCCCACCATCCTCTTAGGGGACCCTTACACTTTGTCAGAACACCCAGGCAAGCACAGGCCCAGTGGATTCTTCTTCCTGAGTGCAGCCCCCGCATCCCCCACACTTGGCCTCGGCTACACCTACTCGTGCCCTCATGAACGGGACCAGCTGGGCTCTAGGGAGGCTCTCCTGCCCCTGGGAGGCTTGGGGTACAAATGCAGAGCAAGGCCACCTTGTCCCCACCCACAGGCTGACAGCCTTCCCTCTCACCCGACCCCCATGCCATCCCAGCGCTTTATCCTGGGGGTGGCTAAGGCAGGGGCTCCGCAAAGGGCCACAGGCCTCCTGAGTCTCCTATGGCTGCTCAAGGGCCTGCAGTTGGGCCCAATCCATTTTATCTTAATAAAGTTACACGTGTATTTAATCCTACTCTATAAATTAGCATAGAAATATGCATCTTCACCATTAGGATCTTCACCTACACTGTAGATACGTGGGCCATTGGACACAGTTTTCCAGAAGCTTCATTTTCATTTCCATGTAAGTTATTTAAGACAGGGTACTTTTACTATACCTGAAACTAACATAACACTGTACATTATACTAGAATTAAAACAATAATAAGAGGGCGCTTTTAAAATCCTGGAATAATGTGGCCACTGGAAATTTTATCTGGAGCTAGAAGTACCTTCTGTAAAACACTAGGGGAGACTACCCCCTCTGCCCAACCCCACTTCCCATAATGCAACTTTTTTTTTTTAAGATTTTATTTATTTATTTGACAGAGAGAGACAGCGAGAGAGGGAACACAAGCAGGGGGAGTAGAGCAGGGAGCCCGATGCGGGGCTCGATCCCAGGACCCCGGGATCATGACCTGAGCCGAAGGCAGACGCCTAACGACCGAGCCACCCAGGCGCCCCCTCATGGTGCAACTTTTAACACAATTACCTCTTAAGTGATCTAGCGAGAGCTTGTCTATAACGTCTAACACCTGCAACCTTGTGATCATACCTCCAGGAAGGACTTCTAAATCAGTACTCAATTTCCTTACCTCCTCTTTTTAAAAACTTACTTCATCAGATGATTTCTGTCAGCACCCAACACCAGCAACATCTAAGGTTATTCAGGCTAACAGCCATTCGCTAAATAATTCTTTGTGGTCCAAAATAATCAAAGGAACTTCCATAACATTTTACGCAAAACTTGTCCGTTTCCTAAAGGATAATTGTGTATCTTGGAGCACATGTAGTATTCAGTGAGCATCTACTATGTGTTAACGCTGTTCCAGGCACTGGGAAATTCACTGATGCCCCAGTAGGAGCCTACAGTCCAACGTTGGCCTCAGGCCAGTATTTGGGAACTGCCGGGGCATTTATGAGAGGGCACCCAACCAGCCTCAGGAAGATGGGAGAGGGTGCTTGGAGTTAGCACACAAAGGGTGGGGTGCGGGGAGTATTTCTGGCAGAAGGATGCCTCACTCCTTATCCCAGCTACAGGTTAGACAGATGGTGTGAAGGTATGAATAAGATCCCCCACAAAGGTGTCTGTGTCCAAATCCCCAGAACCTAGGAATATGTTCTACATGGGTTTTTCTTTTTTTAAAGATTTTCTTTAAGTTTATTTATTTAAGTAATCCCTACACCCAACGTGGGGCTTGAATTCACAACCCCAAGATCAAGAGCCCCATGCTCTACGGACTGAGCCAGCCAGGTACCCTATTCTCCTACGTGGTAAAGGGACTTTGCAAACATGATTAAGTTAAGGATCCTGAGAAGGGGAGATTTTCTGGATTATCCAGGTGAATCTGATACAATCACAGGGATCCTTACGAGAGGAAAGCAGGAGGGTCAGAGTCAGGAGTAAGTGTGCTGGGAACGGGAGTTTGGAGTAAAATTTGAGGAAGAAGCCATGAGCAAAGGAAGGTGGGTGGTCTCTAGAAGCTAAAAAAGACAAGGACACAGATTTTCCCCCAGAGCTTCCTCTGAAGGGAACCAACCTTGCCAACACCCTGACTTGAGCCCAGTGAGACTGATGTGGAGACGTCTCACCTCCAGAACCATAAGACAGTAAGTCTGTGTTGTTTGAAGCAACAAAGTCTATGGGAAAAGGCACAGGAAACTAAACAGTTTGGTGAAGACTCCCCCAGGCCCAGGGTTGGGCACATGGGCTCAGGGGTACTGTGCGGTCCAGCTCCCATGCCCAGCCCAGGAGGGGGTGGGGATTCGAAGCCTCAACAGGCGTGACCCTGCCTGGCATGTTTCCAAGTGTCCCCTCCGGCCCTGTTGAACACGGGAATCTCCAGCGTCTTCCTTTCTCCTTGATGGCCCTCAGTTGCCAGGCAGAACCTCTGAGCTCTGGGACTTCAGAAAAAGGACGAGGGAGCAATGGCCAGCCTGAGCTCCATCTGTGACCCAAACATCTCTCAGCACACTGCCTTGTTGTCCCACCCTGCCCCCATCCCGGGCCTCTCAGTTCCACCGGGGTGAACTGAATGGAATGCCTGGTCAATCCCTGCCTCCTGTCCCTGCCTAGCCTGCTCTGCTGACCAGAGATGCAGCATCAGTGGGTCTGAGCCCACCGTCCTGCCTACAGTTCTCAGGTACTAAGGTGGGCCTGAGCCCACCGTCCTGCCTACAGTTCTCAGGTACTAAGCCACATTCCCACCCAAAGCAGCCACGTTGCTACCTCCCCGGCTGCTGGTTGGGCCTCTCTGAGCCCCTACAGCTCTCCCGAAGGGTAACACCTTTTCCCTGGCACTGATTTGCCCAAGGGTATGGTTAACAAGGCCACGAGAAGCACCCACTGGGAGACGATTCTCCTCGTGTCCGCCCCCTGCGCCTCCCCTATCTCTGGCTACCCCTCCTTCCCAACTTCTGTGTCTCAGCTCTCTCCCCTCCCTTGCTAACTCACCACCCCCAACCTCCCGGCCTCCACGGGTGCAGACTTGGCTCCTCCTGCCATCCGGGTCGTCTCCCCTCTGGGGAGGCTGCAGGTAAGCCGGACCAGGCTCTGCGTCTCTGGCACTGGTCCCCACAAGCCCACCCAGCCCCTGCGGTCCTGAATCTAGAGCCCAAACCCCGCCCTTTGGGCCCCACAGGCTCTGCACGCCTGCAGCCTTGCCCTTGGCCAAAACAAAAGGTCTGTGAGGAGCCCCGCCGAGAGTCAGGCTGGTGAGAGGTGCCTGGGTTCAAGGCTCCTGTGCTCCTTTCTACCCAGAACAAGCTCTACCTAATGACACTCTAGGTACTAGCTTCTCCCAGAATGACCAGCCCTGTGCCATCCTCTTCCCTCAGGCCTCAGCCAGATGCTAATATGGGTCAATCTCTTCCTCTTAAAGCTCTAGGGCTGGGAAGACTACCCTTGCCCCACACAGAGTTACTGGTGATGGTGCCTTCATACCATCTGAGCGGTAGTCCTCAACTTCGGCCGCTCATCAGAGTCACCTGGGGTTGGCAGGGGGGCGGAGGGGGGGAGTATTTAAAAAAAAATACTGGGCCTAAGTCCTACCCCCAGAGAGTTCCATGTGATCTGTCTGGGAGCTGCCCAGCACCAGGATTTTTTTTAAAGTTCCCCAGGGGATTCTAAAATGCAGCTTAGAACCACTGATTCTGAACTTACAGATTTTGAACTATGTTTTCAAGAGAACAGGGCTTTCAAAACAATCCAGGCCTTCGGCCCCGAGTCCAGGCGGCTCTGTGGTGCAGAGGTCAGCGGCATGAGGCAGGTGAGAGATGGTGCTGGAGGCGGGGCCTGGCTCCCAAGCAACCTGTGGCCCTTGGCCTCCAGGTCTGTAAGGTGTCCCCTGTAGGTTCAGAGAGCAGTGCGGGTGAGGAATAAGGGAAAGAGAGCAGACAGAGGAGGACAAGCTGTCCCCACCAGTGCTGTGACTTCTGACATGCTCTGACTTAATGGAGAGAGAATTTCACATGGAAACAGCAGAAGATATTTGCAGCCACGAAGAGCCATGCCCTCTGGCTGAAGCCAAATTCAGAGGGCAGTTGCAGGTGGGTTGGTGGGAGGGGAGAGGAACAGAGAATGGTCAGGCAAGCCAGGACAGGGGCCTCGAGAAGCTGTGTCACAGCAGTCGATGGGGGAGGGACGAGGGGCTTAGGATAGACACCACGGTCCCTTCCATCTGCGGCGCTCTAGGGCTTTTCTAAGCCCTTCTGGAAATGTCATTTGATGCACACACAGCCCTCGTTGCTAGGTGTGAATATCCCAATCTCAGAGCTCAAGCTCAAAGTCAACCCAGGTCTGTCCAGTCTCTCCATCTTGGAAAGAACAGAAGGAGGCCCTGCTCTTCAGATACTGTCTCAGTTTCGGGCTTGTGGCAGGAAAAAGCCATCCAGAATTCCTCTAGTCTCTTTGGGAAAGCCTCTGCCTCCTTGTAGGAAATACTGTAAAAAATACTGGAATACACCAAAGAAGTAAAACACTGCCTTTCCCGCCACCTTGCTCCCACCAGCCCCTCTGCTAATATCCCAGGGCAGAGTCACTGTCTTATCATCTAGAATCACAAAGGAGGGTGAGTGTTGCTTTACAGGCAGATGGCTGAGGTAGCCCCAGCTCCAGAAAGACAGTCACGGGAGCCAAAGGCAAAGCTTGGCGAATGGAAAAGAAACACAAGGGGGTCCAGATGGCCCTGCAGAATGTTCTCCAGTGGTTTTACCTCCAGGGGAAGTCTCTGTAAGCCTCTCCAACCCCCTTCCTGCAGGTGGGTAAAGACCCTCCCTTCCTTATTCTCAAAGGGTCTTCATTCCCTTCTAGAATCCAAAGAACTGCCCTCCACCCCAATTACACACACTCCACACAGCTGGGCCCCTCAGCTGTGTCCACACCAAGGGTCCCCGACCCTCTTGGCCACAGCAGAAGGGCCCAGGGGCAGACCCCTGATCCAAGCTGGCCACCTGGAGTCTCTCCCCTGGGAACCAGATCCTGGAACCAAGAGGGGCTGCTGACATTCTTTCAGGGTGTTGGCTCGGGAAATGACTATGGAGGGGCTGAGGTAGCCACATAGGTCCTATACATGTGAAGAGGCAGCAAAGGTTGGCCCTCCAAGGGAACAGAAGCAGGCTTGAGAGAGAAGCAGTGGGGAGACCGAGGCAGCCCCTGGCTCCCACTCTTGTCAGGGAGGTACCCCTACATACTTACACCTCTTGCTGGTATGAGAGGTTCCTCTCACTTTCCATCCATGAGCCCCCAGACAGACATGACCACCTCTTGCCTCTCGCTTTCTAGAACCAACTGCTTCCCTGAGCACCAGGGGCAACCTGAGCCACCGCTTCCTAGAGAAAACCCCCTCTCAGAACTGCCCACTGTTACTTTCTGACCCTGCAGGGGACTCTGACCCAACTGGAGAATAAAATTTGGAACTAGCTGCCCTGCAGCCATCTTCTGATCAAAGTGGGACAAGATCAGCCACCACCCCTGAGACATGTCTGATCTTCCAAGTAGCTCTTCTCTATTCTGAAAGAACACAACACGGGGAGTTTCACCAACAAATGAGAAACTTGAATAAATTCACTGAGATGACAACCTTCCTTTTCTTGCCTCCAACACCCCTTTTATAAGGCTTATAATTATGTAATGCTAGGGAAGAGAGATGGGGGCATAGTTCCCTTTTTAAAATACAACAAAATAGGGGCACCTGGGTGGCTCAGTCCATTGGGCATCTGCCTTCAGCTCGGGTCATGATCCTGGGGTCCTGGGATCGGGCCCCATGCGGGGCTCCCTGCTCGGCGGGGAGCCTGCTTCTCCCTCTCCCGCTCCTCCTGCTTGTGTTCCCTCTCTCGCTGTCCCTCTCTATCAAATAAATAAAATCTTTAAAAAAACCCACACAAAATATAAGCATTTATATTCATTTAAGTTTTTTTAATTAAAAAAAAGATCCCCTTCATTTATTAATGATCCTGAAATCTCTCCAACCAGATACCCGCTGTCATGGGTGGGGGTGTTTCTAGCTGGGGCTCCCTGAGCAGGTCTTCCCCACACACAGGGCTGCCTGGGGCCCCGGCTTCTGACCAAGCCCCGCCCAACTCCCTCCCACCTTCATGGCAACCCCTCCTCGTTGGGCCAGGCCCCCTCAGTCCCTCTCCAGCAAATGTTTATTCCTGCCATTCACCCACACGGGGGCCTTGCCCTTGACTTTCTTCCCTCTCCTTTCTGCACATCTCAGCCTCCAGGTCCCTTGCATGCGGCTGTCCTTCCCCGCTCATGGCCGTGCGGCCTCATCCCTGCTCTGCCTGCTTGTGGCCTCCTTTGCAAATCAGGAGCAGTGACTTCACAGCTTCCTGACACCAGGGCCTGTCTTCCCAGTAGAACTGCCATCATGTGAGGGCAGCCCCTGAGCTTCAGACACAAGGTGACCGGAAGGAGCCACATGGCACAGAAGACTTCCTGGAGCCAGGGACTACTCCAAATTCCCTTTCTGGCCTGTCTCCCCTATAACCCTCCCCAAACTCAGTCACATGCCTTACTCATCCCCCCCCCCAACTCCCCAACCCCAGCACACACCTGGAACAGAGCAAATACTCAAATATTTTTGTTGACTTAAAACCACAAACACCCATTGGGTTGAATCAATATTATTCTTTTCAGGGAATCGAGAGAGAGAAAGAACCACCTGCTGGGATCCTGGCACACTCAGCTTGGCCTTGAATGCTGACCCCCAAGGACACCTCCATGAGGCTGGGAGGCATTATAGCCCTCATGCAGTTGGGGCCCAGCTGGAGAGCCCATGGCCACGCAGAGCACAGCCCGGAGGTATCAGGGCCTGTCCAAGCTGCCCCAAGGGCAGCCCAGGGGCAGTCAGTGTCTTGGAACACGTCCTTTGACAATAAACAGAGTGAGCCCAGTTTATAATTCAAACCAGGACACTTTTGAGAGTGAACTGGAAATTATGCTGGGACTATTCCAGAGACGTGGGCAGGAGGGTCGCCTGGGCAATTGATGATGTTCCGTAGTCAAACCCTCCTAAAGAACAGAAAATAGAGTTTTCTAAACAGAAGAACTTGCTAAACTCAAAATAGCTTAGGGCCAAGATGGCTTTATTTTAAAAGCCAATTGTGTTGTTGAAGAAAAGGCTATTCTCCCGGCCCATTTTGGCTATGGTGGGGGGCTGCTTGGGGAATTGCACTGAAGACTTGTATGCTCCTGGGCCGGGGGTTTTCTGAAAACAGAACAGAAAACAGGGACTGATGAGACTGGGACACCAACACTCTGGAGCCCCCTGAGCCCAGCCGTGGGCTCAGCCGTGACTGGCAAATCCCCACTGGGAAGACGAGGGCCACGCCTGACTGCGCTGCGGCCTAGAGCACCCTCGACTTGGAGCACGTCCCTGGAGCTGAGGCCTGCTCCTGTCCACGGCTTTCCCCAGGGCTCCAGAGGTGCCATGAGAAGGGCCGACGAGCAAACTCCGGCCTAGGCCCGCGGGGCCTGCGGGGCAGCAGGCTCACATCCCAGCTGCCCCTCAAGGCACACTTTCTCAGCGGGCACTCTGCCCAGACAGCTCCTGTCCTTGGGAATGCCACTGTCCTCCCCTCTAGCCACCTCAGTAGTTAGTCTAGTGGTAAGGGGTTGCCGAAAATGGATTCTGAACCTGGGTGATTGACCTCACAAGCCTCAACTCAGGTTTCTGTACCTCAAGGGACCCCGGGGTCCAAAGTAGTCTCAAGGGATCTACGAGTTCCCATTTTTAAAAGTCATGTTTTCCTTTGGATGAAATTCTTGAGAAAATTTGCCAGTGATGTCAATGAAGCTTCTATAGTGATCAAATTCAACTGAATGTCATTTTCATAGACTCAGACAAAGACTTCGATTTCTAAGGTCAGCATTTCCCATGCTGGGGGGCACGTACATGTTCTTGAAGCCCGAAGGGATTTTATCTTGGGTCTGTTGAAGCATCGGTGTCTGAGCGTGTGGCTCAGGGAAGGGTTTTGACCGTCCCACTGCCAACGGCTGGGTGTGACCCTGGGCCCTGGGCCCCCTCAGCCTCACCCAACAGATGAGGCGATGAGGCTCGCTGGAGACCCTCCCGGACAGAGAGCCCCAGGCCGGCAGTCACAGCTCGGCACGTTAGCTACCAGGGCTGTTATTATTCCCTATTATCATGGGCTTGTCATTTCCATCCTTCTTTGCAGTGTGTTATCTCTCCCGGAGACGGAGACGGTGGAAATAGGATTACCCTGAGAGTGGGACCGAGTAGTCAGCCCAGAGTGGATGAAGTCAGCTGCCTACCGAAGCTGCTGTAAATGACAGGATGTTTCCCTTGCCAAAAGCGGAGGAGCACCCTGGAAATCTAATCAAGTCCTGGCCAGATGTCAAAGGAAGCTGACGCCTTTATTAGTGCTATTAATGAGGAAGCAACATGCATGTGGAGTCCTGGAAAGCCAGCCCACAGAACAGGAGGTCTGTGGGCCTCGGTCTCACAAGGCTACCCCTCAGGAGGCTACCAGTGGTGGTTCTCAGACCTTGAGAACATCCGGCTCCATCCCCCGGCCCTGATTTCACTGTCACTGAGCAAACTTTGGATTGTCCTTGGCTCCGATGAAGAGTTTCTTATAAGGGGAGACACCCCATAGAGCAGTGGCTCCACACACCAGCCCCCTTACTGGACACTTATAAATTACTTATAAACTACAACTTCTGGCTTCTCTATCAGCTTCCTGGGAGTTTGGTTAGCATAATTCCAACTTCCTGAGGATGCTCAGCCCTGTGAGCTTGGACAGAAATCTGTGTCTGGATCATGCTAATGCCACTAGGGTGCGAGGACCTGCAGGAGGGACTCACCACCTCCTGCTCTTGGGTCTGTTTTTAATTTTACTAACAGGGACTCCCCAGTATTCCTCCAGATAAAGACCACACTACCCGCCACCAGAGTTGGTAGCTCTGGAGCGAGATCCTCAAGACGCCGGCCTGGAACACCCACCCTTCCTTGAACCCCCGGGATGGGCAGAACTTGTATTTCTGTCTCCCCAACCACCTCAAATAAGGCTACATACCAGTGAGTTCTGGGGACTCTCAAACTGGGGTGCAGACTGGGAACAACAAGGCCATGAGAATAAAAACTGTCAGCATTTTTTTTTTTTTTTACAAAAATAGCCACTGTTCATAAGCTCCATGTTGTGCTTTTGCAATTTTTCTTGGTCCTCTCTAGGCCTCTGAGGCTCAAGCGCTCCCCCGATGTACCTGTGTCTCTCCAGGGACTTGACCCCCTTCGCTGTCTATCCTGAGTTCTTGGGGGCAGGATGGTGGCTCATGCCTTCATGGTCCCCTTTGGTCCAATGTTTCTGCTCTGAAGCCACACACACCCCCGGAAGCCACATACACAACGAACAGCAGATGGATGGGGCCAGCCACTGCCCAGTGCTTGCCTCAGTTCATTAAACATGTTTTCCCACAGAGCACCCAGGTCATAACACTGATGGCTAATTACTATGCTGGATGTTGTCAACTGGACCCAAAATTCTGCCACCACCTTTGGGTCTGGAGTCACTCCGAGCATGAAACAGGCTGGGGGCTTGCCAGATTTTTTAGCTCTGTGCTCTTTCCCACCTCGACAAGCAATTAGATACATATATACACACTAGAATTGTCTAGAACTCTAATCCAACCCCCACTGCCCTCCCCACTCCAGTCACAAAACCTACAACCATCATCTTTCAGAGTACTTACAGAACAAGTGGGCAGGAATCGAGGTACTTTGGATTGAAAACAGGAAGTAACAGAATTTACTGGAGGTATTTTCAAGTCATAATGACCTGGTCCTGGGCCTTCATGCTATAGGGGAGAAAAAGAGTTTTTTATAATCACTAATGTTTGTTATATTTTAATGCTTTATTTGCCTTCCACAAATAAACGCACAGATCACTTGTGAAATGGTAGAAAAATCCCTAGACTGGGGCTTGGAAGATATGAGGGTGTGCCCTTGCACAAGCCATTGTGAAGTGGGAACGATACCTGCTTTACCTGCTTTACCTGCCTTGTGGGTGTCTCAGACTGAAGATTAAATGACCTGTAAAATTCCCCCTCGGTCCTGCCTGGACCTGCCGCCCCACACTGGTGCATCTCACTCCATACCTGTCCTTCGGACTGTTAATGACTGCTACATTGAGCTGTTAGCTTTATAAAGCGCACATATTCTTTCCCATGAGTATAGTATGTGTTACCTTAGTCCAAACAAGTCTTCACAGCAATTCACTGACAAAAGCACAACACTATGACATCAACATAAAATGAACACAATTTTTAAAAGACAATCATCCTAATAGAAAAATTAGTAAAAGGCAATTCACAAAGAGGAAATACAACTGTTCATATGGGAAATGGTGGCGGGGGGGCGGAGCTTTAACCTCACTAATAACCAAATAAGTTCTAATTAAAACAAGGATATGATTCTTGTTTCAGGGTCTAAAAATTCATGAAGAAAGAAGAAAGGAAGAAGGGGGAAGGAAAGAGGGGAAAAAGAAAAGAAAAAAGAAGAGAAAGATCCAAAACGTTAACCACCATCATGGACACTTCTCTACGATTCTGGTGCAAGTATAAATTTGATCAGCCTTTTTAGAGGGCAATTTGGCAAGACACGAAATGGCTTGTAAATGTCTACACCTATCCAGAGGGAGAGAAAGGAGGCTAGTTACCAGATTGCTTCAGGAATCCGAAGACAAATGGAGAGTCCTGAGCCCACATACAGCAGGGAAAATGGAAAGGGCCCAAACATCACAGTGGATAATCTGGACAAGATGTTAACTTCTTATTTTTTTTTCTAGCAGTTCACTTTTTCTCTCCCATTTTCAAATACCTGTGCTATTTGATAGAAATGAGTCTTTCTGGCATAATGTCTCGGATCTGTTCCTGAATCATGCAGGGACGAGGGGAAGTGGGTGGGAGTACACACTGATCAGAAGCTACAATTGTTGAATGGGTGCACAGGGGTTCGCTGGAGCATTGTGTCTGTGTGGTATATACGTCTAAAGTTTTTACAATACAAAGTTAGAGAGGATGTATGTTTATTATTCTGACCCAGCAAGTCCACATTTAGGAATTCATCCTAAGAAAACAATTGAGAATGGGTGCAAATATTTGGCCACAACTGCTGATTCTAAATATTGAAAACTGGAAATCAACTAAATGACCAGTAATGTGTGGCTGTCTAAATACATCGTGATTCTTCCATGCAGCTGTCTAGTGATGAATTTTTACAGACATAAAGCTACTCCCAAATACTGTTTGTTTTTTTTTTTTAAAGATTTTATGTATTTATTTGACAGAGAGACACAGCGAGAGAGGGAACACAAGCAGGGAGAGTGGGAGAGGGAGAAGCAGGCTTCCCGCCGAACAGGGAGCCCGATGCGGGGCTCGATCCCAGGACCCTGGGATCATGACCTGAGCCGAAGGCAGATGCTTAACGACTGAGCCACCCAGGCGCCCCTCCCAAATACTGTTAAGGGCAAATGTAAGCTTAAAAAAAAATGTGCCTAAAAACACGGGGAATGGAATGTTCACGGACTGTTTTCCCTAGGTGGCAGCATGTTGTGTAAAAAGAATTTTATTTTTCTTATCTGCATTTTCTAATTTTTCTACAATGGACTTGAGCGCTCTTGAGATATGAAAAAAAAATTGTACCTACTGTATAGATAAATGAACATGAAAAATGAGCAAAGGAGAAAAAAGATAAAATTAACAAAAAGGTTAGAACAGAGAACTGTATCCTGTGAGATCTTTCTCATAGGTAAGGCTGGGCTGCAAATGAGCCCATCAGATGCGGCAGAACAGGTGCCCAACTGCAGACCCTCCGAGGGATTTCAGAGCAGGACTTTCCCTTGTTCCCTCCTGTGGGTGGCAAAGCTGTGTCGTTCGGGCTGCTATGCTCAATGACTCCTCCATGAATGGAATCTGTTACTAACAGTCAAGCGCAAGTCTGAAAATCAAGGGATGGATGCGCCTCCTAATTCTACAACTCACGGCAGAGAGATGAAAACAGTAATGCTTTGAAACTGATACATACGTGGGACAAAGATCGCTCCAAGGGTGAGGATCTCTGTATGGAGTGACCTCTATGCCCCCACTGGAGAAATCTGAGACGCCATAAGAACCAAAGCATAGAAATCCAGGGGAATCCTTGCAACGACGTGGATGGAACTGGAGGGTATTATGTTGAGTGAAATAAGTCAAACAGAGAAAGACATGTATCATATGATCTCATTGATATGAGGAATTCTTAATTGCAGGAAACAAACTGAGTGTTGTTGGAG
>NC_138378.1:57345493-57351581 GCF_054177405.1 Leptonychotes weddellii
AAAAAAAAAAAAAAAGAATCAACAGACTTATCTAAGGAAAATGTCTATAAAAATTCCCAACACAGCAACTCTTTGTGAATTTTATTTTTCTTTATTTTGTAGATTCTTTTATGGAATTATCTTGAGTTAACATCAAAAACTGTAACACATGTTTTGTGCACAAAACAGTTAATGATATAAGTAACTAAAAACTGGAACTCTTTCTTATAATTCTCCCTCTTTACAGTTCCTTTTTTTTGTTTTGTTTTTAAGATTTGATCCATTTGACAGAGAGAGAGGGAACACAAGTAGGGGGAGTGGGAGAGGGAGAAGCAGGCTCTCCGCCGAGCAGGGAGCCCGACACGGGGCTTGATGCCAGGACCCTGGGATAATGACCTGAGTCAAAGGCAGACGCTTAAGGACTAAGCCACCCAGGCACCCCTTCATTTCCTTTCCTTTATCCCAGGTACCCTAATTCTTGTCATCTCATCTATATTCCTCGAGGATGGGGGGGCGGTAGGGAGAATCTAATAAGTCACTAATTCCTTAGTATGAATTGGATCAATATATTTCTCCTTCTAAGACTTTTGCATTTAAAAGAAGACATGTGAAAAGGAGAAATCCCTCCAAAAGATTTTTCTACAATTAAATCAAGAGTGGCACATGTCTCATGTCTCAGATCTTAGGCTCTCATATCAAAATCCTTACTATGGGGGCCCCTGGCTGGCTCAGTTGGTAGAGCATGCAACTCTTGATTTCAGGGGTTGTAAGTTCAAGCCCCGCATTGGGTCTAGAGATTCCTTGAAAATAAAATCTTTTTAAAAAAGATCCCTACTATGGAGTTTCAGGCATTGCTGCAGTGGGTGGGGAGGTATAAATCCAGATTTCCCTTCTGGCCCCAGCAACTAATAAATGCCTTGTGGAAAAGCCTTTGGATCCAAAGCCTGACAGGACAACTAGCCCTTTGATTTCTTTGAGTTTGGCTTCGGATACAGGCTCTGAAGGGACAAGGATGGGTGTCCCTTTCCTCGTTCAAGCCTTTTCTTCACTCCTGCCCTTACCTCCTTCCTCAGCCTGCAGTCAGCAATTGCTAAGAAGCTTACAAGTGAATGTATCAGAAGATTCTGAAGATGGCTCTCAGAAGGAAGAAGGTACATGTGCTTCTATCAATAGATAATATTAAATTTGAGTCATCAGTGTCTAATTTTGGGTGCCACGTTTCAAGTTTTGTGTGCCAAGCCATTTGGTCTCACACTGGTCAGACACATGCATTGTGAATCCCGGACTCTCATTTCATCTGTGTAAGTTTCTGTGTGCCTGTATGGGTACACCTTGGTTGGGGTATTGACCTCAGTGTGTCCTTGCCCTTCGAGAGGGAAGGGAGAGCACTGATAAAATGTCCCATTTGCCACTGAATACTCAACAATAGCTACCTGGCTTAGGGCTTCACACACACAGCCGCCCAAAAAAGATATGTAGAGCAGATGAAAGAACTTCTACTGAAGTCAGCTAGACTCAGTTGAGCCCAGCTTTTTACAAAGAGACTTTGCTGAGAAAAGACTGGAAGTTCTAACATCCTAAAGGTGTCCCAGGGAAAAAATATGGCCAATTAAGAAAAGCCAGTGTAGCAAGGCTCCTAGCTGGAGCCTAAGCTACCTCCATCCATTGTAAGGACCTTAGATGCTCAGGGCCTAACAGGCAGGCTGGTAGATGGCCCTCCCAGGAGACAGAAGTCTCCTGCATGTGAACTCATCCTACTGCAAAAACGGTCAAGCAGGCCAACCTGGGCCCATGAACAAGCCTTAGTCATCAGTGAGGAATGGTGACGCCAGAGACAACACAAAGTCTGCCACTTGGATCTGACCCCAGACCAGCTCTAAATGTCCAAAGGCACTAAGCAAGTCACTTGCTCATGCTCACGCACTAGGCAGCACAGCTTAGAGCCCAGGTTTTGAGGTCATCAGGTTTAGAGATGGGGTCTAAGTCATGGCTCCGCTTCCTAAATAACCGTGTGACTTCTGTAAACTAACTTCCATTTCCTGACCTGTGGAGTAGAGGCAAAATACTAACCCGCCGAGTTGCTGTGAGGATTAAATGCACCTGCACCAAAAAATACTCAATGAATGATGGTGGCCCTCATCATCAAAGCCAACCCTAACAGAGTACAGTTGACCCTTGCACAACGTGGGGGTTAAGGCTGCCGGCCCCCAAGCAGTGGAAAATCCATGTATAACTTCGCACTCCCCCCAAAATTAACTACTACTAGCCTACTGTTGACTGAAAGCCTTACCCATAACATATATAGTGGATTAGCATGTATTTTGTATGTTGCATGGATTATATACTGTATTCTTACACTAAGGTAAGCTATAGAAAAAACATGAAGAGGATCATAAGAAAAGAGAAAATACATTTACAGTACTATACTGCGTTTACTGGAAAAAACCTACATATACGTGGGCCCCCACAGTTCAAATCCATGCTGTTCAAGGGTCCACAGTAGCTCATTGATAGGTTCTTCCAGTTCTAAGAGTCCTTAACAGTTCTGTGATTATAATGTTAATTTCTAGAACAACGAGACTAAAGGATAAAATCAACCCAATGAGATTTTTCAGATAAAGGTTAAGTGGACATATTATAATGGCCTGAAGATTACTGCATTTATCTCAAAAAGTTTTGAGAATGGTAAGCAGTATTTCTGTGCCATACTCACACAGTGCACCACCATCTCCCACTGTTGGGATCAACGGAATTTGTTTTCTACAGTTCACAAGTTTGTAGATCTAAACCAAGCCCACATTCTGCTCTGGGAATGCATGTTTAGGACAGACATGAATCACAGCCCTGGGCTATTTCTTTGTCTTAGAACATTTTTCATGAAAGTATTCTTTTCACTTTGTTGAAGGACAGGATGTTCCAAATCAGTGAATCACTTTTATTTATAAAATAGAAGGGATGAGGTGACTTCAATGAAAATGGCAGAATAAGGATCTCGAAAAATCTTCTCTCCGTCAAAGCAATGAGAACAAAAGCAAAAACGGTCCGAATCAACTGGCTTGTGCTATTTCACATCCCAGGCTGCTTGTCCAGGACGCCTAACCTGAACTAAAATCCAATTATTTTTGACTGAGTCCCTCCTTACTGATAGTAAACAAATCATTATTAGCTCGCAGCATTCATTTAAAACATATAGTTCAAGGGAGACAGAGTTATTACCCAGCGAAAAAAACCCAGTTGTCTTGACTGCTTGCTGCCAAAGCCAACTTACATATGCATCTCTTTCCCTTCTTCCCATCAAATAATGATCCACCTCCCATTCTAGACACACACACACACACACACACACACAGAGCCAAGAGAAGAGACAAGAGCCAACGGAGAGAACGTATTGTGGGAGGACGTGAAGCACCCTGGAGGAATGGGACCTGATGGAGCACAGTGGAGACCGCTGAAACTGCCAGGGGAGCAGGCTGATTTGCTCCACAGAACCCAAGAGAAGGTCAGGAATTTTAGGCATGAGACCCCTGTGAGGTGGGAATGGAAAGGGGGGAGCTGAAAGTAAGAGGACTGGTAGACCTCTTCTCTCCAGGTCCCTCCACCTACCCCCACTCGTGCATCCCAGGCGGGGCAGGGGGTGCATTTCTGGGGAGACTGTACCAGACAACTGGACGCAGGAGCCCCAGGAACTCTAAGGACAGGAGCCTTTACCAAAAACAGAAATTAAGTGAACTTCTCCACACACCAAACGGTGAGACCCCCCAGCCTCTTCCCTGACTCAGCTCCCAGAACACTGGCAGCTGGCTGTACCCCAAGCTACTGACATGTGCAAGAGAAAAGGCCTAGGGATAGCCAAAGGAAAAACCAAAACCATGTCCTCCTCTCGTCAATCAACTGTGAAATCCACTGGACATACTCCCCACCTGTATTAATGTCCGGTGCCTGCTGTGACAAATTACCATAAATTTGGTGGTTTAAAACAAAAGAATTTTATTCTCTCATCATTCTGGAGGCCAGAAGTCTGAAATCAGTGTCACTGGGCGAAACTCAAGGTGTCGGCTGGGTGCTGCTCCCTCTGGAGGCTCTAGGGGAGAGTCTGTCCTTGCCTCTTCCAGCTTCTGGTGACAGCCACCTTCCTTGGCTTGTGGTCGCATCACTCCAACCTCTGCCTCTGTGACCACACTGCTTTCTCCCCCTTCTCAAATCTCCCCCTGCCTCCCTCGTATAAGGACACTTGTGTGTGCATGTGGGGCCCAACAGAGAATCCAGAACAATCTCCCCATCTCAAGATCCTTCACGTAATCAAGTGGGCAGGACGGTTTCTGCCACGCAAGGGAACATTCACAGGTTCTACCAACTAGGACATGGCCACATCTCTGGGGCTATTATTCAGCCCAGTACACCACCCACATACAGAAAGTTTTCAGTCAGCCTTTTAGTTTCTCACATTTGTTAGTGGGATCAAAATTTTTTCACCTTTGTTGTGTATCTGAACTTCTTGTTACATGAATGGTCCACTCCCAGCCTTCATCTGTTTTACTTTTCTATTGATGTTTTTCCTCTAGATTGTTAAGAGTTTAAATAAGGCCATTAGCCCTTTATCTGCCACATATATTGAAAATACTTTTTTCCGAATTTGCACTTGCCTGTTAGCTTTGTTTACAGTTTGTCTTCTAATATACAAGAAATGTTAAATGTTGTGTGGTCAAATCAAATACTTCTCCTTTGCAGTTCACCCACTGCTCTGATCTCAGAAAATCTGCCTTATCCTAAAATTAGATAGAGGCTAATATATTTTCTTCTGGTTTTATGCTTCATTTAATTCTTTTATCAATATGGAATTTATTTTAAGATGTGGTAGGAAGAATCTAACTTAATTTCTAAGTTAATCAATTGCCCAGCATAAAATATTCTCTTCCTTTCCCTACTGATTTGTCATACCATCTTTATCAAATATAAAAATCTTATATAGTCTAGGGTCTGTTTCTGAACTCTTATCTAAATTCCTCTTTCAAATGTTCACTGAACATGTCTTTCTCCATCTGGGTTTCTAGTTACAAATAGGTAACTCAAGTCCATCAAACCACCCTAAATTAATTTCATCTTGTCTTAATCCTTCAAAATGTTTATATAATTATTTGTTTTTTGGCATCCTATCAGTTAGTTAATTATCTAAAGGAGTTCATTTTTATCAAAACACATCATATACTTGGAAATTTGTAGAAACAGGAAGGCATTTTCACATTTTTGAAAGAAACCAGAGATACTTTTCCTTCTTGTTGTTAATACAATGATCTATTGAATATCTCTGAGGATTTTATTAATTAAATCAATAAATACCATGTGGCAGCCATTTTTCTAGGTGTTATGTACACAGGACAAAACCGGATAAAAGTCTCCACCTTCATGAAGCATATATTCCAGTGCGGGGAGACAGATAAAACAGGACAGATTAATGTCTGAGTGTAGTGTATCAGACAGTGATGAGCATTACAGAGAAAAATAAACCAAGGAAGAGGGCACAGGAAATTCTGAACAAGTGACTAGGGATGACTTCACTGAGAAGGTGATATGAGTCAAGACCTACAGAAAGGAAAGGAGGTTTTACTTTTCTTCTATAACTTGACACAAATGGGTTACTTGCCTTGAAATCCCTGGTATATCTTCAGATATACTTCAAGTATATTTTAAATCAATTACATTAATCATTCATTGCTTATCTACTACAGTGATCAAAATATTAATTTTGATATATCAAAATGAACCACTGCATATTTTAAACATCAAATTCATCATGAGTTAATTGTCTACAATATACTTACAGGAGTGAAGCAGCTTGTTGGAAATCTTTGAACTGTAGAACGAAATACGAAGCTCCTATATAAAAAAAAAAAAGACGATGTACGAAATCTATTTTTTTTTTTTTTTAAAGATTTTATTTATTTATTTGACAGAGAGAGACACAGCGAGAGAGGGAACACAAGCAGGGGGAGTGGGAGAGGGAGAAGCAGGCTCCCCGCTGAGCAGGGAGCCCGATGCGGGGCTCGATCCCAGGACCCTGGGATCATGACCTGAGCCGAAGGCAGACGCTTAACGACTGAGCCACCCAGGC
>NC_138378.1:57351681-57365336 GCF_054177405.1 Leptonychotes weddellii
ACGAAATCTATTTTTTAATGTGGGAACTTTGTTAACTTATTCCCTATCTCTCACTAAATTTTTAAAAATGCTATTCTAGATATGATGGGCATAAATAAGGTTAAAAGCCATTAGTATTGGTTAAGTATGTAAATAAAAAGGCATGAGTGAAATTATTAAAAGCAATTTAATAAGTATATAATTACCTGGAAGCGTGCTTGGGAACCGGTGCAGGAAGGAGATCATATTGCCCTGGTGAAAGCTTAACTGACTACATAGAATGGACAAGGACACCAAAAATAGATTAATACAGGTCTTAAGCTCACTTTATCTTATCACCTGTCATTATTCATAATCCTTTATTTTATGACCATACGGCATTATGTAATTTTTTCTTGATCTTAATAGTGGAAAAGTTACATTTTCAAAGATGGAGCTTCAAAACATTCAACAAATATTCCCTTTTCACGGTACATTTTATGATAGTGTGCCTGAGATGATGCATAGAAAAATGCTGTACAATTGATCATATTTTAAATGTACTAAATTCAACAAATCCATTCACCTACCATTTGGTGAGCCTGCTCTGTGAGTAAAGTACTGCTGGGTATGGTGGGGAGTACAACGGTAAGAGAGATATGGCCCCTGGCCCGCAGGCACATACATAAACTATTCTAATATAAAATACTATAAATAAAATTATAAAAGACAGATTGGAGACTTGAGGGTCGGGAGAGATTAAATCCAACTGAGTGACCCACAGCTAATCACATACTCAATCGTAGAAAGCTAAAAGCTTTTACCCTAAGGTCAGGAATAGGACAAGGGTGCCCACTTTCTCCATTCCTATTCAACATAGTATTAGAAGCTCTAGCCAGAATAATTAGGCAAGAAAAAGAAATAAAAGGCAATCAAATTGTAAAGAAAGAAGCAAAACTGAGGGATGCCTGGGTGGCTCAGTCAGTTAAGCGTCTGCCTTCAGCTCTGGTCATGATCCCAGAGCCCTGGGATCAAGTCCCACATCAGGCTCTTTGCTTAGTGGGGAGCCTGCTTCCCCCTCTGTCTGCAGCTCCCCCTGCTTGTGCTCTGTCTCTCTGACAAATAAATAAATAAGATAAAAAAAAGGAAGAAGAAGAAGCAAAACTGTCCTAGTAGGCAGATGACATGATCTTGTTTGTTTTTTTAAGATTTTATTTATTTATTTGAAAGAGAGAGATAGTGAGAGAGGGAACACAAGCAGGGGGAGTGGGAGAGGGAGAAGCAGGCTTCCTGCCGAGCAGGGAGCCCAATGCGGGGCCCAATCTCGGGACTCTGGGATCATGACCTGAGCCAAAGGCAGACACTTAACTGACTGAGCCACCCAGGTGCCCCAGATGACATGATCTTATACATAAAAATACCCTAAAGACTCCACCAAAAAACTGTTAAAATAAACAAAATTAGTAAATTTACAGGATACCAAAACAAATACAACAATCAGTTGAGTTTCCACAGACTAACAATGAACAATCTGAAAAAAAATTAAGAAAACAATCTCATTTACAATAGCATAAGAAACAGTATATTCTTAGGAATAAATTTAACTAGGGAGGTGAAAGATCTATAAACTGAAAACTATAAGACATTGATAAAAGAAATTAAAGAAGGCACAAATAAGTGCAAAGTTATCCTGTGTTCATGGATCAGAAGAATTAATATTGTTAAAATATCCATACTACTCAAGGCAATCCACAGATCCAAAGCAATCCCTATCAAAATTCCAAATGCATTTCTCATACATGTAGAAAAAAATCCTAATATTGATACGGAATCACAAAAGACTCCAAATAGTCAAAGCAATCTTGAGAAATAACAAAGCTGGAGGCATCACACATCCTGATTTCAAACCATATTACAAAGTTATAGTAATCAAAACAGTGTGGTACTAGAATAAAAACAGACACATAGACCAATGGAATAAAGTAGAGAGCCCAGAAATAAACCCACACATACGTTGTCAACTAATATTTGACAAGAGCACCAAGAATACACAATGGGTAAAGGATAGCCTCTTCAATAAATGGTATTAGAGAAACTGGATATCCACATGCAAAAGAATGAAACTAGACCCTTATCTTACACCACTCACAAAAATTAATTCAAAATGGACTGAATACTTAAATGTAAGACCTGAAGTATCCATAAGACTCCTAGCAGACAACATAGGGGAAAACTCCTTGACAGTGGTTTGATCATTGATTTTTTGGGATTTTTTTGATAAGCTGGTAATATCCAAAATATAGAAGGAACTCAGACAACCCAGCAGCCAATAATAATAATAATAATAAATCTGATTAAAAATGGGCAAAAGACCTAGATAGACATTTTTCTAAAGAAGACATACCAAAGGCCAACATGTAAATGAAAATGTGCTCGACATCACTAATCATCAGGGAAATACAAATCAAAACCATAATGAACTATCACCTCACACCTGTTAGGAAGGCTATTATCAAAAAGATAAGAGGTTAAGTGTTGGTCAGGATATGGAAAAAAGGAAACCCTCGCGCACTGTTGGTAGGAATGTGAAATGGTGCAGCCACTATGGAAAACAGTATGGAGGTTCCTCAAAAAATTAAAAAATAGAATTACCATATGATCTAGAAATCCTATTTCTGGGTATATATCCAAAGGAAACAAAATCACTCTCTCGAAGAGATATCTATACTGCCATGTTCACTGAAGCAGTAATCACAAATAGCCAAGCTATGGAAACAACCTAAGTGTCCACTAATGGATGAGTGAATAATGAATATATATATGATATAAATGCTATATATATGTGTATGATCATATGTGTGTATGTATATGTGTGTGTATATATATATATATATATATCTCACAGGAATATTATTTAACTGTGAAAAAAGGAATCCTGCCATTTGCCACAACATGGATGAACCTGGAGCACATTATGCTAAGTGCAATAAGCCATGAAAGGCAAATACAGTTTTGTATCACTCATACATGGGACCTAAAAGGGTACTCATAGGGGCACCTGGCTGTCTCAGTTGGTGCAGCATGTGACTCTTGATCTTCGGGTTGTGAGTTTGAGCCCCACACTGGATGTAGAGATTGCTTAAAAATAAAATCTTTAGTCAAAATGGCGAGCAGGCCTGCAGTTGCAGCATCAAGCCGGTGGCTGGAGGGTATTCGAAAATGGTACTACAATGCTGCAGGGTTCAATGAGAGATGGGGTTAATGAGAGATGATACAATATATGAGAATGATGATGTGAAAGAGGCCATAAGAAGGCTTCCTGAGAACCTTTATAACGACAGGATGTTTCGCATTAAGAGAGCACTGGACCTGACCATGAGGCATCAGATCTTGCCTAAAGAGCAGTGGACAAAATATGAGGAGGATAAATTCTATCTTGAACCATATCTGAAAGAAGTTATTCGGGAAAGAAAAGAGAGAGAAGAATGGGCAAAGAAATAGTGATGGAGTTGAAATCTGTGGTTGCAGCTGCCCTCAAATATTTTTAAGAAGTTGAATAAACCTGAAATGTACAATTTAGGACTATCTGAGCTGCAAATGTATTACTTTAAATAAATGTCTATGGTGATTAAAAAATAAATAAATAAATAAATAAAATCTTTAGAAAAAAAAAAAAGAGGGTATTCATAGAAACAGAATAGAATGGTGGTTGCCAGGGGCTGGGGGTGGGGAAATGGGGAGATGATTGTCAAAGGGTACAAACTTTCCGTTATTATATGAATAAGTTCTGGGGATATAATGGACAGCATGGTGACTATAGTTAATACTGTATTGGATGCTTGAAAACTGTTGAGAGTAGATCTTATATGTTCTCACCACACACACACAAAATAGTAGCTATGAGAAGTGATGGATGTGTTAATTAACCTGATGTCATAAGCATTTCACAATACATACAAATATAGTTTCTTTTTTGGGGGGAGGTGAGGGAGGGACAGAGGGAGAGGGAGAGCCCACTGCGGGGCTCCATCCCACAACCCTGAGATCATGACCTGAGCTGAAATCAAGAGTCTGACACTTAACTGCCTGAGCCACCCAGGCGCCCCACACAATGCATACAAATATAAAATCATCATGTACACCTTAAATATATACAATTTTACTTGTCAATTATACCTCAATAAAGCCAGGGGGGAATAATTGAATAACTAAATCCACCTGAGTGGTTTAAAGATGGCACAGACTGAAATTTGAGTGGGGTTTTAGGGAAGGCAGGACTTCCGCAAGGGGGCCACAGAGGATATTTTGAGGAATGTTGCAGAAGAGACTGTCTCTCTCTCTCTCTCTGCCCACTGCCAAACTTGTTGCAAAGTACCTGGGAAGCTCCACTGTCTCTGGATCTATAGATATTAGCCCAGGAGTATGTGACGTAAGGGAGTGTCAGGAACCGGCACGCACAGAGAGTGGAATGTGTGACAGGGGAGGAAGAGAAGGAAGGAGAACTAGAAGCCAGGGAAAAGAAGACAGACCCCATCTCCAGAACTTCCTATGTTGAAGGAGCTGGCAGGGTGGAGTTGGGTTACAAAATCCTGGGAAGAAGCCTTCCTTAAGTGAACAATCTCCCCCAACCCCTATTATTTTAAAATCAGATTTAAAGATACAATACTGCCTTTGCTGAAAATGAGACATCCATATCCTGGCATTATCTGCCACATGGAAGTTCAGCTATTATATTTTACCCCACAGCTGTTTTCACATATTAATATAATTTTGATTGCAGAGGCAGCTTTTCATGGATACAGTGATAATAACAGTAAATACAGACTTTATGATGAAATACATACATTGTTCTGATGCAACCGTGCTTGTTAATTGCTCACTTGACATAATAAACACCAAGGAAACATGAGTTTGTTTAATCATACCATGGCAGCACAGGAATGTATTTTAAGTAAGCGGCTTTCTTAGGGGCCATAGCATTTTATTTCTTGATTTTGATGATGGTTACATGGATATTTGCTTTCTATTTAAACTGTGGCTATATGCTTTATACTCATTGCTCTTGTACTCTCCCTCTCTCATGCACATACACACACATACACAGGAGAAGAAATAAGAAAGAGAAGTGAAAAGTGAGGGAAAAAAAACCCTTAAGCTGCTGTTTGTTCTATGCTCAGCAATCACAAAAGATTTATGTAATAAAGTACTCATGGAAAAACTCTTAGACAGCATTAATCTAGAAAGGAATACTGATTACCCAAAGCTTTTCTATTTGTCCTACTTTACTTGCATTGGCCATTCTTTGCTATTTAATATAGCTGAGAGAGGGCTGATTTTTTTCCACAGTCTTAAATAGAGATTCACATAAGAGACTGTTTCTTTGCACATTGCTGAACTTGTTGCAAACTGTGTGGTTGGGTTTAATGGAATATATATATATACATATATATATATATGAGAATGAATGAAAAAGAATGTATATATGCGTGTGTATATATGTAGATGCATATGTGCATGCACACACACACACACACTTCCTAAATCCTATATATGCTTCTCAATTCTTTATTTGTAATGTAAGGCTCAGAGAATCTAGACAATGTGCCCATAATAATACCTGACCCTAGCTAATTGTTTCAGTCCGAGTTGACTAGGCATTCAGAAATCTTGCAATACCTTGGAGTCATAAAATACGGCAGGATGATATCAGTGCAGACACTTAATTCAGTTGTGTTGTACCAGAACCCTCAATGTCAGAAAACTGGAATAAGTGAAAACATCCAACTCTCTTTATTAAGTCCTGGGTATGACAATATTTTGAAGACCTGGATCCATAAATAGGTGGGACGGAAGGAAACAGATTTTCATCCCTTTAGAAGCCCTAGCAGAATAATCACAAGGTGAATGCAGCGAATGGGCTGGTAGGTGCAATATTTTTAGGCACTATCGGTAGAAATTTCATCAAATGTACCTTCTCTCTGAGAAGTAAAGTATCTTATGTCATATGAAAGTATCACTGATTCACTACTCACACTTGGGTCTGAGAAATAGAGGACACAGGACTTTCTCAAAAAGATGCGTGCCTCATACTAGCAATGATATTGTCCTTAATTTTGCCAATACTATGTACTTTTCATCAGCTCCAAATGAACTAAGAATTATCAGTGGGTCCCAGTCCCTGAGACAAGTTCTGTGAATCCATTTTTCAAAATTCATTTTCACTGGCCACTCTCTTGACCTATTTGCATGTGACAAGTATTACTTTGCCTTGCAGGTACTCTTTGAGAGCTCAACCTCAAAAACTATTTGCAAAATGAGCCAACTCTGAGGGCTGCCATGTTTTTTATTTAAACGCATGATGTGGGGCGGCCTGGGTGGCCCAGCCAGTTAAGTGACCGACTCTTGATTTCAGTTCAGGTCACGATCACAGGGTCGTAAGATGGAGCCCGACCACAGGCTCCGTGCTCAGTGAGGAGTCAGCCTGAGATTCTCTCTCCCTCTGCCCCTCCCCCCTGCTCACGTGCTTGCCCTCTCTCTCTAAAATAAATAAATAAATCTTTTTAAAAATGCACAATTAATTGTTCCATCTACATTTTGTGTTTCATTATCCCTACATTGAAGTCTTGAGTTCCCTACAATATTACTTGCCAGTCCCTCCTTGGGCACAAGGTTTCTCTCCATTGATACTTTGCTCAATGCAAAACCATTCCGTTGAAAATTCCACCAGCCATTATTTTTACCATGGAAGGCTTTTCAAATTAACATGTGTTCAGAGACATCATCATCACAGCTATAAACACAGCTACCAATGATCAAGGAATCAGCCAGATTTTCTCAACCTCAGTCTCCCAATCGGCTGTTCAAGGATGTCTTTTGAACACATTAAAATGGATCCTTTGGGGGTGCTGGGTGGCTTAGTCGGTTGAGCATCTGACTCTGATTTCAGTTCAGGTCATGATCTCAGGGTTGTGAGATCGAGCCCTACATCGGGCTCTGCACTCAGCAGAGTCTGCTTGGGATTCTCTCTTTCCCTCTCCCTCCCCACCCCCACTCTCTCTCTCTCTCTTTAAAATAAATCTTTTTAAAAATTGTGAAGCTGGAGAATGTTATTCTGTGTTAATAAATAACAACAATGTATACTCTATCTACCTCAGATTCAAATTATTATTTTACTGAGCTCTGCTTTTAAAAAACCAGAATTGTGAGTTTTACTGGTGAGTAAACAATGTTACATCTGAATATCTCTCCTCCTGAGAACATTATCGTATACCCTTTGAAACAGAAAATTAGGAAAACATTTAATTCTTTCTACTTTCTACTTGGCCTACCCTCAACAACCCCTAAAAGCAAGAAGAGAGGAAGTAGAAGGGCAGTAAACAGTGGTGCAGAATGAGGAAGAATGATTTTGCACTGGAGGTGGCCAGAATGATTTCACATGTAGCATGGTTACCCGATACCAAGCCATAAAAGTCTCAGCATAATTTAGTGTTTGTATTCATCCACTGAAGCAAACAGGATAAGATTTACCCAATGAACATTTATCACTCTGTCCTGTTTCAAAGCTATAATTTGCAGAGCAGTAGGAAGGGTTTACGTGTTGGCTATGATGTGCTCATCCTGCTGAAAATTTCTTGTCCATCTTCATAACCACAGCCCTTGTATTTCATTCAACCTCCAGTTACAATGCATTTCTTCTCAGGTTATCACAACAATATTCTGATAAAGTTGTAGAGGTTGATACTGTTACTGGCTTCTTTATAAATGGGAGGCCCAGGGGTACCTGGGTGGCTCAGTCAGCTATGCGTCTGCCTTCGGCTCAGGTCATGATCCTGGGGTCCTGGGATGGAGCCCCGAGTCAAGCACCCCTCTCTCTCTGATCCTCCCCCCTGCTTGTGTGCTCTCTGTCTCTCTCTCTCATGAATTAAAAAAAGAAAAAAATCTTTGGGTGCCTGGTGGCTCAGTTGGTTAAGTGTCTGCCTTCGGCTCAGGTCATGATCCCAGAGACCCAGGATCAAGCCCCGCATCAGGCTCCCGGCTCAGCGGGGAGCCTGCTTCTCTCTCTGACCCTCCCCCACTCATGCTCTCTCCCTCTCTCTCAAATAAATAAATAAATAAAATCTTTAATAAATGGGAGGCCTAAAGTCCCAAGTCCCAAAGGCCAAGTCCCAAGTCTACCTCTGCCAGCCTGGAACAGGCCTTCCAGAAGGTCATGCCCCTCCCTTGAAACACCTACTCTGGACCACACATCCAAACTCTGCCCCTCGTTTGTAGCCAGAGGCACACTGGAAAAAGCCCCAATTTGGGCTCAGAAACCCTCAGTTAAAAGTGTTGCCTCACCTACCTATCAGTTCCATGCCTCTGAACAAGTGACTTAGTATCTACTCACCTTGGTTTTCACATATAAAATGGGGATAACATCTGTTGCGCCTATTTCAGAATGCTGGGGAAGAACAACTAAGAGAATACGTGTGGAAACTCACAGTAAGCCATTAAGAGCCACATAAATGTCATGTATTATTCAAGGTCTGGCTTGGGTCTTACTTAATCCAGGGAGCCTTCCAGCTTTTCAACCCAGCCTACACTGAACTCCCCCTGGCATTTCCTGCCATGCTATTTATCTTAGCCCTTGATATATTTGCTCTTGTATTGTTACTCAAATACTCCCCAGTCAGGAACATCTTCCCTGCACAGAACCTAGCCCGAGACTGTAAGCAAGCACTGCTCTCTCTATTACCAATGTTATGAATGAACCGACAGAGCAGAGAGTAGAATCTGGCCTTCCTGGTACCACCGTGTTCACTTCTACAAGACATTTTTTAAAAGCTTTCCTTATGGTATCCAGTTATATTCACACTCTAATTAAAGGGCACTACTGACTGGAAAAATTTTCTCTTTAAAAGAAGAGGGTACACTGTATAAACTGCTTGAGGGAACAGAAGTATGGCCCAATCACAGATAAGATTCCAGAAGCTCCCCACGTCAGGGGAATCCTGCCAAGAGTGCCTGGAGAGGTGCTCTCCTTAGGTTAAGGAGGCCTCACAAGGGAAAATCCTGCTGGACATACTTGCAAATCAGGGAGCCTTTGTTTGATTGCTATAGGCAATAAGGCATCGAAAGGTTTTCAATTTCTCCTGGGGAAGATGCACTCAAAGTACACAGGATATTTTCCTCAGGGGCTCTTGGTAGCTTTCCCACAAAAACCCGGCTGCTAGTAGCACTTTACCTGATCTTTGTAAACCAGCTTGCTGGGGCTTGACCGCGGTTTGTCTCTAAATGAGTAAGTGGCCATTTGCTTCTTAAGTAAGTCCAAGAAGTCAGGAGGTGCATATAGGGGAAGGTCATTTAGTACCGGATCGTTTCTTTGCACAAGAGGTGGTTTTTTCCTTCCTTCGTTTTTAAAATTGTAGGTTGGTATCACTGGATTTAATAAGGATTCTTCAATGAAAGTTTTCAAGTGGTAAGTGCCAGGGATAGGAGTGTTCTGTGGAAAATTGACATCATTTTTCAGATCAGTGTGCAAACTGGTAACATCTCCTAAAGCATCATTCTTAGAAGGGTCACTCTTAAGGAGCATTTCTTTCTGTTTTAAGGTTTAATAAAATTTCATCAAATATAGTAAACACTCCCGACAGAACAATATTTCGAGAGAATCATAATTATTTCCTTTCTGAGACAATTGCTGAATTATAGCAAATGGGTTGCGGCCATAGTTGGAAGTTTTGACTTTTTAAAAGGTAACTTCAGAGATACTAAAACTTGAGATGCAGTTGGACCTATAAATCTCAGGTCTCTCTTGAGACCACTCAGGACAGTTCTTGACTAAAAAAAAAGTTAGCCTACTTCTGCTAGGTAGATACTACACATTTCTCTCTAGCCCTCAAAGAGCAGCTAAAAAATAAGAACATGAGGCTGAGGATGAACTGGCAGAGCATGTGGTCTCATCAGCCCAATAGGAGGTTTGGTTCTTTCAAATCACAACCACTGTGGCTGAATGGCCAGACCTGAAAGTTTAGTCACTGCTGCTTTTGTGGCCGAATTTCCACTGAGCACCCGGCTTGGTTCCACCATTAAAATTCCACTTCAAGAAGGCTTTGGCCCATGGGCCACTCTATTATTGAAGGGTGTGGACAGAAAATATTTCTACAATATAGAAATGAGGTCTCTTGAACGGGGATCTTCTGGTCTTTTTTTCTTTCATTATTACCACCTTGCTTTCCTACACTGACCATGTTAACAGAACTTATCACAAGCTCTATGCCATCTAAGATACAAACTCCTTTTATAGAATGGAGGCATTTTCTTCTGTAATCTCACCGAGATCTTAAGCTATATTGACCTTACCTAGATATCCTGTAAAGCACCTAGATTCCTAGAGTTGTTTTAGTTTATACTGCATCTAAAATTTAATGATACTAAAATTATAAACAGGAAATGAGGTCCACTGTTTTCTTAACAATTGCTAGTGACTTAAAAGGTAAGGCTGATTAAAATATCAACGGAAATATGAATCACTTGAATAGAAAGAATAAAAACACACATACTGTTAATGCTATTCTCCACCATCCTTCTCTTTCAACAGATGATGTCTTTCGGGTTGGTTTCTATTAACAAACATAAAATGTGCTTATTCATTTGAGAGGTGATCCCTGGAAGTTAAATATATTTTATAAAACATTTGCTTGAAGAAATCAATACCTGTATCAAATTGGTCAGCCTGAATTAAAATAAAAGCTACATAATGATAAATTTTGCCTAACATATTTCCCTAAATTGCTATTTTACGACTTGAAGTGCTTCTAAATTCCCATCTAAATTCCCTTTGGAAAAATGAGAGTAATAAACATCCTCCTTTCACAAGAGATGTCGTAAGGAAAATTAGATGTCACAAAATTTGGTGTTCCTAGGAAGGACAGAGTGTATTATAATAATTGCATTATAATACAATCCAAAATTGTATTATAATAGATTTATGGTTTAGGTGCTGTGCTGGGAGTTCAAGGTAGAAGTGTATAGTCATCAAATTAATGTGATATTGGGATACCAATTCCCAGTGATATGGCAAATGTTAAAAACTGCCCTTTCCTGTTTTTATATATACTATTATGTATCATACAAATATGATACAGCTAGTTCTCTCAGCTTGTCCAGCCAGCTGTTACACTAAAGAGGCAGAATGATAGAGGACCCAGACAGACTTGGACTTGAACTCCAGCTCTGCCACTTACTAACTAGGAGCACTACATAAGTTACTTAGCAACTTATATCCACTCTACTTATGAGAAGAGCTTTAGTTTTACTATGAAATGTGCATTTCTCTAAAAAAAAAAAACACGGTTTCATACACATTGCTAAGTCTGAATTTCTTCCTATACGTTCCCTTTATTAGATTTATGTTGAATCTTCTGTGTTGCACATTTATAGTCACAGAAATCAAACTTTGTCAGGCAGGTCAAGGCAAGTCTCCCACCTCTACCTAGGACCAGGAAAATCAAGCGGCAAGAAGGGAGAAGTAAACACCGTACTTCTAAAGGAAGGTGATTGGCAGCCGCTGTTTTATTTTGCCCAAGGCGGCGATCTAAACTCCACCCACCTATCACTTCAAATTCATTTTAGGGGTGAATCACTTTACAAAAGATAGACTAAACATCCTTCGCCCAAATATATTTAAAAACTAAACGAAGTTATTTAAGATATTTTATAAATACTAAAATAAGAGACAGGGGCAAAAACATGTGCATTCGACTAAGGAAAAACCCATCCTCTAGGCAAAGGGGGAAATCAAAGCAGTTGCCCTGCGCAGATGGTAGTACGGAAGAAGGAAAGAAAATACAGAAAATAAAGGACGAATGAAGGATGAGGGAGAGCAAGGGAAGCGGAAATAAAACCAAGTAGACTCAGATAAAGATCAGAACGACTGGACTGCAGGGTAGGTAGGAGCGCAGGGAGAGGTGCGAAGAGCAAACCAAGGGGCGCAAAGGCCCAGCGTTAGAGAAAAGTGGTAGTTCGGCCAGGGGAGCCCGGGGCAGGGGATGGCAGTGGGTAGTGGGAGCTGGGGGAGGGTGTCTGTACCGAGGAGGTGACTACCAAACTGCCAGGTCCCAGGTCTTCCCTTAGGGAATTGGAGGTGATGGCGATGACTGGTTGGTCCATTGCGGCCTCCTCGCTCCCTCAGCCTGGGATGGCGTCTGGTTGCCAGGAGACGCCTGGGGCCCGCGGGCTGCCGAGCGTGCGCAGGGGACCCGCCAGCTTGGTGTCCCGTGGTGCGTGAAGGGAGGCGGGCGCGCCGAGGCCCCGCGCCACGCCTCGCGCACGGGAAATCGTCAGGCGCCATCACGCACACTTGCGGTGAGAAGTCTAGGGCTCTGGAGGCGTGGCGGAGCCCTGGGTGGGTAGCTGCCACAAGGGAGGCTCCTAAAAGACGGTTTGTGGGAGGCAGAGCGCACCATAATCCCCACCGGCCTTTTCCAAGTTACCCCCACCCTACTCCCCCAAGCAGGTAGACAGTATGCTTCGTAGGCATACTTCGCTTTAGCGCCAAAAATCAGCCTTAGCGCCCACTTTCTAAGGTGGTTTCTAAGCTCCTCCGGAGGGAAATTTGGGGATGTCTCTTCTGCCTCTCATTTTAGGAGCGAGCACTAGACACAGTGGGCTTCCCTAGCTAAAATGCTATTCCCTTCTTCGACAGCCTGGCAAACCTCAAGAGTCCACTCCTCTGAGAAGTCCTCCTTGGCCTAATCTCTTATAGCCCTAAGGACCCTGTGCCTATCTTTATGGGAGGATTCACTTTGACAAATCATTTCTCCCTTAATTTTTAAACACGTCCCAAACACAGGTTTTTGTCTTAATTCTGAGTCTTCTGAACACGGGAGTGATTAAAATATTTGAATGACTGACCAGTTTAGACAATGGACTAGCACAGTGCTTTTCAAAAATTAATGTACATACAAAACATTTGGGGATCTTATGAAAATACAGATTCAGATTCTGAGGCAGGGCCTAAGATTCTGTAGGTGATTTTTTGAGTAGTGAGAGACTAGAAGACTCCATTTCATTTCTCTTAATGGGATTCTAAATTTAACATAGCCTTAAAAAAAAAAAAAATACGAGGGGGAAAGAAAAAACCCAAACAGACACCAAGTTTGAAATCACAACTGAAATTATAAGGCCAAGAGGCTAATAACCAGAGTTTTCACAAACGTAAGAGATTCAATCAAGTCCATCACTGTTCCTCATTTCACTTTCTTATTTTGGCTGAGCCTGTAAAAGTGGCTCAGCCGACTAGGGACTGGTACCCTAGAGACTAAAGAACTATGAAAGGTACAGAGAAGTCTAGAAACCCATACAAGATGTGAAATAGAAAGAACATCTAGATGAGAAAATAGTTTAAGTATCTCAAAAATAGAAACAGCACAGGTCAATGACTTCAAGGACTTTACCAATCAGACAGACAAAGCATGTAGGATAAACAAAATGTCCTCTTAAGAAAACAGTCTTGACTGGGGAGGGTATGTGCTCTGTTAAGCGCTGTGAATTGTGCAGGACTGTTGAATCTTAGATCTGTACCTCTGAGACAAATAATGCAAGATATGTTAAGAAAAAAAAAAAGAAGAAGAAGGTAGCGGGAGGGGAGGAATGAAGCGGGGGAAATCGGAGGGGTGGACGAACCATGAGAGACGGTGGACTCTGAAAAACAAACT
>NC_138378.1:57365836-57385625 GCF_054177405.1 Leptonychotes weddellii
GGTGGGTATTGAGGAGGGCACGTTCTGCATGGAGCACTGGGTGTTGTGCACGAACAATGAATCATGGAACACTTCATCTAGAACTAATGATGTAATGTATGGGGATTAACATAAGAATAAAAAAAAATAATAAATAAAAAAAAAACAGTCTTGTACAGTATCACTGAGAAAAATTTAAGATTTTCAGGTTATCATTAACAGCAGTTTTAAAAGGGGGGGCAGGCATTTCTTTCTGGGACTACACTAAGTAGAGGCCAACAGTGCCTCTCTACGCATCAGATCTTTAATAAAAATCTGTAAAATACATCCTAAAATATGGATTTTTAACTGCAGTAGTGATGATTTGTTAGAATTATCTGAGAGCAAACATGCTACACAGTACTGAGGTAAGAATTATCAATTACCACAATCCTGCTAAAACAAAACAGGCAATATGGTTAAGATGTGAAGATAGGACTAGTCCTGAGTTCCAGTAAGACTGTTGTAGTAAGGGGCGCCTGGGTGGCTCAGTCGTTAAGCGTCTGCCTGTGGCTCAGGTCATGATCCCGGGGTCCTGGGATCGAGGCCCGCATCGGGCTCCCTGCTCCGCGGGAAGCCTGCTTCTCCCTCTCCCACTCCCCCGGCTTGTGTTCCCTCTCTCGCTCTCTCTCTGTCAAATAAATAAATTAAAAAAATTTTTTAAAAAATAAATTAAAAAAAAGACTGTTGTAGTAAGTAGAATTGAGGTAAGAATTTAGCTCAGTATGTGCCCAATATGACCAGTTAAATTATATAAAACTGGTCTATACAATTCAGGGGTGCCTGTGTGTGGTGCAGTCGGTTAAGCATCTGACTCTTGGTTTCAGCTCAGGTTGTTATCTCATGATCCCATGCTCAGCAAGGACTCTGCTTGAGTTTCTCTCTCCAGCTCCTTCTGCCCCTCCTCCCCAAACCACCCCTCTCTCAAAAATAAATCTTAAAAAAAAAAACAAAAAACCTGCTGTATCCTTCAATTTCCTATAAAATCAAAATAATGCCAACTTTGTGACTTTTGTGAATATAAAAATCAGCAATTAATGTGAGGTACAAAAGCACCCCAAAATAGTGTGCTCCCTTTCACCTTAACTTAAACTTGAAAATGTAGGAATTGGAAGAACTACCGAAGTGGTAAAGATAACTTTGACTAAATTCCCTTATATTACAGAGTCATAATTGGCCTAACAGCATAGTAACATCAACTGAACACTTATTGCAAATGCCAAGGACTATGCTAAGTGCTTTAACCTTCACTATTGTAAAAGCCAAGTTGGTAAATCATACCCATTTTGCAGGTAACATAACTGAAGCTTAAGATAATATTGACCTCTTTAAGTTTATCCACAGCAGTGATCTGAGCACTGTTGAAATAAAACTCCAAAGCCCATGTTTAATACACTGCAGACTATTGTGCCTCAGTAGCCAGACACATTTATCTTCTCCCACCAAATATCTTGCTGGCCTTCCTTTTGACTAACAGTTACATGTAATGAAGTTCTTCCTATTTGACTGCCTGCCTAATATGTAATAATATAATACCCCATTAGGCTTATCAATGCCTGTAACTTCCCTTTAAAACCTATTTCTCTTGTTCTTCAATAACCAATTTTTTATTTTCTGGTAGAATAACAATGGTATTAAAAATAGTCCAAGATGGTCAGTAACCTGCCAAATGGATTGCTCCCTGGGAAGATAAACCTTGTGGCTATAATAATCAGGTAACAATTATACTTAATGTTTTAATCTTGGCTCTCGTTTGCTATGGAATCTTTCATTAAGTATTTAAAAGGTAGCTACAAAACAAAAAAACCAGATAAGCACTTTTTGAGTAGCTTAAAATTATAGAGAAAGCAATGGTTTAGAAGCAAGCAAAAACTAAAACAAGGTTTAGTTACTGCCAATCCACTCCTAAAGATACCTTTTTTTTATAAAGCATGTCCTGGACACGCAGAACAACTGAAAATTCTCCCTTGCTTTATGAAAAAGGAAAAAGCACTATGAATAAAACATTAGCAAACAGAAGTAAGAACATAATGACACCCCCCCCACTTTGGATTGTTTGTAACAGAAATATTTCTAAAAATCATTGCCTGGCTAAAGTTAATATGGATAAATGGATATGCCAAAGTTGAAAAATATGTAAAAAAGACTGGAAACAATAAACACCTACATTGTCAGCTCCCATGCTAGGTACACTTATAAAAGGTTTTTTAATCTTCCACTTAAACTTTTTGAAGGAAGTATCATAATTTAAAAACTAAACACAATCTAGGTAGTAAAACAACAATACCAACAAAAACTTATCTAAATTACACCAAGTAAAAACCACCCCCATATTTGATTCTCAGAATTGTTCGACCTCGAGTTAATTAAAGGACTCAGATTCAGAGCAACAGTTGGGTAAATTGTAATTTTTTTATTGGAAAACAAATATACAACTTGGAATGGATTTGAGGCAAATTGTGCCATAAGCAGATTTTCTTTAAGTGGCTAAACAAAGTTTAAAAAGCAAGTAACAATAAAAGAAAATGTTTCTGGTACAGGACCAGCAGTACAAAAAAATAGTGTACGAGTACCTGGATAATACACCCGTTTTGCAATAGTGCAACTTTTAAGTACATATTGTTGACTGTCCATAGTCCACGCAGAGTTACAACTCCACACTTCAACAACAACATGCTGACAGTTCCTAAAGAAAACTACTTAAAAAAAAGGCATAACCCAGATGTTCCCTCATTTGACCAACTCCATCTAAGTTTAGATGTGCAGAAGGGCTTAGATATATCCAGAGTAAGCCACATGCAACATGTTACTTGATCAATTTTCTAAAATAAGGTTTCAGGACAATGACAGTAAGATAAGGGAAGAAAACATGGAGGAATGAAGTCCTAATTACTATACATGCATATTTTTTGACAGCAGGGGGAACCTTTTACAGATAAGTTACAAACAAAGAAAAGGCAAATAAACAATTTTGTACAAGAAATTTAACACATTCTGTACAATGTCTTCACTTTGCTGTCATCATTTGTACAAACTCTGAAAAAGAAGAAGTACACAAAAAGTTGCGTCAATGGCAAAAGACTGGCAAAACCAATCACATTACTCAATCTCTGAGAAGTCTCCAATTCCCCTTTCTTTCCTCAAAAATTTACAGTACAAAGGAATGCTAGTTTAGGCTAGAGTTGTCAAGCTTTGTCAAGGCTGGAACTTCATAAACCAAAATTATTTAGGATTATTAATCAATAAACCAAATTAATGCTTTAGACAAGCTATTTAAGCATTTTTGCTCTTTAGTATAACATGATAATTTTGAATTGAAGCATAAGTAAACAGTTTCAGACTAAAGCTAATTAGAGGGATAATACATCCAATGAAGGAAGGAAAATCACCTTTCACTTTGAGGATCCTGAAATAAGTTTAAAGCTTTTCAAATTGTTCCACAATCATTATAAAAAGATTGTTTTAGCACAGTCTCAAGTACAGTGCTTCTCAAACTTTAATGTGCATATGAAATTGTCTAGCAATTTTGTTAAAATGAAGAGATTCTACGTATATGGTAGGACCCGACAGTAAACAGTTCTAAAAAGTTCTCAGGTGATTGTGATTTTTGCCTAGTCTGTAGAAAATACTCTGAATAGGAAAAGGTTTGTAAATATAAAAACTGTTTTAGCATCTTCATTTGGCGCGGGGAGTGGGGGGGGAGGAGTCACTAATTTTGACCTATGAGATATACAACAAATACCTGTAACTTAAAATCAATGCACAGAATGAGGTAGTGAAAGATTTACCTTCATAGTTTACTTGACCATCACCATCAATATCTGCTTCCCTGATCATTTCATCAACCTCTTCATCTGTTAACTTCTCTCCCAGGTTTGTCATCACATGGCGAAGCTCTGCTGCACTAATATAGCCATTGCCATCCTAGAAAAAAATTTAGTAAGATACCTAAGTAAAATTACAGACTCAGAGTTGGAATGAAAGTTTAGTAAGTTTACACTAAACTTCACATTAGGGAGAAAAATATACTTTAGAAATACATACCAACCAAAAACAATCTATAGCGGACCAATAAATTGTCTCGGAGAACAAAGCAGGATATCATACATTAAAATCACTGTTTCTGGGGCGCCCCAGTGGCTCAGTTAAGCGTCTGCCTTCGGCTCAGGTCATGATCCCAGGGTCCTGGGATGGAGCCCCAGGTCTGGCTCCCTGCTCAGTGGGGAGTCTGCTTCTCTCACTGCCCCTCCCCACTGCTCATGCGCTCGCGCTCTCTCTCAAATAAAATCTTAAAGAAATAAAATAAAATCTGTTTCTTAGTTCTAAAGTCAGTGATGCCTCCTTTGCCAAGATTCATCCTCAAAATTTAACAAATCCAATCCGTGAACACCTACCTTATCAAACACACGGAATGCTTCTCTAATTTCTTCTTCACTGTCTGTGTCTTTCATTTTTCTTGCCATCATTGTCAGAAATTCCGGGAAGTCAATTGTGCCATTACCTGAAATAGTTTAGTTGAAATAGTACTAAAGAATTTAAATGTCCCCCTTTAATTCCCCCTCCCCAGAGCCCCAATTTAAAAAAACTTACCATCAGCATCTACTTCATTAATCATGTCCTGTAACTCTGCTTCTGTGGGATTTTGCCCAAGAGACCTCATTACAGTTCCCAATTCCTTCGTTGTTATAGTTCCATCACCATCCTTGTCAAATAGTGAAAAAGCTTCTTTGAATTCTGTTTTAAAGAGAGACCACAATCCAAACATACAGGTTAATAAAAAGTAACCTCCTAAATGACATGTATTAACTCTTAAAGCAAAGGTATATATGGAGGTTAACACCTGAAATCAGCTTTTGATTCCTCAAGAATTAGGTGGGAAAATCTTGTGATATTTCAAACATCTTTAGCTAATCATACCAATATATATTCATATTGACCTATCAGCAAGTTCTTTCACCTAAAATCTTACAAAAAACTCCAGTATCTAGACCAGATAAAAGTCAAAATTATTCTGGGTTGAAGGAGGCAAAGTATCAAAGCCCCAAATGAGTGGCTTCTCTATTTTCTATTAAAGCTCAGAATATAAAAATAAGACTGCTGGTACCCAACATGTGTTTCTATAACAACTATATGCATTATATTCAGAGTAATCCTCAAAAGTTAAAATTAAGTCTCTTAAAATCTACTAATTTAAGGGGCACCTCGTGGCTCAGTCGGCTACAGGTCTGCCTTCAGCTCAGGTCATATTAACAGAGTCCTGGGATTGAGCCCCATGTTGGGCTCCCTACTCAACAGGGAGTCTGCTTCTCCCTCTCCCTCTGCTCGAGCTCTCTCTCTTGTTCACTCTCTTGCAAATAAATAAAATCTTAAAAAAAAAACCTACTGATTTAAGAACAACAACAACAAACCCTCTAAACTTCAGAACAATATGCAATAGGCCAGTTTCCTTTTCTGAGATATAAGGAACTAGCACCAAAAATCTATAATGATATTAACAATGGGATGATCAAGATATGAATGGCCAGTTTTAGCTAAGTATTGTATCACTGACAACAAAGATAATTTAGACCTTTCTTTAGAATATTATTACCTAACATCTTAAAAATCATCTTGTGAAATTATGTTCCTTTTAACTCACCACTAGATTACATGGAAAGCTGTTGAATCAACAGTCTAGAATACCTGGCTTCCCCATTTATTTCATAAACTAAAGCAGAGATTGAATTTGGTAGTGCAAGGTCATATAAATGAAGTAATAACAAAAAGGCAGTATTTTCTGGTAGGGTACTTTTTAAATGCTATCAGACCCTCTTCGCAAGCAAATCCAAAAGCAGTTCCAAAGTTCACAGGGCTAAGTTCCCTCAACGTTATCTATGCATTTGAAAATACATACCTGACATGTTTAATAGTTTGCTTCCTCTTACATAGTCCAAGGCTATTTATTCTCCCCTGCCTTTCTATCCTTGCTCCAATTTATATATCCCAGTTTCAATCCATCATAATCTGTTCTCTGGACTCAACTACTCTTCCACTGATTCGCCATTAACATGTATCATGTCTCTTAGCTTAAAACGAAATTCAAACCTCCTGTTTTCTCTTGCATGCCTGCCCTTATCTCTCCCCAAATCTTGGGAAGCACCATTACTCGTATCCCTTTCTTCTACCAATCCACTATTAAAATTACTTCCAGCTCCAACTCATCAGTTGAAAATGCCAAATTTACCAGTAACGACCTAGTTGCCCAATCAAACAAGTGTGTTTAAGTACATGAGGCCATATAGCATAGAAACTAAAAGCAGACTTTGGAACTCAACTGCTTGGGTTAAATAATCCCAGCTCTGCTACTTACTAGTAATGTAACCTGGGCAAGTTAAGTTACTAAACCTTTTCCACCTCAGCTTCCTCATTTTTGTTAACTGGAATAACTATCTACTTAAGTTTATAAACTTCATTAATTAGTAAGCATAAAGCACTTAGAACTGTATCTGGCAAGTAGTTAAGTGTCAAGAAAAAGATGATCTCGTTTTCCTACAGCATCCAAAACTACACTGAGAAACTCTAAACTTCCCTTGGGTTTCACAACAGTACCTCAGTTTACCTACCTTACACTGCCAAAGGCTCTTGCTCCTATTTATCTCTCACATGTAAATGTAACCAATTTTCTTATCCCCTTTCCTTTTTTTTTTTAAAGATTTTATTTATTTATTTGAGAGAGAGAGAGAGCACATGAGAGGGGGGAGGGTCAGAGGGAGAAGCAGGCTCCCCGCCGAGCAGGAAGCCCGATGCGGGACTCGATCCAGGGACTCCAGGATCATGACCTGAGCTGAAGGCAGTCGCTTAACCAACTGAGCCACCCAGGCGCCCTCCCCTTTCCTCTTTCTGACCATCTCATCTATGCCTACTCATAATGAAGTCTTCTTTAGTCTACTCATCTCTCTCAACATAATGCAGTAGTTCCCCACCCTTATCCACAGTTTCGCTTTCTGCCATTTCAGTTACCCATAGTCAACTGCAGTCCAGAAGCAGAGGATCCTTCTGGCATACCATCAGGTCAATAGCAGCCTAACACTACATCACAATGCCTACATTATTCACCTCACTTCATCTCACCACATAGGCATTTTACCATCTCACATCATCACAAAAAGGGTGAGTACAGTATATGATGAGAGACCACACTCATATAACTTACATTATACAGTATATTGTTACAATTATGATGTTATTGTTGTTCATCTCCTACTGCACCTAATTCATAAATTAAACTGTATCATACGTATATGTGTATAGGAAAAACCAGAATTTGGTACTGTCAGTGGTTTCCGGCATCCACTGGGGTCTTAGAATGTATCCTTCCCACCACAGATGGGAGGGGCTACTGTACCTTTATTTCTGACTTCCTACAGGACATGTCCCCTGGGCTGACCCCAAGCAAGACTTACGAAAATCAATTCTATATTCCCCAGCAACCCTAGGAATGCAAGCAAAAAACACTTTAACTCTTTCCTTGTGAAATCTGTCAACAAGTCCTTTTGAATTCTCCCATTTCAATATTGCCTGATTCTTTTTTCATCTCTACAAGCAGTATCTTGTTTCACGGCCCCGTCATCTTTTGCCTAGACTATTACAATAGCCTTCTAACTGGGTTCTTTATTTAAAATTACCCATACAACTACCCGGGTCGTATTACCTTTTTAGATTACCACATTACTTTCTTCTGTTTAAAATCTATTAACTACTTACCTTTTAGACCAGGTTATCACTGACTAGTTGGCAGTTTACTACATTCAGTATTAACATAGTTCTGTTCCATTTGAAATTGTTTTCAGAGAACTCCCCTGGTATCACAAGCTTAGTAGCAAACTGATTTTATGAAATTAGCCTACAGTAGACTAACTAGATTGACTCAATGACAAAAATAGATAAATAAATCCCACAAACAGAATGTGATGAAGACATTTCCATTTTACTCAGGGTTTTTTGTTTTTTTTTTTTAACAGGATGTAGAAATACTATCTAGAAATGCATAAACTATTAGGGTTTGAACACATGGCATTTATCACCTAATAACTTAGGCTACAAGAAAATTAAAGCTTAGAAACATGATTTTGTTTACATTACATTTGCTGCTATAATACTTAGCTACAGATATTAACACTATCATTACGTGCAAAGGCTTCCAATGTGTAACTAACTATAATCATTTTACCGTATGACTTAATTATTAAAATGTATAGTAAGTTTGTATGTGTGTGTTCTTAATTTCAAGGAGTTTTAAAGTATATTAACTTTTTTTAAAAACAGGCTCCACATCCAGCATGGGGCCCCACGCAGGGCTTGAACTCAACCCTGAGAGATCAAGACCTGAGCTGAAATCAAGAGTCGGATGCTTAACCCACTGAGCTACCCAGGTGCCCCTAAAGTACATTAATTTTAAAATGCTTGCTGGAGGGACACCTGGGTGGCTCAGTCATTAAGTGTCTGCCCAGGGTCCTGGGATCGAGCCTTGCATTGGGCTCCCTGCTTGGCGGGAAGCCTGCTTCTCCCTCTCCCTCTCCTACTCCCCCTGCTTGTGTTCCTTCTCTCGCTGTGTCTCTGTCAAATACATAAAATCTTAAAAATAAAATAAAATAAAATGCTTGCTGGAGTAAGTGAAAAACAGAAAATAAGACCATATCTATGCTATAACTACCAGTTTATGGATACAAGAAAGGAACAAATGGCAAGATTTATTCCCAATTTTTATTTGTATTTTTACACTCGAGCCAGAAATACCTGTAAAACTCCTTGAAATAAAAATAAACTCAAAAGTACCATTTAAATTCACCTGCCCTTACAGCTCACTACCTTACTTCATAACTAGTATAATCTTTATGTATAGAAGCATGCCATTCTAAACTGTAATTCCCAGGAATGACTTGAATCAAATGCCTATTTACCAACTTCCATTTATTTAGAAAATTCTGAACTTAATAATCTCTTAAAGGGCCTGTATCAGACTTTTGTTGGCACTATATAAACTGAGTAAGCTTACTATATTTCATCAAATTAAGTTTTACCCCTACACTGACCTTTAAAAAAGAAAAATTCTTGTAGGATTTTCCTATTAGTCCCTGAAGTGTCAAATGCCAACAACTAATGACATCATGGCAGAATCATCAACAAAATTAACTAGTTAGTGATGTCACAATGAACACTTTTGGATTGCTCTTTAAGACTAGGTAATGTAAACAATTCTAGTAACTTCATCTAAACATGCTTTTTCTATTTGCTGTTAGAAGACTTTCTAAACAATGGGGCGCCTGGGTGGCTCAGATGGTTAAGCGTCTGCCTTCGGCTCAGGTCATGATCCCAGGGTCCTGGGATCGAGTTCCGCATCGGGCTCCCTGCTCCTTGGGAGCCTGCTTCTCCCTCTGCCTCTCTCTCTCTCTCTGTCTCTCATGAATAAATAAATAAAATCTTAAAAAAAAATAGAAGACTTTCTAAACAAATCTGAAGTAGTAATGGTTATCATATAAAGTTAAAATAGCTTAAAAAGAACCTTAGTATATTCAATGTTGATTTACACACGGAGTTTGTAAACATTTTTTTGGTAAAGACTCTTAAGATGTTACTGATTACCACCAATTACAATTTATCAGGATAAAGAAAATAATTTGTTTCCCCTTCAAAGGTGGACATTGAAACATAATCAAATTTAGAAGGAAGGGATTTCGGAAGGAGGCAGAATAATTCTTAGGATAGGGTAGGTAGTATTCTGGAACATTTTTTGTTGTCACACACCTCTGAAAAGAAGTGTATCCATTCTTGAGTGCTTACTATGTGGGAGTCACAGGGGATACAAGAGGCAACAAAAAGGTCCCCAATCTCACAGGGTTTTACTTTAGCAGTATAAAAGCTTTGACTCCTTTAAAGGTTCACTAAAACCTGGGGTACAAGGACTGGTTTTAAAAGCCTAAGAAAACACAGGATAGGGAGAGAATCTAGAATAGATTTTCTCCCATCCCCACTGGAAATTTAATTATATGATGAAAGCCAACAAAAAGACCAAATTTATCTTAAAGTAAATGTTCCAGTGAACTACTACTAGTATTCTTTATGAAAATGCTATCAGTCTTTGAAGACTGATCCTCTGGTATTTAAAAGACACACACTGTTTTAATAGTTGTATGTGTGTTTGGGATCAGTATGAGCATCAACTATGTGATAGATACCTTAAATAATACATTTTCTACCTTAAAGTGAAAATGCTGTGCTGTGTACAGCAGGGACAACTACCTGACTGGGAATACCAAGAAACTAAAGGTAGAGAGGAAGGCCAAATGTATTAGAGAAGTTAAGAGTTTAAGGCTGGATATATGAATTAGCCTGTCACTTCCTAAGGATACATTATTTAAAAAACAAAACAAAACTGTTTTAGAATAATTTACATTTCATGGATACATTTAAAATAGTATAAATGAACAAAGAAACTAGTTCCAAGCTCTGCTTGATTACTTCAACACTCAATACATGCAATTTATCAATCCTAGAAAGCAAATCCCAGATTTAAGTCAAATTCGCACAGTAAATAAAAATAAAACCTGCTTACATTTGGTCCTTCATGTTAATAGCTTCCTACTTCATATAGTCCTATCAAGTAGTATTTGTGATGAATATCTGAGATTAGTGATTTCTGGGTCCCCCAAATTTGTTTATGTGGAGAGGGGGGCTTACTTTAAATGGGCTATATATAGATGAGTTCCAACTGGGCTTCTCAGTTTTCTCTAGCATTAAAAAAAAAAAAAAGAGCTTTAGTGCTTTTGAACACTTCAAACTTCTTGCCTGCCAGGAAAACTATGGTAGTTAAAACTGCTTGATGCTTGTGTTAATAAAAGCCTAAAGAGAGTAAAGGAAGAGTTTGAAAAGCATTTCAACACTACAATGAACTAAAAAAGAAAAAAAATCCTTTAGCAGGTTTCCCCAACATTTTTTTTTTTTTTAAGATTTTATTTATTTGACAGAGAGAGACACAGCGAGAGAGGGAACACAAGCAGGGGGAGTGTGAGAGGGAGAAGCAGGCTTCCCGCTGAGCAGGGAGCCCGCTGCGGGGCTTGATCCCAGAACTCTGGGATCATGACCTGAGCCGAAGGCAGACGCTTACACGACTGAGCCACCCAGGCGCCCCAGGTTTCCCCAACATTTTGAAGTTAACCAGCCACCTCAAAGTGTTAGAATAAAATCAAAAGTACCAATGTTTAATGTTATAGCATAAAGACAACATGACATCAAGTTTTACATAACAATTTCACATATTTCCATGACATACCAAAGGAGACAAGATTTAAAAAGCTCATTTCAATAGCTGTTATTACTGTTCCTTAAGACAAAATTCAACTTACTACACATTTAGAAAATAGAATGGTAACTTTTGGATCTAAGTTTTTCTCTAGACATAATGGTTATTCCTGACTGATTCTACATGCAATTCTAAGGTTAAAATATTAGCTACTTTAAACTGGGGTAAATTCAATGTTCCTTTCTGATTCAACATTTCAAGTTACCTATTATTTACTACCTGGCTCTTTTTTTCTTGTGAAGAGTAATTTGGAGTTGCAGTGTTAAAAACTGCCCAGATGGGGCGCCTCGGTGGCTCAGTCGTTAAGCGTCTGCCTTCAGCTCAGGTCATGATCCTGGGGTCCTGGGATCGAGCCCCGCATCGGGCTCCCTGCTTGGCAGGAAGCCTGCTTCTCCCTCTCCCACTCCCCCTGCTTGTGTTCCCTCTCTCGCTGTGTCTCTCTCTGTCAAATAAATAAAATCTTTAAAAAAAAAAAAAAAACCTGCCCAGAATTCATGTTTTAAAGATAATCTTCAAGAAAAACAAAGACCACCACCACCAAGTTCCAAAGTACACCGCCACATAGCCTAAAAACTTGCCTTTCATTAGTTAGCCCCATACATCTCTCACAGGCAAGCGTACCTTCTCATTTGCCAAGCGGGTTCAATTACCGTATTATATTATACCGTCTGTTACTATCTACTACATAGATCAAAGTCAATTCTTTCATAAAGGTATCTTAGTTTGAGGCTGGCTGTTCAATTTATAATAAAATCCAGTGGGTACCGTTTAGCAAAGTATTTCTTACCTGCAATCTGCTCTTCAGTCAGTTGGTCAGCCTATAAAGAGATCACAGAGATAGGTAAGTGACTTCAGAGTATGCAGATCAGCAGTTAAGTTAAAGAACCAAGTTTAAAAACTTTCAGGGTTCACCCTGTACCATAAACTACATTTAGTATAACACTCCTTAGTATGAACAACATAGATAGAAAATGAATACGTTTTAAGGTAGAAAATGCATATTAAGTAGATAGATTTATCTTCAAAACTAAGCAGTCTTGACCAAGATTAATACCTAAACCCCAAGTATTATTTCGGAATACATATGAAAGTCTCAATTTCACACAAATTGAAAAAAAAAAGCAATTTGGCATACTAAAAAATTTAAAGGAAGTTGTTATTCTTCTAAAGCAAAGAGAGAATCCAACAAAAACTTAACTTTCTCAAAGTTAAGATACCTAAACTTAAGCTCACCTCTTCTGATAAATAAAAATGTCCAAGGACTACATTCAAAATTACCTCTATAAATGGTTAAACACATCATTTGGACATGAAAATGATTTTCCAAACCTAAAACAAACAAAAAACCTCAAAACACTAAGCAAAAATCCCATCTATTATAAAGATAAAAATCCAAGCTGTCCCGGTTGGGGCAACATGAAAGCTACCAGTTTTTACTACTACTCCTCACCTGCCAGGCAAATGCAAAGAATCCAGGATTCCCAACATCTGAACTACATTATTTACTAAATGTTAAGTCAAGCCATTCATTTTCTCTTCACTTTTGAAATCCCAATGTGAGCCTAAGGTTTTTGATGTTTTTAGCATACAAAGAGTCACTATTTTTGCTTTAAAAAAAAAAGGCCAGGCATTTGCTAAAGGCCTTTATAGATATTGTTTTTATTCAATCTTCACACTAACCTTCCCTATCTTACACATAGGGAAAGAGGTTCAGGTTAAATTTCAGGGAGGAGTACAAAATTAGTAACTAGTGAAGTCAGAATTAAACACAAAGGTGTTAGATGTATTCACTGCCTGTAAGTTTTAAATGCAGAGTACCATAATATACAATAAACATATCTGCAAAATATCAAGGCTCCTTTTTCTTTATGTGGCCTTCATCTTTGGACATTTCACCATTTACCAGTACATAAACCCATGAAGCAACTGCTTATGTGGTACTACCACTAATCAGACCCAACCTTCTAATATTCCTACCTATATGGAATCAAGCATTCTGTGATTAATCCATTTATCAGTATGAAAGAATAAACACTGCCTGGTTTCATTCTTTTTAAAGAACACCTTAATGAAAAATAATAGCATAATATTTCTCTAGGAGACAGCATGAGAAAATTTGGGGAGGAATCCAGAAAGCGTAAGTTTCTCTCCCTGCTCAACAATTTTGATTTGACCTCGATGCAAACTCAACTTGTTTCTATTTTAGAAAAGAAAAAAAGCAAAAAGCCTGGTAACTTAAAATTGAAGAGGCAATAATTAAGTTCAAATGCAGGAGTTTAAAAAAAAAAAAAAAAGGATCAACTTTTATCCTTCCAAATCCCAATCCTCCATCTGATATAAAATCAGTCATCCTCTGTTTTCCCTAAGGAGTAAGATTCAAAACCCGGTAAATCCACTGACTCCATATTACTTTGTTAGAGGCTATAAAGGATTTACTTCTACTCTGATTCCATTTTGAAGGACTTCTATCATTTCTGAAAAAAGGGCAACACGGCAGAGTGGGGAAAAAGAGCATAGTGTTTTGAATCAATGCTGGACATACTAGTATCCTAGCTCTGCCACTTAAAGAGCCATGTGACCTTGGACAGGTTACTCAACTGCTCATAGTCAATTTCAGTCGTACAATATTAATACCTACCTTACAAGGTTATTGCACAGAGTGAGAAACTATGTAAAGGGCCAACCCAAAGAGTTCAGTGATAATTATTTTATATATATTAACTAATCAAAGAATCTGTAATGTTAAATATGAACCTGACTAGTTCAACTTCCACACAGCAAACATGCATGGCATCATCACCTCTTGCTTCAGAGACTAGCAGGGCCCACATTAAAGCCCTCATAGAGACTGTTATTATATGCAGGCACTTTGAAGTTTATTTTCTTCCTGGTATACTTTGTCTTTTATCCTAGTCATCTGTATACCAGATCAATTCTTAAGAAATACTTATGGGGACCAAAATATACATATGCACATGTGTGCTTTTCTTGTCATATAATATGAAGATGCCTATTTTAAACTTACCCTTTCTAGGAAGTTATTAAGTTTAAAATATATTACTGCTACATGGAAATTTATTTAATTTACCCTTCCCATTCATTTACAACTAAGCGTTGCATAACATTGTCTAGTGTCTTTCCTAGATATCAGAATATAAAATTAAACATCATGAATAAGTATTTATTAGCCATCTTAAAAAAAAAACAAACAGCAAACCTACCATTGTTCATGTTATCTTTGATTTAAGCTGAGAAAATACATTTCCATAAACTGCAAGCACGAGGTGCAGCCCAGGGACAGATGTGGCAGGTGAAAATCAGTTTAGGACTAAAGACTTAGTTAAGCTGAATGTATGGAAGGCACAGTATTGTGAAAGCTGAAGGAATGATTGCTATGCCCAGGAAAGGAAACAGTGTTGTTCTCTCAACAGGGAGGTAGGGGTGGATTTTGGGAAAGTGCATTTATATTAAAGCTAAGAAGGAAGGAAGAAAAGGATGCTAGCTATAAAACAAAACTTTAAAATTATCCAATTTTGCTTGGAAAGTCCAAATGTAATGGCCCCACACCATCTCGTCCAGCTCTCCAACTCTAGGCAGACACAGTCTTAGAAAAATTCACAAAGGAGGGGTGACTGGGTAGCCCAGTCAGTTAAGCGATGACTCTTGATTTCAGCTCAGGTCACGATCTCAGGGTTGTGATCAAGCCCCGCCTCCCTACTGGGCATGGAGACTGCTTAAGATTCTCTCTCCCTTTGCCCCTCCCCCACCTCCCCCAAAATAAAAAAATTCACAAAAGAACTTCAAGGAATGAACTATCAAACAGAATGCTAAGTTACTCACACAGCCTTAAAAATGCTCCTCGATTTTGTTGCAATGTTTCAAGACACTTGAAGTTTTTCTATTTACTACTAATCCAGAGTTCAGGGTTTTAAAATAAACTTTACCAGCAACATTCAGATTAAGGCCTACTAAAAACAAAAACACACCATTCCCTAGCACTCTAATTTGTAAGCCTTTTCCAACTACATGCAAATAAATTTGGTTCTTATTTCTGTCTATGGAGAGTGCCATTTTTTTAGAACTAGAAGAATTATCCTTTTGGGAAAACTCAAGCTCATTAACATGTGTGTTTATCTCAGTAAAGAATAATCCACTAGAGAGATGACTGTTCTTACTCCTTTATTTCTACAACAATTGATAGAATTCCTCCTCCTGTTCATCACTCCAGAGAAAGCTTCCGGGCATTAGTATACTCCCAGATTCCACACCAGACCTACTGAACTAGAATCTGCATTTTGAAGATTTGTAAACACTGAGAAACATTAATCTAGACTAATGTGTGACCTGAAAAGTGAATGCATTATGTACCTATCAAACATTTCCTAAACGGCATTCGAAGTATATATGGATACTCCTGAAGTTTATCTAGTGAATGGCAGTTTAAAAATAATCCAAAATTCTTATCTGAATAAATGTATGAATCCACAGGTTTAAAATGGAACACAAACTTCTAGCTTTCAATCATTCGTCTTTATTCCAAGTTCTATTTAGATACTACAAAGCATTAAGTAAAATTTTTTTCACAATTTCAGAAGTCAGGATATTTGTTTTACCTATATTAAAAGCAGTCTTTAAATTATTTCAGAATTAACAGTTACCTTAATTCTACAGAACAGCACTTACTATATAGCATCTTAGACCAAAAGAGAAACCATTATAATGGACAAATTATTTCATAGAAATAAGGACTTTCACTAAAGACCTACTTTGATCACTGTACCTAAATCTAGAACTTTCTATATATTTTTAATAGGGCCATAGCGAAGTTCCTCAGTGTAACACACACTGATCTACTTGCAATTTGATACAATAATGATTATTCAGACAAGCACAAAACTTCCTACCTCTTCATATCTCTTATCACCTGGGCCCCAAGTCTTCTTAAAGCAATCCCTGGCTCTTTCAATGCACGCATAAACACTACATGTAAACCCAAGAGCTATGTGAGCAATCTTATTCCCCTTCCACACAAACTCTTATTCTTTAAACCTGACAGAGTCCTAATTTTAAATCTCCAGGTCTTATAATTATGAAGTTATCTTAGGACAACTTCCATGTTAATTTTACGTAACAATGACTGTCAAACTGAACAAACTAACTGAAAACCCCCAAAGCAACAATGATGTAAACAGTAACTACAAAAGCTTATCATCACTGGCACAGGACCATGTAAGTGTAAATACAAACTGTATGCATCACTAAGAAAATCTATCCAAGTTCCTGACTCAAGTTATCAGACTGATTAGGTAAAAATTTTACCATTCATTTAAATTTTTAAAAATTTACTGCGCAATTCAGAACCTTGATTACATGCATATAATGTACACCTTGTTTCATCTAAAAGTAAAAAATTCAACTAGTATGTGCAAATTCAGAATAAAATAATTTAAAATATCAAAATAGAACGAGTGCATCAAACTTAAATGAACACTAGTTTTATCCAAGGTGAATTCCTCTCCCCACACCCATACAGGCTGGAGGTTTCAGTTGGCAAGGATTCCCAACTCCTGTTTAAGATGTCACCTTGCCTCTGGACACACCCATCGCTGTAACCACTTGGCAGACGAAAACACAAAGTAGGTATTGCAAATTACCGCCCTCATTAGATTTTTTTTTTTTAAACAGGAAAAAAACAGGGGTTCCGGTCTCAAGTGACAGGAAAATGCTTTTTAAAATTCCCTGCTCCCTCTGTCCCCGGTATACTTTTCTATCACTACAGTACTTGACAGCCATTACTATATAAAAGAATTGAACTGCACGTTACCATGGTCTGGCATTTTCTGTACGGAAATACGACTCATTTTCAAGGGAGTTGGAGCAGGGGCAATGCTGTGATGATGGTTCTTTAACATTAGGAGTGCACGTGAGTACTTAAGAATAGGATATAGACACTGGCCCTTTTCAAATGTTACGGCAGGATAAAAGCGACTTTCACAACAGAACGTCAGTCACCCCAAAGCTTGCTTTCGGTAGGTGACTAGAAAAAGCCTTTCAGACCCAAGCTGGAGCTGACGACTTTCTCAAACAAGATGCGCACTCTGAGGGTGCGCCAAACTTCCAACGACAAAGACACTTAATTTTTTTTTTTTAATGTCCAGCCTGGGTGGTGGAAGAAGGCCCCAGGACCCCAAATCGAGTGGAAAGATCAGGATCCACCGAGCTTCCTTCGCGCCACCGGAGGGGGATGGGAAACTACCGAAGTCGCCCTCCCCCACCCATTCCCAACCAGGCAGCCCCGCAGCTTCGCGGGCCGCCGAGACCTCCGCAGCCCTGCAGGTGCCAGCGCAGCAGCTGGAGCGCGAGCCCGGCCGAGCGGGCGGCGGCCCTGGCCCCGCCCCCCCCCCGGCTGCTCCCCGCCCCGCGCGGGCTCAGCCCACACAGCGCGCCGCGCCTGCTCGCGCGCCCCCCGCGCCCCCCCCCAGCCGGCACGCGGGGGATGCGGGCTAACGGCGGCGCTGGCGCTCGCCCCGGGCCTCGCGCTCCCTCCCGCCCCCTCGGCGCATGGCGGCCGCAAGCGGACAAAGGCGCTTCCTGGCGCCAGCACTAACCGTCCGTTGGGCTTCTGAATCCGGCCCCAGGACTGACCTTTCGAGATGCCCGACCCGAGGCTTTTGCCCTCCCGCTCTCCCCCGCCCTTCCACTCTCTCATCTCCACCATGTGCTGGGCTGCCCCCCACCCCGGATCCATCAACCTCACCCAGCCAAACCCCTGAGGAGCTTCAGCGCCTCACAGGCAATGCTCCCGGCCCCCGAAACACTGGGGGACTCCTCCCTGAGGAGAATGACGATGGGGGAGCACCTGCGACGCAACTGCCCCGGTGCCCCCAGTCTCTTTCGCACCATCCCTCTGGCGAAGACCACTCCTAAAGGATGTGGGGGAGCAGCGTTCCCTTTAACAAATTTGCTTCAGCCTCGTCCCCCCTCAGGCCAAGCGCCGGCAGCTTAGCGACGCACTCACCATGCTGCAAGCGCTACCGGTCTCCAAGAAGCGACCACACAACCACTCAGCTCGCTCGCCCCACTCGGACTAATTCACCCCCTCCGCCCCCAGCGCCTCATAAACACCTCCCTCCGCCAGATCCCTCCGCCGCATGTCAGATAACGGAACATCGCAAACGAGTCCCGGCTAACCCCCTCCTCTCTAACTCTTCTCGGGACTCCTTTATCCACTGTTATTTAGCCGACGGGGCAAGAGATAAAGGAAAGTAGGCGAACGAATGACGTAAGTGGGTTTCACTCCCCAGAGAGCCCGTTTAAAGGCCAGGGGAGTCGCGCCTGAGGGGCGCTACTTTGCGGCGCGGAGGAGAATCACTGTGGCGACTCGTGCCCGATGATCGTTGAACCGGCCTCTGATTGGCTGGTTCGTACCTGCAATGCGTCACTCGGGCTCGCAGCCGCCGCCGGGACGCGGTGCGGCTTCTGCCGTTGCTGCTCTGGGCGCGCTGTCCTGGCAACTGCGCCAGGCGGCAGAGTCTCTTCTCTTGCGCTTGGCTGGAGAATCTGCCTCCTCCACCCATCCTTCCCTCCCACACTCATACACTTTCCCGCCCCTTGTGCGGGGGTAGGCGAAAACACCTTAGGCAGATAAAGATTGACGCCGAAAGACCCCGCGCTCAGCCTCTCGGCCTTGCGGAAGCCACACATTTCCATTTTACTCCCTCACAAAACCAATAAAAATCTAGGTAAGGATAAATGCAGTTGCTTAGCTGAGAGACGAATCCGAAAGGGCCTTCTGTTTATACTTGCCATTCTCGTTTCTTACCAGGGGTACTTTCCCAGAAAAGTCACTCAGAAACCACGGTATCCGAAATTCAGTGGGATTAGTCACTGGTTTGGAGTCAGACCTGGGTTGGTTGGTGCACTTTCTTAAGATGTGTGACCTTGGATGAGTCATTTCATCTTTAGCCTCATTTATAAAATGGAATAATAATACTTCTCTGAAAAAGTTATTGTAAGGATTAGGATAATATAAAGATTAGAGTTAATATAAAATGTAAAATGTATCTGGCACAAGGTAAGCACCCAACAAGTGGTCGCTGTAATATACCTTCCCCTCAGGACAAATTTGCCCTTTTGGATCTCTAACCTCTCAGATTTAAGTGGACATTTTAAAAAATATGTTTAAGAGTTGGCTCCTTGGAACTGGAACCCTTGTGCACTGTTGGCGGGAATGTAAAATGGTACCGCCACTGTGGAAAACAGTATAGCAGTTCCTTTAAAAATTAAAAGAGAATTACCATACGATCCAATAATTTCACTTCTAGGTAGGTACCCAGAAGAACTGAAAGCAGGATCTTGATATTTTGAAGTCACTCTGTCCATCAGGTTCAACGTGAAAAGAAGTAAATGAAAACACTACAAACATAATACTCT
>NC_138378.1:57386125-57406700 GCF_054177405.1 Leptonychotes weddellii
AAAATGGTACCGCCACTGTGGAAAACAGTATAGCAGTTCCTTTAAAAATTAAAAGAGAATTACCATACGATCCAATAATTTCACTTCTAGGTAGGTACCCAGAAGAACTGAAAGCAGGATCTTGATATTTTGAAGTCACTCTGTCCATCAGGTTCAACGTGAAAAGAAGTAAATGAAAACACTACAAACATAATACTCTCATACCGAGAAAAATTTGATTGCGAAGTGTGTGTTTTAACCTATGCTTTTAACTTATTTTGAAATTTAAGAAATTAGAAAACAAAGAGTTTACTTTTAATGACTCTGTAAGTCGTGTAATGATTTTATATGCTTTGAATCTTTTCGCTTTGAAGCATTATTCGCTGTAGGTAAAACTTGGAAGCAACCCAAATGTCCATCAGTAAATAAATGGATGAGCAAAATGTGGCATATAAGTACGTTGGAATATTATTCAGCCTCAAAAAGGAAATACTACAACATGCTGCAACATGGATGAACCTTGAGGACATCATGTGGTAAGTGAAATAAGCTAGTCAGAAAAAGATACTGTATGATTCCATTTATATGAGGTACTTAGAGTAGTCAAAATCAGAGACAGATAGTAGTTTACCACAGGGGCTTACCAGTAAGTTGTTAGATAGTGGTTACCAGGGCCTGGGACAGGGGGAATGGGGAGTTACTGTTTAGTGGGTATGGAGTTTCAGAGCTACAAATGAAAAGACTTATGAGACGTTGATGTTTGCACAACATTATGAATGTATTTAATACCACTGAACTGTACACTTAAAAATGATTAAGATGGTCAATTTTATGTGTATTTTATCACACACACACACATTTTAACTAGCTCATCGGTCCCACCCCAGAAAAGCAAGGGTAGGCATATTTAATAAGCAGATTGTGAACACCTGTGTGAATTTGATTTGACTACAGTGTAATTGTTACCCATAGAGGGGGTTTACAAGGCATGGAGGTTCCCAAAAGGATTTCTAAAGAAGATAACTCTTAAACTGAGTCTGGTATGATAAATGGCCTAGGCAACAAGCAACAGGCAAAGAGGAAGACAGAAGCAAGTTCTAGATGAAAGAAAGAACAGAGCAGAGGCCCAGAGACATGCGATTCCATGTCATGACGGAGGAGCTGCCAGCAATTAGGCATTACTGGACCCAGCCAAACACAGGAGAGAGTTGCTGGGAAGTTAGAAAGGAACTAGGGTTATATGCTCAAACTGCAGATCCTCAAGAAGGTTGTTGGTAGAGCTGTTGTCCAGAAAGAATCATCTTAGGCCACAATAAGCCTAAATTTCCCAGTAAAAAGCATAGGCGTGTGGACCCTTGAAACCTAAGTGAGCAGCATTTTTAGCAGGCCAAGATGAAATCTTGCCTACTGAGAAGGTTGCCCAGCAAGACCAAGATGTTCTGTAACTGCTATCTGCACATACTTGGAAAGCTCCCGTGGAATTTAACCTCTTTTAGCCTATTTAGACATTTCTTCATACCATCGAAAGTATTTCCTAGGCCAGGGATGGATCCTCTTTCTTTCAGTCATGCAAATCAGACATATAGTAAGTGCTCTTTCAATTAGTGTTGGCAGCACTGTGACCTTCCTTTCAAGTGAATGACTCTTTAATGAAAACTCAGGACCCCTGTGCTTCTATTGTCCTTGCTAATGTAGTGATGTAATGAGGTGGGATCGGAGGAGGTAATTAGCTTTATCCCACAAATAAAATACCATAGACAATGTTACTTAAAAGTGGGTACCTCTGCTTCAGAATCTGAGCTGGAGACAAGAGCCCTAAGGCCACAGTTCCACTGGTTTGTGTTCTGGTAGCTTCCAACTCTTTCCAGGGTATTCCTCAGAAATTTGTCTCTGACTCCTCAGATGGAAGAGCCATCAACAATTTTTTCTCTCAGTCACTAAAAATATTCTCTCTTCACACAGTACCCCATAAGTATGCATGATTTTACATATGAAATTTTTAATGATAGGAAATTGAATGACAAAATGAATGATCACCTCTTCTAGAAAATGAATTTTTAAGAGGATTGATGTGTAATGTATAACAAGCACAAGCTTAAGTCTAACATACAGGTGCATGCTTAGCATTGTATGTATTGAATCAATAAGCTTTTAAACAAATACTTGGTAATGAAATATACCTGTTATAGAGACTACAGTAAAGTTCTTGGTTTCTTAGGCTCAATTTCAGTAAGGCCTCTCTTGCAGAAACTTCCTTGCTGACCTCTCCAAGAACGAAAATGAGAAAAAAGTCAAGACTTACATTTAAAGCCATTGTGGTTTATGTGTATTTGATACTGTTCCAAGTCAATTTATTTATAGAGCATTTGTCTTCCACGAGATGACATACAGTGCAGCCTGACTTTGGCAATTGCCAACTGAGAAGCAATGTTGATGACAGCCACCACACCTCGGCCTAGGAGGTGGTTGGTTGTCTTTCTGTGCCCCCCTCCTGACTGGTGAGACCTCACAGCTTTCTACCTTTGTCCATCTTGGGAAAATGAGAATGCACTTCCTCTCCAGGCCCCAGTTCTTCAATTTGCAGAACACAGATAACACAAGCCCTATCCTTTGATACTTCCTTCCATAGCTTCTCTCCTCCAGCCACCTGTGCTAACCAACGAGGGCAGAGGATGATCAGACCAGCATTCTTGATTGTAGGGCCTGTGTGATTCTTGACAGGTGAAAGAATTAAGCCCTAAATGCCTTAAAGCATCAATAGTATGCATCAGCTTCTCTCCTTTGCATCTAGAATGGCACTTGTGTGTCAATTTTGAGAGAATTGAGAAAATAGTACTCAAATCATTTTCTTGTTCTGTGGATCGGATAAGGAGCCCTGGTTGAGAAAGTGAAGCTATCCTTTTCCAGGATTATGGGGCAAAACAGAGCTGGGACAGGAATCCAACCACGTCATGAGAATGTCTTGCCCATAGCATTCTCAGTTCAATAAGGGATAAAGAGTATGGAAAGAACATCTGTCATGGGCTTATGCTCATATACACACAGGAAAAATTGAGGGTTATTAGCTTTGATATTGACACTCTGCTTTTTATTCATTTACTCATTCAAAAATTTGAGATGTCATTTTAGGATGACCATCCAGGTTTGCCTAAAACTGAAGGGTTTGCTGGGACCCAGGACTTTCAGTGCTAAAAACAGACAGTCCCAGGCAAACCAGGATGATTGGGCACCTGAAAAACTGTGACCGCTCAATCAATAAATACCAGTAGCCTATTATTTGCTGAATGTGCAATGATAAGAATGAGCACAGGAGACCATGGAAACATGTAGGAGGACAACCTAATGGGCAAAGGGAGGACTTCCTAGAGAATGTGATCCATAGAAATTTGAGAAATGGAGAAAAAGGAAAAGATGTTTGAGGCAGAGAGAAGAAGCACAGAGGAATGGAGACATCATCATTGCCACCTCCATCATTGACATCATTATTAGCACATTCACAGTGACTGGTGACTGGGTGCTCACGGTGGACCAGGCACTGTGCTGATCACTTTACATGCATTGTCCATTTGTTGACCATTCCATTCCTCTTGAAACACTCTTCTCGCTTGGCTTTGGGAACAACCCCTTGCTAGTACTTCTCCTACCACTCTGGCAGTTTCTTTCAAGCTCCTTGACTCCTTCACCTGTTGCTTAAAAGATGGTGTTCCTCCAGGTTTAAGCCATGGCTCTCTTCCTTGTGACTTTTGACACCTGCCCTGGGCAAACTCTCCACTCCCATAGCATTGACTCTGTGCCAATGACCTCTAAATATGGATGGCCAGAGTCTTTCCTAAACTCCTGATCAGTATTTCCAATCACTCAGGCCAGCCCTTACATGACATGGGTTGAGTCAAGAGTACAAACTGAGGCTTATATAGCCTATGTTATAAATGTTAAAGTTGTGCATCAAGCTAACAAACAGATATGTTCTATTCTCCTACCTTGACAGATAAACTTTCATAACAACCTGGATGGCCATGGCCAATTTTAGTACCTTGGATTTATATACCAAACTGTGGAAGTATAAGGAAGCCATCCTTTAACCCACAGCCCACCATTTCTCTTCTCATCCCCAGCTCCATCCACACTGTGAGAGGTCTTGCATTCACTTGTATGGACACTCTAGTCCTGAGCAGGCTCCCATCAATAGCCCCACAAATGGCTGCTTCTTATCCATCCCTCAGGGCCTAGAGACATGCACCCTAGAGACACAGTGTGCTCTCTGGAAACACAGTTGCTCTCTGGACCTGAGGAAAAAGCCTATACGGGCCCCAGAAGCAGCCTCAGTGCTATCTGACCAAGGAATCCTGTGATCCTAGGGACAAAGAGTAGTCTTAAGGGGTGGGGGAATGTAGGCTCTAGGTAGGTTGTCCCCTTGGCCCTTTGTGTAGAGGTGCATCTGAAGGAGGGTCATAACCAGGCTCTCTAAAGTAAGGCTAAGCCAGGGCCCTCTCTTGCAGTCCTGAAAATGCCTACTGCCAACTCCTTGTGGAGGTCCTCAGGCCTTAAAACCACATCCAGACTGAACCTATCATATTTTCACCCCAACCTGCTCTCCTCTATTCTGGCTTCATCGAAAAGCACCTCCCTCTACCCTATCACCTAAGCCACGCTGAACAACTTGCAGATATCTGCATGCACTATGCTGTTTTCCCAGTCCTCATCTTTCCTCATGTTGCTCCCTCTGCCTAGAACCTTCTTTCTCCCTTTCCCACTGCCTCCTGCACATCCCCTCATCCTTGGCCCAAGTATCATATCCCCTGTGATGTCTTCCTAATCCACTAGCCCTCTCCCCTTGACTCATAGAGAAATAATCACTCTCTCTCAAAATAACCTTATAACACCTTATGGTACTATGTCCTTAGAGGTTGGTGGTGCCAACTAGACTAGTCCCGTGAGGGACTGTAATTATATTTGCACCCTCACCACCTTGCTTGGTGCTGGGACACAGTTGATGCCCAGTAAATTATTTTTTTCATTTTGTCAAATGAATAGATAGATGAATGGACAAAGATACTCTCATTTTGCATATGCCCTCTTCACATGGCTTTTAAAAAACAGATTATTACAAAGTGTGAGTTGTCTTATAAATAATAAAAACAGAGAAAGTAGCCAGCAGGACAATTCTCAACTTCTAATGTAAATTACTATTTAAAGTCAATTTTAAAATACTAAATATATATTAAATCAAATGTAATTTTCATCTTACTTGGAATTTTTATGTCATTGTATAATAATAGTTTATGCAATTTTTAAATTATATTTTTTTTCTCATCTTATTTAGAGAATTTATGGTTCAGACTGCATTAGCTTAATGAAATAAGAATTAAAGCAATTAACCACCACATAATTAAGTTTTAAAAATTGTGCTTTCAACTGTGAATGGTTTCACAGAAAAGAGGTGATTTATGTCATGGTTGGTATTGTACTGACAGCATGGGGGCCTACATGGAGGTGTGAATTCTCTGCGACCTCAAATTTTAACCTCAAATCTGTACCTTAAATTTTAATATCATTTTTTTCATACTAGCTTGGTTTGTGGTTATCCTTTGGTTTAAAAAATCAGGATTCCCATTCTCAAGACTCTAAATTTGGCACTATTGGGGTCCTCTCTTCCGATTCCCCATCTAACCATCTAGCCAATATTTCTAGGTTCTGCTCATGGACCTTGTAGTAGTAAATCATTGTCTGCTTTGAAAAAAGATTTCAAAATGTTCTAAACTTAACTACCTACTTGCCTTTTTTCTTCCCTTCATTTTCATATTTCAATTTTCTTTATAGTATGCTCTGAATCATACTATCTACTATATCTTCCATGAAACTCTTGATAATAATTTCATTTTGGAAGCCCATCCACCACTTTGCTCTCTGTGTGAGATTCACCAACCTCTCTTCTGTAGAGAAACCAAGAACCAGGGGCCAGTCTGTAAAGAAGGTATACAGCTTGATGTGGCTATGGAATCAGATGCTCCCTACTAGAACTTGATTAGAAAGCTATGAATCCAGTATCTGGATTTGCTAAATTCCTCATGTTATTTGTTTTATTTTTGATGCCCTGAAATCATATTAATAAAAGAAAGTATACTTGCTGGGGAATTATCACCCCTGTGACTTTCCAGGGTCTTTCCTGGAAGGAGGGAGGTCAGTTTCCCCTCTGCATGAGAAAACGGGAGTTGCATTAGGGAAAACATATTGTTTATTTTACTGCCACATTATCACTTTCGTTGGTTCCAAAGTGTAAAGAGTCACTGCCCCTGCCACTCATGGAGAGGGGGCGGGTAGGGTGGCAGAGACATAGATGTGCTGCTATTACAATAACAGGATTGATTAGGAATGAAAGAGCTGCTTTTTTCCTGGATGTAAGCTTTTTTTTAAACTGCCAAATATTTCCTAAGAAATTTAGTTCTCAATTTATTTTGAAAAATTTCAAAAGTACAGAAAAGTTGAAAGAATGGTACAATAAACCATTCATATGCTATCCACTTCGATTAACTACCACAATGGCTAGCATTTGCCACATTTGCTTTCTCTTTCTCTGTCTCTCTCTCTACACACACACACACACACACACACACACACACACACACCAATCTACAAATTATTTTTGGATGAAACATTTGAAAGAAAGTTGCTGGCATCGTACTTCAGCCCTGAATTTCAGCATATTTCTCCTACAAATAAGGATATTCTCCAACAAAACCACAACACTGGTACCACACTTTTAAAAAATTCTATAAATATTATCTTTGATCCAATCTCTACTTAAATTTCCCTAATTGTCTCCAAAATTATTTTATAGCTGTTTTATTTTTTCTAACTAGGATCTGACAGGGGTTGCACTTTGCAAGGTGACATCTCTTTAGACTTCTAATTTTACTCTAGATAGTTTCCCTACCTTTGTTGTTCATGACATTGATATTTTGAAGGATCCAGAACAGTTTTCTTTTACAATGTCACATTCTAGATTTGTCTGATTGCTTTCTCATAGTATTATTTAACAGTCTGCTCTATCCCCTTTATTTCCTATGAACTAGAATTTAGGACTAAAGACTTGACAAGATTCTGGTAGAAGACTTTTGGCAAAAATACTTCATAGGCAATATTGTGTATTTTATACCATATCATTTCAAGAGCACATAAGAGCCATTGTTTCATTCTTAATGATAATAAATTTGGTCACTTAGTTAAGATGGCATCTACCAGACCTCACCATTGTAAGGGTGTGTTTTCCACATTTAATCGATAAGGAACCTGTGGGGTGATACTTTGCCAGCATGTAAATATCCTTTCTCTAGCAGCTCTTCACCTATGATTTTATCATGCATTGATGATCATTGTCTGATAATATAGTTTTGGTCTTTTTAAGATTTATTTATTTATTTATTTGATAGAGAGAGAGAGTGCACACAGGCAGAGGGAGAGGGAGAAGCAGGCTCCCCGCTGAGCAGGGAGCCTGATGCGGGGCTCGATCCCAGGACCCTGGAATCACGATCTGAGCCAAAGGCAGCCGCTTAACCGACTGAGCCACCCAGGCACCCCATTGTCTGATAATATAGTTACACTGAGGGTTGCAAATGGTTTTTTTAATTCTATGATCCCTTCTATATGTATTAGCTGGTATTCTTTTTGCAAAGAAGTTTTCTTTCCCTCTTCTCTCCTTTTCTGAGCATTACTATTAATTGTGTTTTTTTTTAATTCAGTGTAGTATAAATTACATTTATTTTAGGTTTGGGTGCTCACGTTGTCCCAAATTTAGCCAATATTGGCTGTTTAGTCCAGTTCTTAGGTTCCTTTGGCCTATCTCTGTCAGTTTTTGAGTAGTTTGTTGCTTTCTGACACAAAATATTCCAGGCTCACCTTCTACTCTCTTTGCCTGGATCTAGAATCAGCCATTTTATTCCAGGATCCTCAGAGAAGTTCAATGCGTCTCATTCCAAACTTGTAAAAAGTCATCATTCTGTATTTGTTGCACTCAGCCTATCTGTAAACACTTCAATGGCTTTCCCTCGATCCTCAGAAGTTTTTCTTCTCAGTGCAGCTATTATTCTGGACCCTTGCTCTCAGTGCTGGGTTCTTTGTGTTTTCTCTGTGTAGCATCTCCTTCAGTCCTTTCCAGAGGTGTCATACTTGTGTCATATTTCCCAAGGTGTAAAATGTGAGTACTGGGTCAGACTGGAAAATGGATAATATCACAAAGCTTGTTTGGAAGCTGCAAGTGAAAGGCCTAAATAGGCATGGCCAGGACAAGAGAAAAGCAAGACCTTCAGCCAGCAGGAGATAGGTGCAACTGCCCTCGGCCGAGAGGCCACAGCTTCCCGCGGTAGCCCCTCTGATCCTCACACCTGCTTACTTCCCCAAAGGCAGAGAGGACTTGGGGCAGAACAGGAGTTTTGCTTTAATCTCAGAGTTCAGTATTTGGGGTAGAGTGACCCCCAAGGTCAGGAGAGACAAAAGGAGATAGCTATTACTCTAGGTCCCCAAAGACCTTCCCAATATTATATGAACCCATAGGACTTTTTGATTACTGTACAGGAAACTCCCATGTTAACTTATCTCTTGGGTTCATGTTCAAGTTTATTTGAATATATTCTGTCTGGACTTACTATATCTTTTAGTAATAAATAGAATTGGAATAATTTTACTTACCAGTGATTTCTAATTATCTTTATCATATTAAAACTCTTAGACCAGAGGTCTCCTTCAGCTGTGTCCTTCTGTATCCGGTGGTGTTATCTCCCATAAGCCCTGCATTATACTTCCCCCACCGCAGCCAGTGTCTCTTGGTCTATACCTTCTCCTGTCTCCCAGTCATTTGACATCATATAGAGGACACATCACTGCACAGGGACTCAGAGGTAGGGATTTGTATCCAAGTCACCATCAACTGCTCTGTGATCTTGGGGTAATTTTCATAACCTCTCTGGACCTCAGATTGCATATCAGTCACATGATCTCTTGATTTTGAGGTCCCTTTTAGTAAAGGTTGAAGGGGAGAAACATCAGAATCTTTTTCCTCAAATTATAGATTGTTTTGAGTGGGAAGGGATTTCACAGGTCATTTAATATAACTGTCTAATGAGGAAATTTAGTCCCTAAACATGAGGGAATTGCCCAAGGTCCTGTATGTAGTTGAAGGAAGAGCCAGGTCTAGAACCCAGTTTCCCTGACTACCAAACTAGTCCCTTCTATACTATACATGACTGACTCCCACCGCCACCCTCTTTAAAATTCTGCGCTCTAACCCAGCCATAGTAACTCCAGTAACCCCCATCTCCCACCCTTCTCACTTCTTTGTATGTGTTTTTATCACTTCTGATTATAGTCGTAGTTACTAACATTTTTCAAATACTAAATTCTAATTTCTGTGCTAGCCATTTTATATTTCGTATCACATTTAATCCTCATGGCAAACTTATAGAGTCAGTTCTACAATCATCCAAGTTTACAGATGGAATAGCTGAGGCTTAAAGGATTTACATAATTTGCCCAGTCACGCAGCTAGTAGCTCTCAGAATTAGATTTCTAACTCATCTCTGTCTGACGTCCACACCTATCCACAGCGCTTATCTGCCTGTGAATACAGTTTACAGTCACTCACCCATTCATTGCTTACTAAGTACCTACTAGTACCCAGCACCATTCTAGGCACTATGTGAAATAAAAAGAAAGAGAAGTCCCTGTTCAAACTGGAGATGCAAAATCTATCAATATGAAGAAACAACTAGAATGCAACTCAAGGCAACATGTATGATACAGGAATTCCAAGTCATTCTTTTTTATGTCAATAAACTAAAAACTTTCTGAAGGCAGAGTTCAATCCATGGTTTCTAGAATACAGTGGCCTCCAGATGGATAGTGGAAATAATCTCTTGTCAGATAAAAAAAAAATAGTGATCGGAGTTGAGAAAGTAGGTTTATGCTGAGAGTCGAATTAAAGTCATAAATTTATGTCAAATTTGCAGGTCCCACAGCCACAGGAAAAGTTGAGTATCTACTATGTATGCTAGGTGCAATAATGGACACCGGAAAGACTCAAAGACAAGGAGGACAACTAGGACATTCAGACCAATCAGAGGTAAGGCTGGATTGGGGTCCATACAGTGCCTTATTGCTGGTATGATCAGAAGGGGCTGGGCTTTAGGATTATTTGAAGCATCTTGGGAAAAGAATTATCTTCCAATGGGAGGTGGAAAATGACAAAGTTGGATGTTGGGGTAGTTTAAAAAGAGGAGAGGAAGTTTGGGGTTTAAGTAGGAACTTAGAAAGTAGATCAGCAGTCTTCCAGCCTTCTCACCACCCTCCACATCAAGGGGCAGGCTCCCTCAAGATGGGAATTTGACTTGCTTTTATTGTACTGCTTTTTCTAGACTGACTCATTCTTGAGGTTGCTACACCTTTTTGAGTGAATAGTTTAACTATGTATCTTGGCTAGTCTTCAGAATTATCGAGTCGACTTCAAATCTTAAAGGCAATAAATTTAAAATCAGTTTAGTCTGTGACCCAATTTAGTTTGATCTAAGATACTCAAGTCTCTTTGTTGGAGACTGCTTGAAAGTTGCTGAATTATGGTGTGAACATACTACTTTCATTAATGGTGGAATCCTTTCTTTCAAAAGTCACATTGGGTAATGACTTCCTCTCCACTAGAACTCTGTATCTTTCTGTCTGGAGTTTTATGATATAGTAAAATAACAACAACAACAAACAGGGTTTCCTGGGGAGAGGTAGAATCTATTCTCTTTAGGCAATTAGCTTTCCTAGCTCTTTAGACAATCGCTTTAATATATGAAAATATGCCAACTGGCCTTAAGACAATGAAAATAAATGGCCTCCCAAGGTTCTCCCCAGCCTCAGCATTCTGAGATACTTCACGTGGATACTAATTCCCTTTTCAGTGTTTTCATTTGTGCAGTGCATTATTCCAATAGGCACTGGGCTATAAAAGTCACAGTCCTTTTGTGAAAGGATTGAAATTGAACAGACTTTTACAGTATATGGCAGGCTCTGGAGGGCCGTCTCCACAGAGGCTCCAACTCTACTGACAGGCTGCCTTTCTACAAGGGTCTGCTATATCTAGTTTTCTAAATTATAAATACAAAATGTTCCCCTTTGAAGGCAATGTGTTGATAGTTCCGCAGTATGCAGTGATCTAATAACCAGAGAGAGTCTGTTACCATGCAACAAAAGCTAAGGTCGATTATGATTCCCCATCAGTGACCCACAGCATCCCTCATGTCTTTCACAGCAGTCTATTTTGAGAGCAGACCCTTTAAGATTTTTAAAGGGAACCAGAATTATCATTCAAATGATAAACTGCCACACAGACAGACATTCTCTTATGATTCATTGAAGTGCAGGTCATAAGAGGTTATATATTTGGTCTCAGTGTTTATTAAAGAAAGTGAAGACAGGTAGATCAGAGAACAAATCGAATGTTGCACATCATAGATGCCAAGCTCAACAGAATGATGTTCCAATATTAATACGTGGGCTACATAACCCCACTGGGCAAAAACATGTTTTATTCAGGAAAACAACAAATCAAGTAATCTCTCTATAGAAAGCCATTTACAACTCATTTGGAAATTGAATTCATAATCTTTAATAAAGCCTGTTTATACCAACCATGAAGGAGTTTCAAATAAATAAAACTGAAAGCAATGATAAATTAACTTCCTAGCCTTTATACATTTATTACATTGTAATCATTCAAACCCACTGAAGTCAAATTTGTTTTTCCAATTTCCTAAATTCAATCCAATGAGCTCCTGGTTCTTACACAAAACCAATTCATATTGTCAAGTGACAGCAAGAGAAATGAATATTATGTTGGTTCTTACTATCCAAAGGGACTTTACTAAGTATAAGTAATGATATAGGCTCTTACCATCTACAGATCTATTATTTAAGGTAAATTCTAGTCATATGCTCTGATATCCTTAAAATGGCAATGAAATAAAAAGCCGACCCTAGGGATTAGGTCATATCCAGCATGTTAAAACAGATCCCTAGGGCCTTGGTCAGGAAATAAAGAGCTGTGCTAGAATTTTATTGAAAAATCGTGATGACAGAGCCCTTTCCATTTACAAATCACAGTTTATCAACATCATCGAATCAGTGGCTGGAAATGAATGGAGAGGTGGTCTCCTTTTGCTCTCTGCTTGGCACCCGGCTTTAGGTAACGCAGTCACATCACTAGTTACAAATCAGGTCAGGAGACTCTGCTCAGAAAATTCCCTAGGATGACAGGGTTCCTCCTCGTCAGAGGCCCAAGCTGGGCCGAAGCTTCCCTGCTGCTGCCCGCTGCAGACCTACTTTTCCCTGGTCCACTGTCAGTCTCTAGGACAGGCTCTGTGTAATCCAGGCACTTCACTCATTCCACTCTGCCTTTGTTTAGAGTTGAGGGAAGGGAGGGATGATGATTCCTCATGGGAGAATGTGGGAAGAAAGGTAAACAGTACATGTGAACTGCCTAGAGCTGCCTAGAGCTTCCTAGAGCATTCTCTCCTTCCCGTTTAAGGGGCAAATATTTACCGAGCCTGGATTCTGCGCGTGGCATTGTCCACAGCTGGTAATGGCGTCACAGGCCTCAGAGCGACGACCAAGGAGGCTTCCCACTTCACCTAGCTGGCCTGGATGGGGGACGGGGAGAAAGGATTTCGGAGGCAGCAGACCTGATTCAAAAGTCCTGGCGCCACGTCACAGCGGTCGCGTCAGTGAAGCACTACCTCTCTGAGCTTCAGTTTCCTCGTCATGCAGGAAAGGATTAGAGCACGTACTCTGGAGGGTGATGTGAGAGTGAGACCTAGTGTACATCAGGTGCCTGGCACTGCCCAAACGTTCTTGCCACCATCCTGCCCTCATAACCCCCTCCCTTCCGGACCCCATATTGGACAGAATGCTCTGCATCCAGAAATGCAGCCCTTCCACTCTCCTTCCTGGGACTTGTCTTATTTCGGGTCAGAGTTGTGCAGTCTTTGAGAGCAGGAGCTGTGTCTTGCCCAGCTCCGCATATCCCCCAGGACCAGCCCCAGCTTCACTGAGGGCCTTTGAATAACACACAGACTGCCTGCTCAGAAGCAAGAGTGCCTCCTCCACCCGCCTCTTTCTCTTCTCTGCTGCAGTCAGGCCTGCAGCCCAAAAAAGCCCAGGATCTCCCCCATCATTTCCTGCAGCCTCCACACTCCTGAGCAGCGGCAGAGGGGAGAAGACAGGGAGCTGCTCCAGACCTACACTGCTACACAGGCTCCCTCCCCAGCCTCCTGAGCTGAACCCAGCCCACATGCCTTTAGGGGAGTCTTATGGGGACCAAGGGATGGGGAGAGGGACCACATATCCACAGAGTTCATAGAGAGAGCTCCCAGCCACACCTCAGTCTGTCCCGTTCCACAGCATTAAATTCACAGCACTCCTCTTCCTTGTGGGTGGGACCAGGGGAATGAACTACCTTTACTAAGCATGACTGTGGCCCAGGAACTATACCTAATTAACAAAGGTTGGCTCAGTGCTTCCTCAGAACATGGGATATAGGATACATCTTATTGGCCCCATTTTACAAATGAAGAAACTGAGGCTAAGAGAGGTTAAGTCGGTCCCCTAAGTCATAGCCAGAAAGTACCTGGGCCAGGATTTGAGGACCCCAGGCTGTCTGACCCCCAGCTCACCCCCTCAGCTTCAGCAGGCTGCTTTGCTGGCAGATGGCGGGGAGGGAGCTGACTCATTGGCTTTTGATTCATTCAGTCCTCTTTTCTGCATTAGCACTGCTGAAGCCTAATGAACAAATGTTGCATTATGCATTTCTCACTTTGCAAACATCCACATGAAGCTGCTTGCCTGCAAGCCCAAAGAGTCACAACATTTTCAGGTGACATATTGACAGGCTAGCTTGTGGATAAGTTAAAAAGAATGTTAGAGTTCTTAGAGATCATCTAAACTGTGGATTCTTAAGCTGGAGTTCAAGGGAGGACCTTGGGGAGTCTGGAAGACCCTGAATTTACATATGTTTTCCTAGGCCAAAGGTCTAGAACTTTCACCAGATTCTCAAACAAGTTCTAAGTCCCACAAGGTTAAGGTTAAGAACTGTGCACAGTCTAGCCAAACCAAACTGCTCATTCCCAGGCTTGCTCCTGCCACTGCTCCATAAGGCAGCACAATTTGTGATAGAGAAAACCCAGAACTAAATACCAGAAGCAGCATATGAGCTCTGAATCTTCTGGCAAACATTTTAAAGATCCATGAATTATTAAGATGGCTAATTAAGTCAACCTTCACCAGAGAATATTTGCTTTTTCGTCATAACGGAGCTCACTGTGAAACCTGACTTCATTCTGTCATTTGCTTAAACATAACGTCAGCTCCCTTTGTTCTGCCTTTGCTGGTCTAGGAAGAACTTTGAGTGGTCTGCCATGTTAAATAGTAGCAGCTACTGTGTGTATCTCAGTATACACAGCTGGGAGGCTTGAACCCATTTGCTCTTCTTTGCTCTGCAATTCTCTCCTCCGTCGTCCACATCAACCATGCCTATTCCCACATCTTCCCCTTGTACCAGGACGGTGCTCCCCCAAGAACACTGTGAGTGAGTGGCCTAGAACCAAAAATATACAAGGATCATCAAGTCACGGTCCATTGTAAGGTTGTACTAGCCTCCCTACATTTTGGAGCACTTTTTTTTTTAAGATTTTTATTTATTTGTCAGAGGGAGAGAGAGAGAGCCCACGAGCAGGGGGAGTGGCAGGCAGGAGAAGCAGGCTCCCCACTGAGCAAGGAGCCCGATGCAGGACTCAATTCTAGGACCCTGTGATCATGACCTGGGCCGAAGGCAGCTGTTTAACCGACTGAGCCACCCACGCGTCCCCATTTTGGAGCACTTTTACCAAGTAACCTCTTCCCTCCTCTCCAGACTTGAATGCTACTTTCAGGACTCCTCTCCAATTCCTCATCCGTTATGAAATCTATTTATTTTATCTGTGTCTATTTCATCAATTTCCAACTAGATAATAAGCCCTTGAGGGCAGGAACTTATTTCTTTCTTCTTTTTTTTTTATTAAGGATTTTATTTATTTGAGAGAGAGAGAGAGCATGAGCAGGGGAGAGGGGCGGATGGAGAGGGAGAAGCAGGCTCCCTGCTTAACCAACTGAGCCACCCAGGTGCCTTATTTTTTTCTTATTGTAATGTATCTACCAACAGGTTTTGTATCAAGCTAAATGCCAAATAAAAACTATATTGACTGAGAAGTAGGCTTCTCCCTACCCCCATAGTCTTTGAAGTTGACCATTTGGCAACAGGGTCTATTGCAAAATGAAAATATAGGACCCCAGCTGGGAGTGGAAAGAAATTAATCTCCCCCTTACCATAGGCCCTCTGCACCAACCCATGGTCAGTAGGTGACTTCCTGAGAGATTATAACCTTCATGCTGGATGCACTCAGTACCTGGATCAGAGGATGCTCCTAAGTCACTGATCAAATTCACTGTGGCACTGCCAGCCCGGGGCAGGAATTACTACCACCTTGCCCTACCATGAGATGCCCTGGAATGCACACCCAACCTGACCCTCCTCACACCTGTGCCCAGATCCATGCCATGAATAGAGGGCAATAGTGACACACAGGCCTCCCCCCACTGATGTGAAGTCGTCACCAACCCAGGTGGAGGGTGGCAGCAATTACAAGGCAGGGGTGGGAAAAGGGAGGCCAGGTGAGGCTCAGGTCACTAGGGGATAGGGAACAGATGAACAAGAATCCACCCCAAAAAGGCAGGAAGGTGTAGGAAGACAGGACTGTAGGAGAGTCAAGGCTCTAAGCCCCTGGGCACATGCTCCATTGTTCCATTAGACTTCACTTACAGAACACAAATTCAAAATTAAATTACTAACAGTTTCAAGATGGCAAATACATCAAACCCCAAATATGGAGCCCTTCTGAGTGAGAGGCCCTGTGTAACACATGAGGCCAGTCCCACTGCTTCCTAAAATCTTTGGTATAACTCGACTTGTAAAAATACAGAGGAACAATGGGCAGTTCACTTAGGGATTCACAGAGTTACCTCATCTCCTATTCTGTATGTGCACAAGGATTCATGACTTGGAAATATATCTGTAGGAAGATGAGTAAAATTGGCCAGTAAAGCACTTATTTAATGTTTAGCAACCAGATATACAGCTTTGATGGAAAATTCTGTTGTTTGGAGGTTGATTTAGCCATGACCTGCCTCCCCTTTTCCTATGGAAATCATTCCCCTTCTTAGTTTCCATAAAGTTCAAGAATCCTTAATGTTTATCAGAACAGAGATGGTTAAGACAAATTTTACTCAATTCATATGAGGCCTCAACAAGAAAATTAATGCAGCATCACACTTTGGTTTTAAACCCAGTGTTAACCACTGGGTACTATTTTTCTCTCCCTCACATCTTTAATTCATGACTGTAGCTGAATATTTATCTTAAAAAGATTTTTTAAAGGTTGATTGATCCAACTGGCATTGGCCTGGATCAAATCCCATGATGGATAATACTTTTTTTTTTTTTTTTTTTTTTTAAAGCATAAGCAAGCAGACCCTTTCCACAATAACTAAAGACTTGATAGAGTAAAGTGGCCTTTGAGAGCTGAATTTCTGAACTGGACTAGGGTAGGCTCTGCTGGGTATTTGCACTGATGACATCTGGGGAAGGGAACTGGGTGCTTCAGTTGACTCTGAATTCCTGTTTCTTCTTTTAAGCATCCTCTGACTTTGACTGGTTGTGTGTGCCTCATCCAGCACCCAGCTGCTAGGGTAACATCTGTGAGCTGCTAATTAGTTGGGGAGTTTTGTAACCCCCAGGAGTGAGCTGTATTGCCTGATAATTGTGACAGAACAAGAGTCTCAGAGTGGAAATGAATTGTGGGATGCTGGACAGTTTTGCATATTGGTGTCTGACTCCTGGGAACAAGTTCCTCTGTGGTTGCTAATTCCTACTCATCTGCAAGCATTTCCAGGAACAGAGAAGGTTTAATTTATCTCTTGGTGTCTACTACATAGTTAGCATTCAGTAAATGCTTATCGAATTGATACTTCCCCCACCTCTCTTCCTTTTCTGCATTTTCACCTCCTGATTCTTCCCCTAGGAGCTAATGTTAGTTTCACTGGCCACATCTTTGCTAGAGATTTTCCAAGAAAATCTTATTCATTGCTTCACTGGTTTGATGAAGCAGTGGCACTTTAAACACACTTTCCAGGCCAATACGAGTTCAATGGATTTCTTCTTTTTTAGGCTTTCCTACCGCAAAGGCAACTTCTAATCCTAGGGGCCTCTGGAATGGCAGGTGACCCCTTTCTTTACTAGCTAAGGAGGTCACTACTAGGATCCGTTGACCTTTTGTCTGTGGATTGTTTCTCTCAGCTGAGACAAGAATTACATTATAGGCCCAAATCCCCATTAAGCCAATTTTCATTTTCCCTCTGCTTTCATGGAAAGCAGTAATAAATCTTGTTTTGTGGGGCCTCTGCCTCCTTATTCAGTCCCTAAGCTAATAAGATCAAGACTATTCCTGAAATTAGATTAAATAATTGGCTCTCTTCTTTCTAGAAGTTTTGGAGCTCTTCTGACCTTTCTTAAAGAGGCAGAAATTATCTTGTTTTTTCTCTCTCATTGGCCTTTGACTATCCTGTCATTCAAAAAACAAAAGTAAAAAAGAAGACATGGGATGGAGAATGGAGGAAAACTGAGAGCTTTTACTAACCAGTTGTGTGCCTCAATGTCTCAGGACTCAGTTTCCTTTCTGTGAAATTCAGGACTCAGATGAAAAAGCTATTATCTTTAAAGGTCCCTTTTGGCTCTAAAAATCTAGGTATCTCAGAAGGTTGAAGTCTTCATGGATAGACTGTAATTCTCCAGGCCTAAGGAAATTGTTTTCTTTGTGATGAGAACACACTTTTTTTCTCTTCTCTCCTTTCTTTTTTTTAAAAAAATAGAACAGAACAGAATGATCCTAAGTTCAGCTGATTTCTTTTTAAACCACAGGATTCATTTTCTGAAAACAGGATTCATTTTCTGAAATTGTTGTCTTTTCCTTCAAAAGCCCCTTCAAAGCCCTCAGCCTCGTCAGCCAGCTCCATCACTTTTATATTAGGTCTTGAAATAAGGAGCTTTTTAGAGTAGACTTGGAAGGAGCAATGACAGGACACAGGCATGGCTGAAGAGGCCATCTGCACAAACCTCCCCCAGGAGGCCAAATCGGCTCCTCTCCCATCCTTTCCTAATACCATCCAGAACACTTCCCAGAATCTGGGTGAATAAAATGCTGTTTGTCAGTCAACCTATTGATAATTATTTTTCAAGTGACTATCATGTGTGTTAAACTATTGATCCCTCATATTTATAACCCCAACAGTCATACAGGCCTTAGTTTTTAAAATCAGAGAAAGGCTGTGTTTCTGGGATGTAAGCACATTTCCATAGAAGTAGATCACCTCAGAAAACTCTGGAGGTTAAGAGCAGGGACTCTGCACTGATTAGAATAGGTTCAAGTTCTGATCCCACCTCTACTAACTGTGTAAGCTTTAAGTTCCCTAAGTTTCTATATTCTCAGATGTGAAATGGAGATAATTCATAGGGTGAGACAAGGAGTAATTTAAATAAATTATGGAAAGGACTTAGCATAGTATCTGGCACTCGGTAAATGCTCAGTAGTCAGTTATTATTAAGAGTGATACTCCATTAATAATACATAAGTAAAGTCACCCTTGTTTGCCTTAATCTAGAGAAGCAACTATGGCCTCAGGCATCACACACCTTTCTGGACTTCTCTTGGGTAGTAAGGTGGGGAAATGCCATTACGTTTCAGTCATTGAAAATTATGGTAAATTTCTTTGAAATACCTCAAATTATATTTTAATGTAAAAATTGCCTTCTTCAGAAAGACAGAGAATAAAAGAATTTAAACAACTAAAATAATTATCTTAAACTTGAAAGAGAGAGGGAGAGATTTTTGGCTTTCCATTGATGACATGGGTGAATCTGAACTCTAAACCCTTGGTTGGGAATGACACTCTGGCTCTAGCCAGTTGGGGACGTAGTGAACCACAAGAAGAAGAGAGGGAGATGAAGACCATCACAGGCTATGGTACCACATGGACTAAAACAGATCAGGATTCAGTAATGCTTGCTTGACTGACAGTGTTCATTCTTCTGTCATCCCCACATACTGGAATCAGATGGTGGTGATGGTGTTAAAAATCCTGAGGGCCAAGGCAGGTAAAAGACAGTGACTCTTCCTGAGTGAGTATTGAATGCCCTGGTGAAACAGCAATCATAGCTTTTACTTTAGAATTCAGATCCATGTTGGGTCAGGGAGTGGCCCGAAAGGCCTAAGGAAATTTGTGTTCAGGTTTGAATCTGCTCTAGCTCCTTACAAAAGCTGGTGTGGTGTCAGCCAGCACCATCAGAGGGTCTCTAGTAGAGTTTGCTTATATTCCAGAATCAGCAGATTCAATCTGGTCCCCAGTCAGGCAGGATTAGATAAACATAGAAGTGCATAATTGCTTTATCAAGTCTGGCTCCAAATTGTGAAATATCTCAGTCTAAGTTATAGCCCAAGCAACCCATGAAACAAACTCACCGAGCTGGCTGGCTAGATCCAGAAGATGGAGATAATGTAACTGGAAAGAGGGAAATTTTGTCCATCCAGAAGTGAAGACAGCAGGTAGACAGACCCAGCCAGCCACTGAGGGACGGTGAAAGGCCATTTGAATTGGGAGCCGGGGGGAGAGGTGGAAGGTATCATGCAAATTATAACTAAATTATTGGAGGAAACCACAGCAGAACAGGAAATGTGTATGTGGATAAGTGAAGCCTCCATTAATGGTTTCACTGCTTTTATCAGAAGGGATTTCAATTAACCTGATGAAGTTCAAGGCAATCACAGTAGGGAGAAGAGATGGATTTAGGATTAATCCCCTGTTGTTTCCTATAGCAATATATAAAGGAAACGTTTCAGGTGAGAGCCTAGCTAGGAATTAATCCCCAAATGATTAGAATTGGATTTTTTTTTATATAAAAGAAGAACCCTAAAGGCAGTGGATCCCAAACTTGGCTACACATTTGAATCATTTAGAGATCTTTTTAAAACTTCCAAAGCCCCAGGCTCCACACTGCAGACCAATTGTATCAATTAAGGTATATGTGTGTATACATATATACACCAATTAAGGTGGAACACAGGCATTAGTAATTTTCAGTGCTCCTCATTGATTCCAAGGTACAGACAAGTTTGGGAACCACTGTGTAATGAGCAGTATGCATGGTGGGGACATGTTAGGCAGTGGCATGTTAGGTTAAAGGAAAACAAATATAGTCATTAAGAAATGGCAAGCAATTAGCCTGCCTTAAAACAGAACAAGATGCATGTCTCATGTTTCCTTTATCTGTAAATTTTTAAAAAGATTTATTATTTTATTTTATTTTTTTAAGGTTTTATTTATTTATTTGACAGAGAGACAAAGCGAGAGAGGGAACACAAGCAGGGGGAGTGGGAGAGGGAGAAGCAGGCTTCCCGCCGAGCAGGGAGCTCGATGCGGGGCT
>NC_138378.1:57407200-57552836 GCF_054177405.1 Leptonychotes weddellii
CCTGGGATCATGACCTGAGCCGAAGGCAGACGCTTAACAACTGAGCCACCCAGGTGCCCCATAAAAAGATTTATGATTTTTAAAGATCGAGCCCCGCATCGAGCTCCCTGCTCGGCGGGAAGCCTGCTTCTCCCTCTCCCACTCCCCCTGCTTGTGTTCCCTCTCTCGCTTTGTCTCTCTGTCAAATAAATAAATAAAATCTTAAAAAAAAAAAAGATTTATGATTTTAGAGAGAGAGAGCACCAGCAGGGGGGTTGCAGAAGGACAAGCAGACTCCAGACTTGTGCTCAGCGTGGAGATGGATGCAGGGCTTGATCTCAGGACCCTGAGATGACAACCTGAGCTGAAACCAAGAGTTGGACACTTAACCAACTGCACCACCAGGTGCCCTACTTGTAATTTTAAAAAGTGTTTATCAGTGTTAAAGAGAAAGGAATGAAGATACAAAGCCACTTTTTTTAGGGGGGGAGGGGCAGAGAGAGAGAGAATCTTAAGCAGGCTCCATGCCCACTTAGGCTTGATCTTACAACCTTGAGATCATGACCTGAGCTGAAATCAAGAATCGGACACTTAACCAACTAAGCCACCCAGGCACCCCACAAAGGCACATTTTAAGAAGGAAATAAGCAGCTAGAGTTAAATTCAAGTAATTATTGAGTGAGGACCTTGAACTTGGTGTCTGGAAGTGGGATAGAAATAAAGGGAGTTCATTACCGTTACAGATACAGCAATTTATATATCTTTGCCTCATAAAATGTTCACATCCATGACCTAATTTTAGCTTGCATCTCTGTGAAGTAGGCAGAGAAAGTATTATTTTTCTCTCCCACTTCCACAGATGGGAAAACAGATCAGGAGAGTCTCATGATTGATTCAGCATTACAGAGCAAAGCTAGTGGCAAGAGTAGGTCTAGGATTTCGTTCTTCAGAACTCCCAGTTGAATGTCTTTTCCTCCACACTATGTTGCCTTTCTGCCCTTGAAAAAGTCTGTAAGAGTGGGAAAAGTTACAGCGATACCTTAAGCAAGAAAACATGACACTTGGAGAGCTGAAAGGAAGAGTTCTGCCGTTAGGGGAAAAACTCTAGAACAGATGCCAAAAGACACATCAAGGTGGTAGCAAAGTGCTGGACACCCTGCCCTTGAGGATACCTCATGAATATTTGATGGTATTAATACACTGGATTTGCCTCCAAATTTACATTGGGTTGAGGGGGCAGGGGTAAGGTCATTGAGGTCACAAGAAATGATTTTTGAGAAACAAAAAAATGGAAGTAGCCTTACAGCTACTTTAGCCTACAGTTTGAGGTCCCCTCTTAGGTCAAGTAGATTGTGAGAGAGCCAGTGAGTGGTTGTTGCCCTGGATGCTATTGTTTGCAAGAAATAGAAATTCACTGGCATTGGCTTATCCACAATAGAAAGGGTGACTTATACGCCCTAAGGGCAAGAATCACATCTGGCTTATGGAAAGACTAGAACTGCTAGGAACTTGCAGACCTTCAGAAACTCAAAGGAAATGTGTTCTCTCCATCTTTCATTTCTCTTTCTGAGTGTTTTGCCCATCTTTTTTCTGGAGAACTCCCTCTTCTGCTCTGTCCACATGTGGGATCAATGACAGATACCCACAGCTCCTAAGTTCATATGAACCAACTCTCTCTCTCCCCATTCCTCTCTCTCAAACACAAACCCCCATCGAAGGAGCTCTTTTGGCTCAAGTTGGCTCAGGAATCCATCCCTGATCCAATCAACTATGACCAGAGGTCAGGGTCCCATTAGTCATAAGCAGCTGTTGAAAGCCACCCTCTACAGATGGCAATAAGGCATTTATAGATAGAAATCATTTAAGCTGAGCATATACCTCAAAATATATCTACCACTCACATCCACTAGGATGGCTATACTAAAAAAAACAAATGGAAAGTAACAAATGTTGGCAAGAATGTGGAGAAATTGGAACCCTCATGTAATGTAAATGGTAATATAAATATAAATGTAAAATGGTGCAGTTGCTATGGAAAACAGTTTGGTGGTTCCTCAATAAATTAAATATAGAATTACCGTATGACCCAACAATTCTACTCCTGGGTATGTACCCACAAGAATTGAAAACAGGTGTTCAAACAAAAAACATGTACATAAATCTTCATAGCAGCACTATTCACCATAGCCAAGAGGTGAAAACAACCCACATGTCCATCAGTTGATGAGTGGATAAACAAAATGTGGTAAAACCATGTAATGGAATATTACTTAGTCACAAAAAAGAATCAAGTACTGATACATGTTACAATGTGAATGAACCTCAAAAAAAATTACACTAAGTGAAAGAAGCCAGACACAAAAGACACTGCATTTTATGATTCTACTTATATGAAATATCCAGACTAGGCAAATCCTTAGAGACAGAAAGCAGATTAGTGATTGCCAGGAGCTAGGGGGACACAGGAATGAAGAATGACTGCTTAATAGGTACAGGAACTCCCTTTTCGGGGTGATAAAAATGTTCTGGAACTAGAAGGTGTGACGGTTGCACAACATTGTGAAGGTACTAAATGTCCCCTAAGTTGCACACTTTAAATTTTTATGTTATATGTGTTTTACCACAACTGTATCTATACGTGGGGTGTGTGTGTGTGTGTATCTTATATATTCGTCAGTTGCTCTAAGAAGATTGATCACATTCACTACCCTGTAGTAGCCTAGTTGAGAATAATAAACTAATACATTAACTCATTCACTCATTCAGCAAACATAAATGAATTGAGCATTCATTATATGCCAGGCATCAAGTATACGGGAACTAAGAGGTCCAGTCCCCAGCCTTGAGGGACTGACAGATTAGTGGAGCAGACACAGATAGATCATTTCAATGTAATGTGATAAGTGCTAAGACTAAGTGCTCAGGGTGTTCTGGAAATTTCAATGAGGTGGGATCATGAAAGAAGGACGTAGGGATGAGGCAACACCAGAGCTGATCCCTAAAAGATAGATAGGAGTTCTTCTGCTGAGGCAAAAAGAAAGAAGGAAAGAAATGCACTGAAGGTACAAAGATGAGAGAATGTGGCCCATGGAGAAGGGGATAAATCGTGTGATAGGGAAAGAGAGAGGAGATGGGAGCAAATGCCGGAGGCCCTTGGCTGCTGTCTAGAGGAATCTGAATTTCACCCCAGAGCCCATGACCAGTGCCTGAAGGATCATCCGCAGGAGAGCACCAGCAGGAAGAAGCAGAGTCTAACAAGATTGAAATGGGGGTTGGGGGCGGAGCAGGAGAACAGAGTGTTAGCCCAGAGTTGGCAATCCAGAGAAGGGAGAGAAACAAGAAGAGTAGAAGGTCAGTAGTGTCATAGCTTCAGCAAGGTCAAGTAAGATGAGCTGCAAAAGTGGCCATGGACTTGACAATGAGAAGGTCACTCATGTCTTTTGCGCACGTTTGCAGTCATGTTGGGCTATGGCCTGGCGAGCATACTTTTCAGTGGACTTTGGCTGGGGAGGAGAAGAATCTCAGCATGGTGGAGAGGGAACATGTTTGTACACTCAGGAGACACAGGAAGAGATAGGACAGAAGGCAGAGGAGAGAGGGGTGATCTGGGGAAGCCAAGGTGGTGCCAAGGCTGCAGAACACTCAGGAGGGCTTCCCTTGGCCCAGATAAGGAGACCCCATAGCCTCCAAGACAGGGGGAGGCAAGGAAGGACAAGGAGGGAAAGATATTTTTCCTGCTGGGGCAGACGTGTGGATACATGAAGATGAGGGAATTCCTACCTGATGGCCTCTATTTTCTCAGCAAAGCTCGAGGGGTGGGAGATCCTTAGAAAAGCTACTCTGAAGAAACGGTGAGTTTGCTGATGGTGATGCTAAGAAGGGTTTCCAGGCAGCTCAGCAGCCTGCTGAGGCTGCAGATGATGACTTCATAGTAGTGCCAATCTGCGTGGGCTGTGATTTTCTCCAGTGGAGCTCAGGAGCCCAGGAGCCCAGATGTCAGAGAAGGAAGAGCAGCCCTGATCAGCCTAGGGTGCAGTCAGACAGGAGTGGCAGCAGGACTGGGCAGATGGGAGGGTGATGAGATGCTTCAGGAAGCTTGGGCTAAATGGGGAGGGAAACCAAGAAGGGTGATTTGATACAATGACAGAAAATGGCAAGGGAGAAACTAGATTTTGAGGAGGTTGAAAACCCAGCATACTGGGAGGTAGGAGTGGGCGGGCTGGGAGGTGGGAGGCTCTGATCAGAGTGGGCTGGAGAACAATTCAAGGCAATATGTAATCAAGTGCTAAATAGGATGGTATGAGATATAAGTGGGCATAAGTACTGGGGAGGAGGGGAGCGCTCTGAGAACGGAGTGCTCAGTGTGGATTGGGGAGAAATCGAGTGCAATCTCTTGCCTGTGCAGCACCCCCAATAGGGAATTCAAGGTGACAGTGTAGCAACTGGTACTGTATCTGGAAGCTTAAAAAATGCTGGGTGGATTAAACCTTTCAGAGGATGCAGATTCTTTGGACTTAATAAAGGCAGAAAGTGAACAGTAGGAGAGAATATTAAGATTCTCTTAATCCTGCCTATGAAATGCTATTGCATTCCCTATGTGCCCTGTAATTTATGTTCTTCCTCATACTTTGCCTGCCTTAGTCACTCCCTGCTTCCAAACCCCTCTGACACCACGTCTGCATTTCCCATCCCCAGCTGGTCTCAAAATTTCAAGAAACCTAAAGCACATTGTGCATTTCTACAGGATAAGGCTATGAATTAATGTGGGTTTTGGGGGGAAAGGGGGGGGTTGAAGAAACCATCTAGGTGGTCTTTGGTAAAGACAAGATTTACAGCCTTTGCTGTAGTCCACATGAGGCTGCGCCCAGGAAGGTTAATCACTGGCCTGAATAGCACAGCTAGGGAGCAGCAGAGCCCAGACCAGGCCAGCACTCTGAAGCCAACTGATCCTTCCCTGCCCACTTCCTGGTCAGTCAAAACCTGAGCTTCCATTCCTTTCACCACGTAAACTCTGTGCTGGAATCAGGTGTAAGCACTTGATTCCACTCAGATTTTTCCCTGTTGAACACCCATTTTCCCGTTTCTTTTGATCTCAGAACCCAATTTGATTCTAGTAAGTATCTACCCCCACCATCCATCTGGGTGACTCTGTCCACCGATGACCGTGTGGCCCAAGGTAGGCCTTCGCTGCTGTGTCACTAAAATTTGAGTCCTGAGTTGAGGCTGCTGGAGCTCTTTACCCATGAATAGGACCTTACAGGAAGGATAGCTTCTTATACTGAGATCCCAGGCCCCATGCTTTCAAAACCTTGTTCTACAGCTGTTCCTTCTGATCTGCATATCCTTTTTTAAAATTTTTTTTAAAGATTTATTTATTTATTTGACAGAGATAGAGAGAGCACAAGTAGGCAGAGCAGCAGGCAGAGGTAGAAGGAGAAGCAGATTCCCCGTTGAGCTGGGAGCCCGACGTGGGACTCGATCCCAGGACCCTGGGATCATGACCTGAGCTGAAGGCAGACGCTTAACCGACTGAGCCACGCAGGTGCCCCGTGATCTGCACATCCTTCCAGAAAAACACCCATTTGTAACTTTGTATACGTGGGATTTGGGTACTTGCTGCCCCCAAATCTAGAGGTCCAATATTCCCCATTAAATGAAAACACAGTTCAACCAAGTCAGGACCTGGTAGCATCACACATTCCCTCTGTCAGCAGATCTTACCAGCACTACCTTCAAAACACATCCTGAACTGGGGTGCCTGGGTGGCTCAGTCAGTTGAGCATCCGACTCTTGGTTTTGGCTCAGGTCATGGTTTCATGGGTCATGGTCTCATAGGTTGTGGGATCAAGCCCCGCATTGGGCTCCGGGCTCAGCGGGGAGTCTGCTGGAAGATTCTCTCCCTCTGCCCTTCCCCCCACTCTGTCTCTGTCTCTGTCTCTCTTTCTCTAAAATAAATAAATAAATCTTAAAAGCAAAACAAAACAAAAAACATGTCCTGAACTGGAACAACACTTCTCATCCCTCCGCTGCTACCATCCTGGTCCAGCCAGCACCATTTTGGGCCCAGACTCCTCCAGCAGCCTCCTCGCTGGAGGCACTGCTCCCATTCATGCCCCTGAAGTCTGTTCTCCACCCAGCAGCCAGAGGCACTGTTATAATGTAGGATGGGCCCAGTCATTCCTCTGCTCACATCCCCCCAGGGGCTCCCCCACCTCACTCAGAGTAAAGCCAAGCCCTGACAGTAACCTTCCAGGCCCACATTGTCTGGCCCCATCACTCTCCAACTCTCCCAGTGACCCGCCTGCCCCAGCCACACAGGCATCCTCAGGGTTGCTGCAACAGCCAGGGCACATTCCTGCCTTAGGCCCTCTGCCCATGCTGTCTCCCTCACTAGAAATTAAGCTCCATGAGGGCAGGGGTTTCTGTCTGTTTTATTCACTGCTGTATCCCCAGCACCAGGCCGAGTGCATGGCACAAAATAGATGCTTACTAAGGATTTGATGGATGAGGGAGGAGGGAGAGAGGAAGGGAGGGAAGGAGCCATCAAATATGGACTGGGAAGCCTGGTGCTTTTTCCTCCTTTCTCATCACTGCCACCCCCATCCTGCAGATCTTCCGGTAACTTGTGGAACTTTGGGCAGATGGTTTTAACACTGAAGTAGTCTGTTTTGTGTTATTTTTTTTTTGTTATTGCAGCCATGAAGACCAGAATCACTTTTTTTTTAAGAGACCTTATATTTTAGAGCAGTTTCAGGCTCACAGCAAAACTGAGAGGAAAACACAGAGATTTTCTATATACTCCCTATCCCGACACCTGTGTAGCCTCTCCCATTATCAATCTCCCCCAGCAGAGTGGTACATTTGTTACAATTGATGAACCTACATTGGCACATTATAATCACCCAAAGTCCATAGTTTACAGTAGGGTCCATTCCTGCTGTTGAACATTTTATGGGTTTGGACAAATGTATAATGAAATGTAGCCCCCATTAGGGTATCCTACAGAGTGGTTTAACTGCCATAAACATCCTCTATGCTCCACCCATTCATTCCTCCCTCTCTCTAACCCCTGGAAATCACTGATCTTTTTACTTTTTTTTTTTCTTACTTTACTTTTTTGTCGTCATAGTTTTATCTTTTCCCAAATGTCATATAGTTAGAATCATTCAGTATATAACTTTTACAGATTGGCTTCATTCACTTAGTAATACGTATTTAAGTTTTCTCCACATCTTTTTGTGGTTTAATGCTGAATTTAAGTGCTGAATCATTCCATTTTCTGGAGGTACCACAATTTACTTATCCATTCACCTACCAAAGGAAATCTTGGTTGCTTCCAAGTTTTGGCAATTAGGAATAAAATTGCTGTAAACATGCATGTATAAGTTTTTGTGGACATACATTTTCAACTCCTTTGGATAAATATCAAGAAGTGTGATTGCTGGATTATATGGTAAGAGTATGTTAAATTTTTTAAGAAACTGCCAAACAGTCCTCCAAAGTGGCTATACCATTTTATATTCCCACCAACAATGAATGAGGGTTCCTTTTTCTCCATGTCCTTGCCACCATTTGATGTTGCCAGTGTTCTGGATTTTGACCATTTAATAGGTGTGTACAGAATGGTTCTTTATATTCATTTCTGGAAGTGAAACTCAAAGTCTATTGAGAGAGAGAGAGATATATATATATAATAGTAATTTTAAAATCAAAAAGAAGCAAACAAACCAAAATAAAAATGCATAAACATATGGATATATCTTCCTAAAAATGATAAAAGCTCAAACATTATGACCTTTGTGAGGCCTTGATTCTTAGGGGTGCAGGCTGGCAGGAAGAAGTTGTTGTTTTTTTTTAATATAAGATCTTTGGAGATGCATTACACAAATTTCCCAGAACCCTTCCCCAGAAGTGTTTCACTTTGTTTCAATACTGCCTTACATTGGAGAATTCTACAAGCTTTCTGTAATTACCCTCAAAGATGTTTGCTTCCTGGAAAAAGCTTTATAAGTTATGAAAACAGACAACCAGAATACTTTTATGAGAAGCTCAACCTTTGTGGCCTGTGGCAAGCACCTGAGGGACTGCACACCCACCAGAAGGTCTTCAGGACTCCACTACTGGATAATTCTGTCAGTTTCAGTGTCCCCCCCCCCCAACCCTAGAATCATCCAGGATGGAAGGATATGAATGTGGACTGAAGTGGCCAGAGACCTCTCTGTGATAGGTTTTGCTCATTGCCCCAGCAGCCCCTATAGAGCTTCACTTGGATTCAGGGACTTCCATCTCCCTCATCCCAGGTGCTCCTCAAAATGCAATGACACAGAATTCTCCTAGGCTACCTGTGACACCCCTTATTATCCCCACTCAGCCAGACTTAAAAACAAATATACAGGAAATCCCCTATTGGCCCGTGAAAACTCATTTTGAATCTCCCCAACTCCATTGCAGGTGGGTGATTCAGGCAGGGCCAGCAAGTTTATCTTATTTACCCACTCCTGCCCCCTTCACCCTTCCTCACATCCTTCCCCTTTCCTCTCTGGAAAGGTTCCATAATCAGTCATTTATACTTTGGGGTTCATTTCAATGCCAGTGTTTGCTCTTTTTCCAGAGATGATTCTGTTTTTAGCCACATTTCTCAAATTTAGGCATCAACAGTCTGGGGAGGAGGGAAGCAAGAGGAGCCAGAGGTCCTTCCTTGTATCACTGAAATAATGCAGTAGCAGCAACTACCATTTCCTGAGCGTCTACTTTGTAGTTTATGCTGTACTGGGCACTTTCCAAACATACCATTTAAATAATGAGTTCAGACTAAATGGTTTAATACATGTAAAGTGTTTAACACAGTAGCTGGCACATAATAATAAATAATTGATTAAAAGTAGCTATTATTTTAAAAAAATAATCCTCATAACAATACAATGAGATAGGTATTATTCTATTTTATAGATGAATAAACAAAGGCAAGTGACTTCTGAGACTCATTCAAATGATAGCTGCAAGGCTAGGATTTAAATCCAGATATATCTAACTCTAAAGATGTGCTCTTCCCATAACACCATTTGGATTTCAAACCATAGAAGCCTCAGCTTAACCTGTGAGTCTGGCCAGAAACTTGGGCATATGTGGAACTATGTTCTAAAAGTCTTCATTTTAAACAAGACTTTATTTGCCATGAGAAACTTTTCTGTTTTCTAAACCTCATCATTTTCCAGAGCAGCAGAGGTTATGTCTCCCACATGGTACTCACAGCACCTTATGTTGGGGAAGTGACAGCCGGAGAAGACATGAAAGTCCCTAAAGTCCTGTAATGTCAGAGTCGAGTGTCAGCGTAAGCCTCTTCGATTCGCTTCTGTTCAAGCAGGCCTGGGAAAGGGATGAGTCTCAGTCTACTTTCTTCTAGGACAAATCCCATGGCCAAGGGGCTAATGAGTGTGATGATGCTAATCCATGCCTCGTTTCTTCCCTATATTTCCCCAACCATTACACCCATGCATTCTGTCCATTTGACACAGCCCACAAAGGAGGCAGACTGTGTGCATTTCCAGGGAAGTGGGTGTGCGACTTCCTGCTAGGGGTCGTAGGGACTTTAGTTACGACTCGGCATTAATGGGGTCATCCCTGAATGAACTGGGTAGAACAACCCTAAAATAAAACTTTCTGCCCCCGTGTCTGACCACCTCCCAGACTAGAGCTATTGGCTCACAAAGGCAAGAGCCTAAGTGTGGCTAGTGGCTGGAAAAATAGGGCAGGGCCCAGTGCCCGTATAAGACAACATGCGCATTCATGGCGCCTGACCTTTCAGCCTCTTGGGAGTGGAGGGATATTTGTGCTAGGAACGGCTTCTCTCAGGTGCTCCCGTGAGCATGTGCTGACTACAGGGATTCTTTATTCCTTGTGGAAAATGTTTTTGCTACATAATAAAGCTTCATCTTTGATTTGGATGTTCTGTGCAGTAACCCCTTTCAGCTGAATTAAAAATAAAATCCTTCCAAAAGATACTCCCCTCACACAGGCTGCTTTGAGGCCCTAACATGAGCCAGTCTGGGAGGCAAGCTGCACAGCCCCTGCTGAGATCAACATTCCCTGGGTCCATCCTGACAGGTACAGAGTGATGTCTCCCAGCAAACTTGAGCCATTCTCCTGTCATCCAAATTGGTAGAGAAGTCCACACAATGTAAGGCAGTCATTCCAAGGCCTCTCCCAGGTTTTATTAATCAGATATTATGACTGATGAGTCAGGAATCACCCATTGTGGTCCTCTGCCTCTAAGTCATCAGGGTACATGGACTCCATAGTGCTATCCTAAAAAGGATTTTCTTTCCTTGTGGAAGAACACTTATCTGCAAGGCTCTACATTCCCCTTGTTCAGTTTTATCCATCAATATTTTTTTCTTCAAGTCTCAGTTCTTCTGATCTAACTAGGGTTCACAACTGGGCTGATACTAAATACCAGTGAGGTCTTGAGAAGGTCTGGTAGCCATGTCATTGCTGTGAAGGCTACATCTCTGAGGGTTTCCTTAGTAACTGGCTGGGAAATCCTTTGTGCTAGAGCAGAACCCATCTGCAGCTCTTGCCCTCCAGGACTCTGACAGTATCAGGACTATGGGCAGCAGCAGGTCACAGGTCCCAGGCACAGAGACCAGACAAGGAGGGCAGGAGCAAGGCTGAATGCAGCAGATTAGGGGATAGGGAAGGGATTAGGTTAGACCTGGAAAACGCCACTAGAAATCTGTCAACCAGCAAGGACGGAAGGTCAGGATCCAGATTGGTGCAGAGTGACCAGTGGGGGAGCCTATCCAGAAAGACAGTATGTGAAAATCAGAAGGCAGCCTGTCAAGAGTTGAGATGAAAGCAAACCAGGAAAATGGTCAAAAAACAACCAATTGATTTTTTACAGAAGTTAATGAGAAAGGATAATTTTGTTCAACAACTGGTGCAGAAACAAATTTTTAACCATATGCAAAAATGAACCTTGACCATTCCATACACCAGATTTGACATGAAATTGATCTGCAAAGGCTAAAACTATAAACCTTTAACAGAAAATACAGGAGAAAAACTTAGTGACCTTGAGTTTGCCAAAAATCCCTTAAAAGGATTCAAAAAGTATGACCTATAACAGTGTGGATATACTTAAAAATAGTCAAAATGAAAAAAAAATAGTCAAAACGGTAACTTTTATGTTATGTCTATTTTATCACAATAATAAAAAAGAGAGATCGCTTCTCGGCCTTTTGGCTAAGATCAAGTGTAAAAGAATTAGAGAGAGAATACCTTCCCTCCAGGCAATGGCTAAGAAAAAAAAAAAAACCCACAGGGGCACCTGGGTGGCTCAGTCGTTAAGCGTCTGCCTTCAGCTCAGGTCATGATCCCAGGGTCCTGGGATCGAGCCCCGCATGGAGCTCCCTGCTCGGCGGGAGGCCTGCTTCTCCTTCTCCCACTCCCCCTGCTTGTGTTCCTGCTGTTGCTCTCTCTCTCTGTCAAATAAATAAATAAAATCTTAAAAAAAAAACAACCCACAAACTATAAAGAAAATTCCATTCCAAATTTAAAACTTGTACTTTAAACGACACTGTTATAAAAATGAAAAGGTGAGACATGAAAAGTTACAAAACCTTATCTGACAAAGGACATGTTCTAGATTGTATAAAGAACTCTTACAACTCGGGGCACCAGGGTGGCTCAGTCAGTTAAGCGTCTGACTCTCGATTTCAGCTCAGGTCATGATCTCGGGGTTGTGGGATCGAGCCCCAAGTTGGGCTCTGCACTCAGTGCAGAATCTGATTGTTCCTATCCCTCTGCCCCTTCCCCAACACTCACACACTCTCTCTCTCTCAAAATCTTTAAAAAAAAAGAGAGAGAGAAACTACTGTATACCTATTAGAATCACTAAAATTAAAAAGACTAATTATACCAAATGTTGGCAAGAAAGGGGAGCAACTAGAACTCCTCATACACTGCTGGCAGGGATGTAAAATGGTGCAACCATTTTGGAAATGGTGTGTTGTTTTTTGTAATATTAAACATACACCTACTACATGATCCAGTCATTCCACACCTAGGTATTTATTTACCCTAAGGAAATGTAAGCTTATGTCCACAAAAAGACTTGTACTTGAATGTTCATAGTAGTTTTATTTGTAATAGCCCAAAACTGGAAATAAGTCAAATGTCCATCAAGAGGTGAATGGATAAACAAATTTTAGTGCATCTGTACAATGAAATACTGTTAAGCAGTAAAAAGGAATGAACTATTGTTACATACAACAACATGGATGAACCTCAAAATAAAAAAAGGCAAAAAAAAGACTACTTGCTATCAGTTTCCATATATAAAATTCTAGAAAATGCAAATTAATCTATAGGGACCAAAAGCAGATCATTGGTTGCCTAGGAACAGGTGGCAGTGGGGGGAGTGAGAGATGAACAAGAAAGCTTTGGGGAGTGATAGACTTATTCATTATCTTGATTTCAGCAACAGTTTCATGGCCATATACATATGTCAGAACTCATCAAATTATATTCTTAAATATACACAGTTAATTGTATATCAGTTATAATTCAACAAAGCCTTTTTTGAAAAAAAGAGAAGTAAAAAGGGACTCCGCCCCCCACCCCCCACCATCAATAGGCAATGCAGGCTCATGGCTACAATGTGGACTCAAGATTTCACCAGGTTTGGACTCAGGCTCTATGTATGACTTATTAGCTGTGTGACTTTGGCCAAATCATGTAATCTCTCAAAGCCTTGCTTTCTTCATCTGTGCAATGGGGATAATAATAATGTTGTGAAGACAAAATCATCTGGAATTTATAAAGTACTGGGAACAGTAGCTAAAGAATGGGAAATGTTGGCTATCGTCCTCATCATCATTTGTAAAGGTGGTGATTGAAATATGAGGCAGACAGATAGTGGAGATCCTCATCCAGGTGGGTGGATACAGGGGCATAGGTGAGAAGTCAGGAATTCAAGTCTGAGTGAAATACCCAGAAGTCCCACTACCCAAAGGAATGATGTTGTGAGGCAAACTTCTGACCAGCCTGAGCCCAGACCCCAGTTTAGCCAGTCTCAAAGCTGCAGGGGAGAGACAAGTGGATGAACCTGGATGCAAGTGTGTGGAGAAAATACAGTTTGACCAACTACATAGGGACCCTTCCAGAAGTTCCCAAGTGTTTAGCCAATACCTTGCTGGTGAGTCTTAAACACATTGGAAGATAAACTCTTCCCCATCCCTCTCTCTCTGAAGGTGGTTCCCTGACATATCACAGGGCATACCTTTTAACCTTCCAACACTTTCCAGTCAATCACCCCTCATGGTTTAATCAAGCTCACACTAGATCTGGGTGCCACCTGAGAGAGTCAGTACAGCCTGAGCTTCTTTCTGGTCTGGGCGGTCAGAGCACTCACTCAGTCCCTGCCCAGAAAAATGGTAACAGGCAACGGTAATGCTACCAAACGCTGCTAAGGGCAGCAAAATCTGTAGAGAATAATGCAAAAGGCTTAGGTAGAAACACTAAACTGGTAGGGGTATAGGATGGGGAGGGGAGATGGCTGATCAGAAATTGAAGGAGATTTCTCCAGGATCCATTGCTGGGCCAAGTAAGCACAACCCTCCCCTCCTTTAAAAAAAAAAAAAGTAAAAGAAAGGAAGGGGAGGGGAGGAGGGAGGGGAAGGGGGAGGGAAAGAAAAGAAGACTGAACCAGTAGTCAGGGCTATGGGTGGGATCCAGTTGGCCAGAAGCCTGGCTCCAGGCAATTTCATTCCCTGGGAAAGGTTCCTACAGGACCAGGGAGAAGGAAAGAAGAAAATGATCATTCAAACTAATAAATAGGTGAGCCAGGCCAGAGCCTCAGTCTCTGAGGGGGCTTGTGCCAGAGTCAAGGGAGCTGCATGGTGGAAAGTCATCTCACCTAGAAAGAACCGCAGCAAGGGATAAGAGCTCTTAAGAACCCATGGCTCAGGGGCGCCTGTGTGGCTCAGTCATTAAGCGTCTGTCTACCACTCAGGTCATGGTCCTAGGGTCCTGGGATTGAGCCCCACATCGGGCTCCCTGCTCAGCAGGAAGCCTGCTCTCCCTCTCCCACTCCCCCTGCTTGTGTTCCCTCTCTCAGTCTCTCTCTGTCAAATAAATAAATAAAAATCTTTAAAAAAAAAAATCCATGGCTCAAAATCCAGCTCCACTACTATGCTGGTTATGCTTCATTTGTGTCCCACCAGCCCACCAGCCCGTCCCCTCTCTTTCTATCTTGCTCTGTGTCCATGTGACTGACCACTTTAGACAGCATCACCTGGGTTTTAGATGGGTTCAGCAAATGGGAGGCATGGAAAAGATGGGAAAGCAGGAAAGAAGAAAGATCAGGGTATTTCTTCTCCCTCTTGCTTTGAAACCTGATCCTGGCAGTGGCTGTGTCCCTCTGTGACTTTAGGTCCGCCCCCATGGTTCAGTTCTCACCCATCTCTGGTCTCACTCTATCCACTCCTTGATCTTTTAGGCTTGTGGGCAGTCAGAGCTTCCTGCTGTTGCTCATCTCTGGGTGCCTCACCAGCGTTTGTTTGTCCCCGAATCCTACCCTCACCTCTCTAAATGCAGTCCTTCCTTTGAAGCATATTCAGCAGATCCTACTCCCTACCAGGACAGGCCTGATACAGCCACTTGTTAGCTGCATAAAAACCCAAGGTAGTCAATGTCTGGGCTCTACTTCCTCATTGCAGGGGCAGGATACTAGAAATTGTGAATATCAGACAAGATAATGCATACGGTTTCCCATTGCTGTTATCCCAGGTGATGCTCTACCCTAGGGTTGTCAGGATGGAGACTCCCCGATTCTGTAGGTCTCCCTGTCCCTTCTCCTGCCTCCTGAGACTTTCTTCCCCTCAGATAAACCTTGCTTGCTCAGACTGAAAGAGAGAGGAACAATGTTCCTCTGGCTTCTCATCACACAGGCCTGGGAAAGCAGGAGGGGCATTCTGCCAGCCCAGCACATCAACCTTCTCCACCGCAAACCCCTCCGCCCCCCAAGCTCCTCCAAAGGTCAGCCTGCCCGGAATAAGGAAGTACCCGCAGCTGGGAAAGGTAAATCCAAACCTGAAAATACAGGAACTGACTGTTTCAATCAACACGGGCCTGCAGTGTCCTTGCAGAACACTGTTTATGAAGCAATAAACCATTTAAATGACTCTATTTTGGAACCCACAAAGTCTCCTTGAATGGCTTATGAGAAGATACTGCTAATAAGAGTCTAGGAGGACTGGAGGACTGGAGCGTGAGGCTGGGGCACCTTTGCCTCGAAGCTGCAGGTTTCCTTTGGAGGAGAGGAAGCCTGGAAGCACCAGCCCCTGGAAAGATTGCCAGGAAGTGGGTGCCCCTGGGGAAAACCCCAGGGTGCAGGCAGGGCAGCCTGAATCACAGATATTAAGGGCCAGTTTTGTAAGGAAGAGTTGTAAGAAAGAGATACATAATTTTTTATAGGGGGCAAGAAAAGGGAGGGCTGTTGTAGTGGTCAGAAGCATGGCATGGAGTCCTGAGTCTGAATCCTGGCTCTGCTGTTCATTTGCTGTCTGACCCTGGCAAATGTGCTTACCCTCTCTAACTCATTTGGTCATCTGAAAGACAGGGATAACAGCAATAATATGCCTGTGTTATAGAGTTTTTGTGAGGATTAGGTAAGATCATATATGTAATGTGCTTAGCATGGGCCCTGGCACATGGTAACTGCTCAAGAAATTAGCTGTTATCAAGAATGTTACCACCACACTCATCTCTTTTCATCTAACCACCCTTTCTCCCAGCTGCAAAGAGATCAAGGGTCTGTGGGGAATTAACAGTAATAACTGACACCTACTTCTGGGAGGGTGATACAGTAACAAATTCCAGACCCAGGTCAACTCTCACAGCCAGAGGAGTTGAGAGGCTGCTGGAGGGAAAGGGCAGAAGCTGGGAGAGCTGAGTGGCTGGCACCAAGTAAGCTGCATGCAAGTGGTCCACAGAACAGTGCCAGGGCCTAGTGGTCTCCTCAGGGCAGTGTCTTGGGTGCTCTGACACAGGACTGCCAAAGCTGGACATGACTTCACACCCCTTTGTAGAAGACAGAATACTTGGGAGAGGGTCTCAGTTTTGAAAACTCACCATCACTTACAGGAAATACAATCAGTTAAAAAGAAGATGCATAGCAAGAGAGAGGGTGGTGCCGACTGGTTTCCAAGAGGATGCCCAAGGCCATAGCACACCTTGATAAATTTTCCAAGGTCTGGGGCTATCCCCCATCAGGCTCCCAAACTTGATGTGGTCAACAGGCTGAGGGTGAATTTGTCTTTTTAGGAACAGACTAACATCAACCAAAGTAATAAAACACTGATGTATAGACCAGAATGCTAATTCTCTCTGTCTCTGTCTCTCTCTTTCTTCCTAATATTTAATGAATGCATACCATGTGCCGGGCAGCTATAAATAAAACACAGTCTCCAATCTCATAGAGTATGCATTCTCATTGGAGAGATAAAAAGTAAACATCTTTCAAGATAATCAAAAGACAAGCCACAGGCTGAAGAAAATATTTATAAAAGATCTACCTGAAAAGGAATGTTAAAGCAAAATATGCAAAGAACTCTTAAAGCCCAACAATAAGAAAACAAAAAACTGGGCACAAGATCTAAACAGATAGATACCTCACCACAGAAAATACCCAACACAATGTGTCATTAGGGAATTGCAAATTAAAACAACAATGAGATTATACTGCTTACCTATTAGAATGGCCAGAATCCAAAACATGACAACACTAAATGTTGGCAAGGATGTGGGGCAATAGGAATTCCCATTCATTGCTGGTGGGAATGCAAAAATGGTACAGCCACTTTGGAAGACAGTTTGGCAGTTTCTTACAAAAGTAAACATATTCTTACCAAACAACCCAGCAATTGTGCTCTTTGGTATTTACTCAGAGGAGTTGAAAACTTACGTTCACACAAAAACCTGTACACAGATGTTTATAGCAGCCTTATTCATAACTGCCAAACTTGGAAGCAACCAAGATGTCCTTCAGCAGGTAAATGGATAGAAATAAACTGTGGTACATCCATACAATGGAATATTATTCAGCAGTAAAAAGAAACGAGCTGTTAAGCCGTGGAAAACACGGAGGAAAATGAAATGTATATTACTAAGTAAAAGAAGCCAATCTGAAAGGGCTCCATACTCTATGAGTCCAATTACATGACATTGTGGGAAAGGCAAAACTATGAAGACAGAAAAAAGATCAGTGGTTTCCAGAGGTTAGTGGGGAGAGAAGGATGAATAGACAAAGCACAGAGGATTTGGAGGGCAGTAAAACTCTGCATGATACCATAATGATGGATACATGTCATTATAAATTTGTCCAAACCCATAAAATGTACAACAAAAAGTAATGACTCCCATAAACTGTGGTCCTTGGTCGGTGGTAGTGTGTGGGGGAGGTTGGGGGAGGGGGAGGGCTTATGAGGGAACTCTGTACAGTCTGTTCCATTTTTCTAGGAACCTAAAGTTGCTCTAAAAAATAAAGTCTATGCATTAAAAAAAATCTATATAAATAATGATGAGAATGATAAGATAAGCACCATGAAAGAAACTTAGGGTTAGGTGTAGGGAATATGGCGGGGGCAGGGGGGGCACTTAGCCAAGGTAAAGCCATCTCCACAGAGCAAAGATGAGAGGGCAGGGGAGGCATTCCAAGACAAGAGAATAGCAAGTGGGCACAGTCCTGAATAACAGCTGCCCAGCAGGCTGGGACCCCTGCCTGTGCAGGCCTGCACACCTTTTCCCTGCAGGCACACAGTACGAGGAAGTGAGCTATGGTCAGAAGACTGCATGGGAGCAAGGGAGGAAGTGATCCCAAGTCGTGACCTCACAGAAGGCTGCAGTGGCCTTCTGCCAGTCCAGGATATTTGTGAATCGAGGCTGCTCCCCAGAGGTAACGCTGGAGAGTCTGCTCCATTGCCCCTGCCATCCACATGTCCTTTCCCCAGATTGGTTAATGTCATGTAGTTGGCTACTGCATATCTTGCTTGGGCAAAGTATTCAAACTATCCAACCTCTCTGTATCTGTTTCCTCATCTACAAAATGAGGATAATACAGGCTACCTTGCAGGGCTCCAGGGTGGAGATGAGGAATCTGTGAGGTAATGAAGCTGTGTGAAGCCCCTCGCCCCAAAATAATAGCTGTTGAATGGATGGTTAGTTTTAATTGCTGTTATTCATATTATTTTGATGATTGTTCACCAGCCTGTGAGCTTCATCAGTTCTTTAAGGGACGTCGGTAGAGCACCGGAGTGGCCTATAAAGTATGGTCTCAGGGCACACAATCTGTGTAATCCCAGGCAAGTACAGTGAGAACTAGAAAGGAAATTCCAGGAGGAGAAAAGCTTTTTTAACGACTTACTAAAGTGAACTGAGCATGTGTGGAGCTGGAGGTGGTTTTGCTAGTTAAGGAGGATGGGCAAGAGATGGCTGCGATGAGTGAGGATAGGGAAATCAAGGGCTCTGGACATAGGGGAGGCCTCCTGTATTGAGCTCCACATCTGCCAAAACACTGAGTTGCCCACCTTCTGGCCCAAAGCACTGGCTATCCAAGGAAGGAAGTTGGCCCAGGAAGGGACCTCTGTTTCCAGAGCAGCCATGACATTGATGAGCAAGATAACATGACTCCAGAAACAGACAGGAGGAGGGGAGAAATATTCTGTTTTCTCCTTTATTCCCTTTCTTCCAGGCTTCACAGTCTCCATTTTCTTACTAGTGGAGAGAAAAATGACAACTAAGATTTCTCTTGAATCTTGGCAACGAGCTCAGACTTCTATTAGTGTGCAGTAAAAATGGCATTGACCTCAGTAACAAATAAATTAAACCCTGGTTGGCTTGGAGTTTAACATCTTGGCCTTTCTAAGTTCACTCATCAAGTGATTTATGTCCTTAGCTCCTTGAACCCAATATCCCCAGCAGCTGACCTTCCAGTAGATACCATTTATCTTGCCTCAGGGATACATATCACAGACAAAGCTGAAAACAGGTCTTAGAAATATCCATGAAGATTAAGTGTGTTTTAGACATGCATACCATGGAGGGGTGAGAGCCAGGCCCCCTGTCTCTAGCTAAAAAGAAATTCACCTGAGGATTAGGCTGTCCAAAAGGAGCATTAAGTTAGGAGTTGGTGGACCTGAGACCCAAGTCCTGAACCCATTCCTCATCAACAGACTGACCTTGAACAAGTCACATTACTTCTCTGAACCTAAGTTCCCACTCAGTGAAATGGAGGTTGGAGGGCTGGCTCAGCCCTCCAACAATACCTTTCAGTCTTGTCCTTCCAATCTCCTCCCCGCCTTCAGTAGTCTAAGGACACCTCTTTTGATCATTTCACTGTAGACAGTTAAGTGCCCCAGAACTGTTCAGTTTCCTCATCTGCAGCAGGGGTGGGAACGATGACCTAAGGTTCAGTGCCGCCTCTAGTTCCTGGCTCAGGGCTCTGCAGAGCAGCTGCCGGTGACGTTCCTGGGAAATGAGCTGGAGGCTGCTGCAGTTCGGCTGTGTCCCTGAACAGCTGGTGTGGAGAGTAGGGAGGGCAGGACAACCTCTGAGACTCTGGCCAACTGCAGTGTATATTAAGGGCAACCCAGATGGCTGCTAGCCAACCACCCAGGCCCGTGTAATTTGCACATTGTAGTTTCTCCTTCTGAAGGACTCTCTCTCTAGTATATGGTGAAGGAGATTTGTTTCGTTCCCCTTCTGCACCTGTCCACCTGATCAAGGCCTCAACTTGAGTCTCTATCTTCACATGGATACTCATGAGTCTCTTCCTTCCCCAGGGCCAATCTGTGGTGCCTCGCACGGGCTCCAGGACCACCATGCTTTCTTGAACAGGCTGCTCCACTATGTTGCAAGTGTGGCTATAGCTTCTTATTTTCCTAAGACTGTAAGGTTAACAAAACTGCTAAAAACTTGGGGTTGGCAAAAGAGAGTTATAATTGCAGAGTAAAAACAGTTAAGTTGGAGGCTGCCTATAGACTCTCCTGGAGTCCCCTGCCCCATGGCCTGGGTGCCCTGCTTGCCTTCTCCTTCCACAGCCTTCAGGCCTGCTCTGACTGCAGAGCTAACCTAATTCCCACAGACAGGAGGGCCCTTGGCCAGACTCCCCCACCTGGAGTCCAGGCCTCAGCTTTGCGTTTTCCCTGAGAGAAAAGGAAAGCTTCTCCACCACCAAGTGAACACTAGAAGAACTTCTGCAGTGAGTGGCAGCTCTGTCTGCCCACTGGAAAGACAGCCTCCTATATTAGTATGCACAGCCATTTATTTCCTCTTGTCTCAATTTGTCCATTCTAGAATCAGCTCTTGAGTTTTCCTCTGCATAACCAAAAAGCCCAGTGTTTTTCCCAAAACAAAAAACAGTCTTTTCCATAGGTAGATTTTCCCTCTTCCTTTGCTAAAAAGAAAACAACTAAGGCTTTGGAATTACTGCATCCCCTGCTTCAAGCCCTCTGGGCTGCAGCGGTATCGGGGTCTGATACAAGAGCACCCCATCATATAAGTAATAATCAGACATGAATGACCATATTTGGACTAGTCATAGTTGAAGGCAGAAAGTGCCAGGCGGCCTTCAATAGCAAGTCCTTCTACAAGTCAAGGTCTTAAACTAAGCACAGAATGGCCTTTGAGTTTATAGCACGTGGCTTCATCAGCCAGCAGGCCCAAATTACCCCTGTGTTTATTTATTTTTTTTTTTTAAAGGCATTGACCTATGCATAAACAGCACTTGACATTGAAAATTGCCACATTAAATACCCTGCTCCTCTGCCCGATTACAGCAACCTCCGGAGCTCTTCCAAATTGTCACCTAGGACGAATATGACAGCAAACAATGCTTTAAAAGTAAGTAATCTGCTCTATAATTATTTTAGCGGCTGCAACTGCCAACCAGCAGGATCACTTATGAAAAAGGATGCAGTCGTTCCTTATTAAAAATGCATGAATATACAGTCTCTTGATTGTGGAAATAATCAGCAGACTATCTGATGTAACAAGACTTAGCCACAGAAGAATTAATTAGGGTGAAATTGATTAAGGAAAAGAGGGTAAAAAATCTTTCTGTGATGATTCAGGCTCCAATTAAACTCAAGCATTAATTCTCACATTCTTTTCAAATTAAGAGCCTCATGTAAATGCTCCGCATTAATATTCCAATGTACCCCACCTCCCTTAAAACCAAAGAGAAATGCAGACATTTCTAATGAAAGCTAAAGATCGTGTTCTTGTTGACTGTAAAGCCTCTGTCTTAAGGATTTCAGGAGATTGGAGTTTTAATTATTATTTTAAATAAAAGACATGGCAGGGAGTTGGAGCGGGGGTAGTGAAATCCCCAAATTCATTCTGGTTTTGAGCACTCAGGACTTTCATCAGGAGATTTCTCAAAAACTAAAGGAAGCATGCAACACAAATGATTATGTGACAGCCTCCTGAATTGTCTTTGTTTTGCGGTAACCTGCTCTGGTACAGATAAGGGGACCTTGAAGGGGTCATATATTCCATCCCTCACCCTGAGGCAGAGCTGTATCAAACCAGAGACCCATCCATAATTACCTACCATCTCCTGAGAGGCCTCCGGGCACTGGGACTCCACAACTCCCTGGGTAACACGGTAACACGATCAGGCGGCTAATAGATTCCCAGCTCCAGCTCCTCCTATGCCCTCCCCCTGCAGCCATTTGAAGGATGTGAGTGAGGAGAAGCTTCCCGCATCACTGATTTTTCTCGTTTCATTTTTCCCCCATTAGGAGCCCGCTCTGTGGTTCCTGGCTCTCCCCATCCAAACTGTGCTTACGTTTCACAGGGTCACTGACCTTTCCTTGCTCCTCCAAGGACTGCTATCTTTGCAGCTCTTCTTCCATCTGCTGCCTTGTTTGTTGTCCCATGGCCCTTACGGTTGAGTACATCCTTTGTCTGGGTGGGGACAGGCAACTCATGGCTGAGAAGCATCCCAGTGAGCTCTGAGCTGTCCTTCTGTACAGTATGCAACCACTCAACACCATCTGGGGGACCCACTAATCAAGGTGCTCCAAGGTGTGGGGACTCAGGGTTGCCAGCCTTATCAGCGAAATGTGGGGAGACGGAAGTAAAGAAGCAATTTCAAGCCCTTTCTTTGCCCTGAATATGATCTTCTTTTCTCTTTGCCACTCTGGGAGGTAGTCATGGTCCCATTTTACTTGGGAGACAGAGTTGTTCACAGAGGCCTCCAAGCAGAGTCTAATTCCACCTTGGGTATCTAGCCAGGTCCCACTGAGGAGTTTGTCAAGCAGTGGCCTGGGGAGAGGGTATTCCAGGCAGAGGGGGCAGTGTAAGGGGATCTGGGAACAGCATGAATGTGGCAGGCTTCACCTTCCTGGGCCTACGAGGGAGGCGTCATTTACATTTATGACAAAATATCCATGGCGTCTTCCTCTCTCAACAGCACTGCTTGCTGGTCTCAACTGCTTCAAGCATAGCTGGGCAGATGTCATTGGAGGAATCCAGGATAGGCCACCAAAGAGCCATAAGAGGGTTATCACTGAGAGCCTCAGGGAGAGATGCAAACTACCTCAGGGACAGCTATACTACCCTATAGCCTGGCTCCGCTGCCCACACCTCCATCCCCAGGCTCACCATACATGACTTTGAACGACAGATGAGGAATATGGCAAGGTGGCAGGGCCCTATCTCCCCTCTCAGGAAACTCCTTCACTTCTATGTAAATTTGTGGATGCAAATTGTCCTGAGGAGGCAGAGACCCCAAAGCAGCCCAGCCCCACATGCAAATACTTACAGGGGAGGGGAAGGATGCAACACCCATCCACAGAGCCTGGAATCCCAGACTCAACCAAAAGGTCCTGTGCCCTGCACAAAGGCTACCATGGCCATCGCCAATCCTCTCCCTCTTCTCTCTCCCCTCCACCCTGTCTCTCTTTTTTTTTTTTTTTTAAGATTTTATTTATTTGACAGAGAGACACAGTGAGAGAGGGAACACAAGCAGGGGGAGTGGGAGAGGGAGAAGCAGGCTTCCCGCTGAGCAGGGAGCCCGATGTGGGGCTTGATCCCAGGACCCTGGGATCATGACCTGAGCCGAAGGCAGACGCTTAACAACTGAGCCACCCAGGCGCCCCTCCACCCTGTCTCTTATGCTACTCTTCTCCCATCTCTCCCTCGATTCGGTTATTAGCAACCTGGTTCTAAGGACCTACCCAGGACTTAAACTTTATCCTTGGTACTGAGGAGGTTGCAAGAGAAGAAGATGTGAACCCTGCTCTCAAGTATTTCACAGGTGGTCAGGAGAATGACATGAACTCAACCAAAGCCAGTGAAAAACCATGATAGATAGTTGTATCATAAAGTATTATATCAGGTGCCACCAAGTTAACATTGAGTGAAGTCAGAGAAAGGGAGCAACCCTTAGGACATGGGCTGGGGTGATCAGGAAGACTCCAGGGAGTAAGTGGGACTTGAATTCAGTCTTGAGGCTCAGTTGGCATCACATAGATTGAGGGCAGAAAGATTCCAGGGAAGGGTGGGACAGCAAAGGCCCAGGCTGGAGAGCAGGTTAGGGGACCCTTTAGCCTGGCTAGAGGGGAAGGTAATGCTGGGGAGTAAGGGAAGCCAACCTTTATAAAGCCTTGAATGCCAGCTATAGAGGCGTGGATTTTAAGCTAGGTTGTTGATTCTCAAACCTTGGTGTGCTGCAGCATTACCTGGGGTACTTGTTAAAATGAAGGTTCCCAGGCCCCAGCCTCAGTAGGCAGAGCATTTTAAATAAGCACCTCAGGTGACCCTGATGGTGGCCCACAGGCACATTTGCTGAAGGTTCTTTTCTCACCAGCTTTGTCCCTCCTGTGGGTAAAGCTGGGCTTTGTTTGCATCATGGAAACCATGGAGCCAAAGAGGATTCCTGGCTGCTGCAAGAACATTGAGCTTTGTCTCCTAGGAACCTGGAGGTTGGGACAGGGAACTATTTTGACTACATGATAGCCAAAGGAAAAGCAGCTCTAATGAACAATTCACTGCAAGAATCATTCCTGCACAAGAGTGGAGAAGCTTCCTCAGACCCTGGGACTATGTGGGGCCCCCTCTTAAGCTACCCCAGTGATTAAAAGTGGAGTCAATCAAGAAATACATTTGCTGGAGATATTTATATATTATTAAAGTGTTCAGGGTAGCTCAGTTGGTTGGGCATCTGACTCTTGATTTCAGCTTGGGTCATGATCTCAGGGTTGTGCAATCAAGCCCCACATCGGGCTCCACACTCAGTGCGGAGTCTGCTTCGGATTTTCTCTCTCTCCCTCTGCCCCCCTCCCCTGCTCACGCACACATTCTCTCTCTCTAAAAGAAAAAAAAAAAGAAAAAAGAAATAAATAAAAAGTGTTCAGCTCTAAGTTCCTTTATATAGCTATCTCCCCTTAGCAATGTGACATACATTGAACCCTGGATCTGCCATTTAATAAATGTGCTTAATGGCAAGTTACTTGCCCTCTCTTTTAAACCTCTTGCTCAAGTCTCAACCTTTACTGGGAAATTTTCAAATGTAGAGAAAAATAAAAAGGATCATACAGGAAAACCTAGAAATTTTTTTTTAAGATTTTATTTATTTACTTGAGAGAGAGCGAGAGAGAGAGTATAGAGGGAGAGGGAGAAGCAGACTCCCCACTGAGCTGGAAGCTCAACATGGGGCTCGATCCCAGGACCCCAAGATCATGACCCAAGCCAAAGGTAGCCGCTTAACTGACTGAGCCACCCAGGCTCCCCAAACTTATAAATCTTTCATCTAGATTTACCAAGTGTTAACATTTTGCCACTTGTTTTCTTTTTCTCTCTTTATATAAATATATAAGTATACATATATTTATATATTATGTATACATATTTAAAATATATATATACACTTTCTTTTTGCAAAAGCATTTGAAAGTCACAGATAATACATTTCACCCCAAATACTTAGGAACCAGGACATTCCTCCTATAATTTCTCCTATAACCACAATATCATCATCATACCTAAGAAATTTAACATTGAGGGGCGCCTGGGTCGCTCTGTCAGTTAAGCATCCAACTCTTGATTTCGGCTCAGGTCATGATCTCAGGGTCGTGGGATCGAGCCCCGCATCGGGCTCCCTGCTCCGCGGGAAGCCTGCTTCTCCTTCTCCCACTCCCCCTGCTTGTGTTCCCTCTCTCACTGTGTCTCTCTCTGTCAAATAAATAAAATCTTTAAAAAAAAAATTTTTTTTTAAATTTAACATTGATGCAGTAATATTAACTAGCTTGTAAAACATATTTAAATTTCTCTGATTCTCCCAAAACATCCTTTATGCCTTAAAAAAAAAAAAAGGATATAATCAAGGTTCACAAAGTATATTTAATTGTCATATCTCTTTATTTTCCTTTAATCTAGTACAGTCTCCCTGACTTTGTTTGTTGTTTTTGACATAGGCATTTTTTGAAGAGTCCAGCAAATTGTCTTGTAAAATGTCCCACAATCTGGATTTGTCTGATTGGATTCTGGCTGTTTGGGGGCAAGACTATACCATGAAGGTGATGCTGTGTCCTTCCCATGGCATCTATGATGTCAGGAGGCATGCCCTGTCCATTTGTCCCATTCGTGATGATGCTAAATTGAATCACTTAGTTAAGGTGTACACCGTATATTTTGACACTTGGTTAGATTTACCTAAGCACTGTCCTGGTCTTATTGATCAACTCAGTCAGATTATAAAGTGCTTGAGGGCAAAAACTGAGTCTTCTCCTTTGGAAAATAATACTTTACAGTTTACAAGATTCTTTCATAGAGCTTATCTCATTTCGTCCTCAGACACAAAGGGAGATATTTTTATTCCCATTTTACAGGAATGCAAAATCTCATAGTGTTTAGGAACCCTGACATCAAATCTGAAATCTTCCCTTTAATAAATGTGTCTTATGGAAAATTACTTAACCTCTCTCTTAAACTTCTGTTTGCTCAGCTGTAAAATGGGAATAATAGTATCTTCCTCCCAGAGTTGTTATGAGGGCTAAGTGGGGCATTGAAAATAAAATGCTTGACATAGCGCTTAGCACATAAAGAATGCTCAAAAAATGAAAGTGCTGTGTGTATAGAGCTAAACACATTACACACAGACACACATATACACATTCACACTCATACATACGCTCAACATGCATATGCATATATAAGGGTCTGGCCTGTGGTCCTCAGCCAAACAACGAGCAGAACCCAATTCAAGCCCATCTGCCTGACTTCAAACCCAAGTCCTATGCTCATCCTTCAGGCAATGGGCCAACCCTTGTCACCTTATAGGAGACATTTGATCAAAATCATTTGAATACTGTTTTAAAAATTAGACTTGACTTCAAATATCTTATTCACACCTAATTTCAAGATGCACAAAGCAGGACCCTACTGCTCTGATTATACAGGTTTGACCATGGGTCCCCACACCAATGCTCTTTCTTCCCAGAATCTGCTAGTACACTGCCTTCAGTTCATTGCTGTGTTGGCAATCTCACAACATCCCAAGCTCACCACATTAAACAGCAGTCACCGTGCACCCAGAAGCAACATATTGTGGCCAGAGATCACTGTGTCTTTGACTCTAAACATTCCCCTGCCCTGCCCTGCAGAGTAATTGGTCTGGAGTAGGGACAAGACCAGGAAATAAACCTTGGTTGAAGTGGGGAAGCTTTAGAGGCCCAAGCCAGGTAGATGTCCCTGAAAGCTCCCATGGGTTTTCTTTTTTTCTTTTTTTTTTTTTTAATTTTTATGGAATGTAACTTTATTAACTGGGTTTGAAATTTTAGCATATTTAAAATTACCACACTCCTTGTAGAAATCCCTATTTGACCAGATATTTTACTTTTTAAAATATCTGCTTCAGGGGCACCAGGCTAGCTCAGTCAGTAGAGATGTGACTCTTGATCTTGGGGTCATGAGTTCGAGGTCACGTTGGGTGTGGCACCTTGAACTCTCTCATTCAGAGATCCTGTTCCTGGTCTTGTCTCTGTTCTGAGTCTTGATCATCAGGTTCTCTTTTTCTCTGGACATGGAATCTGGATCTCTGATTTTAAAACCAAATTTGGACTCTTGACTCTGGAATGCCAATTTCTTTAGCAAGTTGCTCTCTGGTATCAATGCCAGGATAAGGGTTGTTCATAAATGCCTCGATGAGGGTGTGTAATTGCGAAGAAGTGTAGCTGGTACGACACCGTCTGTCTTCTCTACTTTGAATCTCCTCTTCAGAGTGATCTTGGTCTTGACTTGATTCTAAGTCTTCATCGGGTTCTGATTTTTTCTGGCACTGGTGCCTAGCTCTTCGATTCTGAAACCAAATCTGGATTTTGGACTCATCAGTGTTGATTTCTAAAGCGAGTCTTTGTTTGGTAGCATAACCTGGGTAAGGATTTTGGTGAAATGCCTTGATGAGGATTTTCAATTGATCTTCTGTGAATTTGGTGCGGCTGCTTCTCTGATTCATTGTTATGGTCTTGTTTGGAGAGTTGTCTTGGGCCATGTTGGAAGAGAGTTCTGAAGTCTAAGGATCAGTCCCATGGGTTTTCATTGGAAATTCTCATCCCTGCTTTCTACTAAGTACCCCAGCCCCAACCCCAGTCTATAGAGGGGGATCCACAGTAGCAGTAAACCTTCAAGGGTCTTTATCCCATATGAACTAGAATGAGTCCACTCAAGAACTAATACCCCCTGTCTGGGATTGTGAAATGTGGGTTTGCTGTTCAGACGCATGTCTGGGGTCCATGGCAGGGAATGATCACTTCCAATGAAGACTTCACAGAGGTGATGGGCCTTGGGGCAGGATGGATTGGAGTTGCATAAGGAGGAGGAGGAAGGGCAGTCCTAATTTTGGGGTGATGGGGGCACAGAGCATTAGTAAACACACAGAGGTAAATAACAAAGGCTTGATCCAGGAATGGAGGGACAGTGTGTGCCTGGGAAGAGTGGGAGCCAGGCACTGAGAGAGCAGAACTCCTCCCTTCCAGACACAGAGCAGATCATGGCTGTGGAGCAGCTGAATATTTTATTGATGGAAAATTGGATGTGGCTATGGTGCTTGGGATGTGGATTCTGATTTCATGGCTGGGTGGACTAGATGGCCAATTAGGCTGCAGGAGGGAGGCCCACCCCCCACCCCAGGTTTCCCAGCCCAGTAGGGCACAGATACTGACCTTCCTACCCAGCAATATCAGTGAGTATGCATGCTCTGGCTCTGGAAAGATGAACAACCCATTGCCTCACAGGCCTTCAGTTCCAGTTATTCAGGGGACATACATTTAGCACCTACGGTTACACCAAACGTCAAGTTAAGTGCAAATGAGATACAGATGCCTCTGCCCTGGGGATCAGGTTGGGGACACAGACCCCCTAACAGCCTTCTAACTGTGGGAAGAACAAAGCACTGTGGCCTGAAGCCTCTCAGAAGAGGGGCTGCCTATGCTGATGCATTCCCCAGACAGAGGGAAAGGAGAGGGATGCTCCCCAATATTTAGTGAGGACTCCATTTTGGGCAAAGCATGAGCCAGGAGCTTGCTCTATACTACAACCCTTAATCTTCACAGTCACTGTAAAAAGTAGGTATCACAGTTCCTAACTGCATAGACAAAAGGCATTCCAGGTGGGCACATACGTAAAAGAACACATGGGAAGAAATTTTGAAATGTGAGGATATTTAGCAGTTTGAAGAAGCTGAAGCACTGGAAGCTTACGGGGGGGCTGGTAGGAAATGAGCCTAGGAAGATGGATTGGGGCTTTGCATGTCAGGATGACAAACTTGGACTTTACCCACCTAGCCACCTACCTTTGAAGGGTAATGAAAAGGATGGTCCCAAATGTCCCTTTTACTCCTACCCTGATGGCCTCTCTTGTCCTGGCCTCCTCTTCACATCCTAACCATTCTGTCATATCAACTAATAATGACTGTACACCTTTACTGGGAGCCACACACTCTCCTGGGCCCCGGGGATGTGGCAATGAACAAGACAAGGGCCTACTCTCACGGAGTAATGGAGGAGGGAATAGTAGAAGGAGACAGACACTATCTAGGACACAAACACACAAAGGCAAGATTGTGATAGGTGCTGTGAAAAAAATCAAACACATAAATGGGAAAGAAAGAGATGGGAAGGGGTGGGGAGGCTGCTTTAGTTAGTTGTTTCCTCTCCTCTCCATGGAGCTCTGGTTGCTGTGGGGTGTGGGGGTCTCAGGACATAGAGTTAGGAAGCTGTTCAATTTCCCCCATTTCAAATCCTTTCCTGAAAGTAAGTCCACCTCCTAGAAAAACATATCCCTTGCTTCCCAACATTCCTGGGCCACTGATGCTGCTCCTGGCCAAGACCAAGGGAAAGGCCCCTAACTTCAGACACAGCCTAACCTGATTCCAGTGGGGATTAAGCAAACGAGAGGCATGGCATGAGGCATCCTGCGCCCTCCCTGCCAGGATCAGGAGCCCAAAGTACAGAGTCCACTTTGAATCCCAGAGCTGGAAAGGAGAAAATGCCAAGGCCATGCAACAGTAGATGTTTGGAGAACGTTTTTGGGGATGGCTTTCTTTCCCTTTACCCGTGAGCCATAGGAGAATATCATCCTCTTGGCAGCCCACAGGGTCCTTTCTCTGGAATGACCCCTCTGCTTCAGTGCCCCTTCTTGGCCTGTGGGTAGGGAGAAGACTTATTTAATCCCAGGCCCAACAGTCCTCAGAGAAACCAAGTCAGCCTGAGTAGTCTCCTCCCCAGTTCACAAAATCTTGGGCCCTTTCGACATCTCTGTTTTCCCATCTCAGTGGCCAGATGGTGTTTGTCCTAAGAGTAAGGGAGGAGGGGATGGTGGCAGGGTAACTTGTCATGCCCCAGTTTTTGGACCATGATGCTGAATAAGCAAGGAGGGCTGTGGTGTGGAGCTAATAAGTGGCCTCGTTGGATACGAGCCAACCTGCTGGGGCCCGGGCATGACACACCCAAAGGGGATGGTGAGCAGGTCAAACCAGTGGGGCTAGATCCAAGCTGTGCCATCCTGGAAGGATTCTTGGGAAACCAGGCAGATGCTAGTAAGGGTTGGAGTAAGAGCCCAGCTCACACCTGCACCAACCTAGAAGGACTTGGGAGGGGGAAGGGAGGGTGGGCCTGGACCAGCTACAGGCCAGAGGCTGCATTGGGATCTGGACTAAAGTCAAGACATACTCCCAAGTTCAGAGAAGGAAGCAATCCATGTTGGGCTGCTTATCAGTATCTTCCATCCCTCAAAGGAACCCTGGCTGGGTCTGGTTTTATTACACTACTTTTGCCCTCTTGCTTCCCTCAGGGAGTCATGGTAACAACTGGAGACTCTGGGGAATAATTTGGTGGCCACCTCCCTCGCTTAGAGGACCTTTTCCACCTTTCCACCCTCCTTTGGGCATTTCCTAAAGCCCGGCCTTCTGAGAGGTGACAAGAAGGAAGCATGTTTTTTTAAATTTCACAGAGCAGAGCATTATTCCCAGCCAGAGCTCAAGATAATGCAGAATTTGAGGCCATGTGTGTGAAAAAGAGCAATTCCATCCAAGATTCTATCTCAAGCATCCTAAAGCTGAATAATGGGAATTCCAGCGCTCTTCCCCTCCCTTCTCTCTGCCTCCATACACACACACACACGCATGCACACACGTGCACACACATACATGCACACGCACGCACACACACACATGCACCCTCCCCCACACCCATTTCAGAATCTTCCCCTTTTCTGCCAATCTCTGCCTCCTCCTCCCCACCCCCACCTCTCTTCTTAGCAGGAGCACACAAGGACAAGAAAATGTTACTACAGTACCCTCCCAGCCACAAAACTGGTTTCTCAGAAGGAGTTAAAGCAGACCTGGCCAGAATCATTGCTGCCCTGAGCCCATTTCTCAGACTCACCATGTTCTAATATAACCCAAGAAATGATGCAGTTGCATATAGTGGCCTTCACCAAACGGTGCCCAGGGTTGCCCCGGGGAGCCATCTCTGCTGTTGTTTTAGGAGAAGGCTAACTCACTTCCTGTGGCAGGAGGCTGCTGATATGGTCCCTTCCCAGGGATCAGCAGCTCTGAGGGGCTTGGGAAGAACACTTATAAAACGTGGGTTCACAAATGGGCTGCTCAGGGTCTGGGAAGGCCCTGAAACCTAATGCACAAGTGTGAATATGTGTGTTTTCCTGGGAACGAGAATGTTTGTTCTGTCTGATTCTCAAAGGAGTCAGAGACCCCGCCCAAATGGTTACTAGTTTGGGGCAATAGGTAAAACAAAAAAATTGAAATGTTCTCTCTCATTTTGCTTCCCGATGAGTGTGTTTTATGCAATTCCTCATGTAAAATAGAAGCCTGAGCCCATAGAAAGCAGGGGTTGATCATCCTGAATATGCAGTTCCTTGGATAGTCACCAAGAGAGGATCTGAGCAGGAGACATGATATCACTTTTGGGGAGGAGACTCTTCAGCTGTCTGGAGTGAAGGGAGGAAGTAGGAGGAGAATCAGTGGCCTTGAACCCCGAGAGAGAGGCCAGAGCACCTTTCTGGGACACAGTCCAGGCTCTGCCTTGAACATACAGCTCTAAAGGAGATGTTGTGCAGATTCTAAGCTGCCAAATCCTGGAGGCCCTAAGGGAGAACCCAGCCCAAACCAACCCAGATGGTGTCTGGGCATCCTGTACCCTGCCTGCCAGGATCAGGAGCCCAAAGTGCAGAGCCCGTTGCCGAGTCAGACCTAAGACAGCTCAACACCAACACCAGCTCCCCGACCTCCCATGGGAGGGCAAAGAGAGAATGAGGGCCTCCACCCACCAGCCTCCGAGTCTCTTTAGCCCTTGGCATGGTAATTAATGGCCGGGAAGTTATGCATCAGCTTCGGCAAGCTAACATGGCAGGAGCTCCCTCCTGACAGCAGAGCTAATAAGAAATTTGCTAATGCAATTTATCACTTTAAAAAGCCATATGTTGGTGAAGATGAGTACTTCTCTGCGGCAGCCAGTCTAATTGTCAGAGCCGAGCAGCAAGCAGCTCTCTGAAGGGGGTGAGGATGATGTCTTCACTGAATCAGTGGCGCAATGCAGCAGACGGGGGAATGGGAGGAGGGGTGCTGTGCTGGGCCCCGGGCCCTCAGCCCATCCTGCTCCCAGGAAGCTGGTCTCTGCAAAACTGTTCTAAGGACCTTTGAAAATCCTGATGTGCCCTGAGCTCCAGCCCTTGCTGGAAGCTGCACTTGCAGCTTCTCAGTTTATGCTGCAGTATTAAAATAAGAAACAGGTCTGTCTGCAGTGACAGCTGATCTAAGTCTCAGCCAGTGAATGTCAACACACCAGACCCCACTCAGGCTCCTGGCAAATTTGGTTTTTCTCTCCCAGACCTCTGCAATGACTCCGTTCAGGACAAGGACCACTAGTCCTGAGTCAGATGCAGAGAAAGAAGATTAGAAATTCACCTCTGGCCCAACAAGATGTATGCTCCCAATTTTGACAAAAGGCAACTTGCTTTGAATGCCCAATGTTTGGCAAAAACAAACAATGGTTTCCGGAAGGGAAAAAAACTGCCATGGGATTTTGTTTCACTCACTCCAAACCATCTGTCCCCAAAGGAGATTCACAGAGAAGCATGTAAAGCAAGTGTCCCTTGTGGGAACAGAGCTCAGGGCTACCAGTAATGCTATTTACTGAGGGATTAAGAATGTCCACATGTCTGGATCACCCTGCTTTCTGGAATAGTACTCAATCTCAGTTATCCCTGGGAATGAAGGGGTGCTGGGGAGAGTGATGAAGGAGGGCTAGCCACCAACACCCAGAGAAACAACACACCCAAATTCAATCAGTTTAGCTTTCCTCTAAGCCAAATGTTGATCCTAATTTTTCCCTGTCCTTTAATTAATGCTTTGAATTTTGGGTAGAAACACTCAAGGAGGACAAAGCACAAGGACCCAGGTAATAACCAGTGGAAAGAAGCAATGCCATGCTAGGGTTCTGGAGAGCTCTGTGTGTGTATATTACCCCTGATAACTGAGAGGAGCCTAGTTCCTTGCGTCAGCCAGTGCCTAGAGCAGTAGGCTGCCTTCTCGTTTAAGACCTTTCTTGGCCTATTGACTCCCCTACCCTCAGGAGTGACAAGTGAGGCCAGGCACCGGGAACTGGTGCAAATTTCTTTATAAGTCTAATCAGCAGGAGGAGGGTTTTGCAACAAGGCCCCTCAATGAGTTGAAGCCACCTATGTGTGTGCAACCCAGAGGCAGTGGGCAGTGGGCAACTCCCCTAGCTTCCTATTGTGCCTGACCAGCCCCTAGGCAGAGCAGCCTGAGTGGCCTGGGATCTGAGGAGCACAGCCTTCAGGCCTTGGCCCAGGGTTCAGCAGCCAAGGCTACAGAAGCAGAGAGGAACATCCACTGGGCCTACGTGAGTTGAAGAGGGCCCAAGGGCCCCTTTATGTGCACTTGAAAATGTATTTTAATGTCTGAGGTCCTACCCTCTTTTTAAAAATTTTTTTTTTAATTTTGCCTGGTTCTCCTCCCATGTTTATTTTTCCAAATCAATCTTAATACCATTTTTGCCAAATTTAAAACAAAGATTATCCTGTTGATATTTGATTGGGACGACATTGAATTAACAGATTTATTTAGGGAAAATTTTGCACTTTTGCAAAATTGAGCCCTTCTATTTAAGTTAGAGTATATTTTTCCATTTAAATAAAGCCCTGCTGTTCAAGTACTTTTAAAATCTCTATATTGGCTCTGAACTCCCTCCTTTGATGGCTCATTTGCCAAAGATCTTGTAGACTCTTACTCACTAAGGGGGTAATGTGTTCCCTCTTTCTTGGTAGTGAGGTGAATTATATTCTAAAGGGAACTTCCTTTAGAATATAATTAAATTAAATTAAATTGCCTTAATTTAAACTGAAAGGCACTGGGACTAACAGCCACCTTGAGGTTTCTTGGCCTTGTGACCTTCAACCTAGACTCCAGATCCTGGAGCCTCCCTCATTCTGGATCCATACCACACACAGGAGGGCAGTCTGTAGCCCAAGGCCAACTAAACTGAAACTTTCACCCAGGCAGTGGAGAGCGCCTCTGGGTCCCAGGGAGGAGACCCAAGGAAGATAAAGTCCCTGCCTTCAAGATACACGATTAGTAGGTGAACTTGAGAGCAGGTGCTGGTACAGATTTCTCCCGGTTATAGCCCCACTCACACTTTTCTCAGGTAAGCCCTCTGCAGGGCCAGCCAGCTCCACAGAGGCAATGGTACAGTCACACACATCCTAGTGTGTAGCTGGATACCGTGCTGGGCTTAATGCTCTATTGTCACCATCTTGGAATTCTTAATACTTTTGAACAAGGGACTGCACAGTTTCATTTTGCACTGGGCCCCACAAGTTACATAGCTGATCCTGTTTCTCTGTAACAGTTGGAGACTCAGAGACAGGAACAGTCCAAGTCACACTCAGAGTTGGCTGACATTCAAACACAGGTAAGTCTGGGTGCAAAGCTTGGCCCTTCAGCAGGCCCTGTATCCAGCAACAAGCAAAGCCTCACTTCACCTGCAAATAGGCCCGAATGATCAGTTTTTAAGGGGACACATCACAGGGGACTCAGAGCTTGCTTCCTCTGTTCCTCTTCTCAGCCTGCCTTCTGGGGTCTGGGCTATAACAGCCCACTTAGAGAATCCTCAGCAAAACTTACTGGCTGTCATCTGGACTACCTCAGGCATAGGCCTGCTCAGTGTTTCCCAACTTCTCCAGACTTTTGCCTCTCTCAAGACCTCCTGGGAGTCTGGGCCAGCAGAAGAGAGCACTTCCAGACCATTGTTAGCAGGTACACATCCGGTCTCCTGGCCAGAGGAAGTCACCATGGCAGGAGAAGAGAAGGGCCTGAGCTTCTGGGCCTCAATCCATTAAGGGTTACTTAGCCACCAAGCAGTGCAGTCAGGGAGGAGGTAGTGGTAGGGCTCCAGTCTGGAAAGCTCAGGGCCACATGTGCTCAGAAACGTTGAGATCTCCCCTCCTTCAGTCCCCTTGGCCAGGAGGGTGAAGCCAACTTTGGCAGTAAAGGTGTCAGGGCACTGCTGGGAAGGTAGAGCCTCAGGGAATTCCCCATGGACATTCACCTGTCTAGGAAGCCTTTCCTCCTGAGGCCTGCCTGCAAGGATTCCGGCAGCAAGAGAAGGAGTCATTGGTAATTGCCCAACTGGAGAGGTAGAAGGAAAATATTTAACTATTTATTTAACTCTATCCATCCATTTATACATTCATCCCTTCATTAATTTAGCACTTTTTGAATGCTTATTTTGGGATCATCTGGGTTAGGGGCTGTGAGTACAGCTGAGAAATGTAAGACATGGTCTGGCTTCCAGGAACTTGGAATCTAGATGGAAAGTCAAAATTAGCACACATGAAACAATTGGTGGAATACAATACAGTCAAGTGGAATATAATATGATCAGTGCTAGATTGTGTGGTAAGACAGTAAGCGCTAACGTGGAGTTTAGTAAATGTGTCCCAAGAGAATGCTTTGCCAAGCTTTGCTCAGTTCTATGGGGCATAGAGATAGATGAGACATGGTCCCTACACCGGAAGCCCTCAGTTCTAGGGGGGGACACTTGTCAGTAGACAACTTTGATATGCACAGGGTGCTGTGGAAGTACAAAGGAGGGCCACTGAGCGCAATCCAGGTGATAGAATGCCTGAGCTGAGTGAGGGTAGGCACCCAAAGGAAGGTTGGAAGGATGCCGTAGGCATAGAGAATAGTATAGAAAGATCTAATGGTCTGGTATGATTGAAAACTACACGTACGGAGTTCTCAGAAGTAGGAAGAGGCAGAAAATGAGGATAGAGAGGCAAATACAGTCAGATCATGCAGAGCCTTATTAAGGAAATTGGCCTTGTCTTGGTAGATGGTGGAGGCCACTAAAGGGTTCTTAATAGCTAACTCTCATGGCTGGGAGGAAGATGGACTTGAGAGGAACACAGCTGCAGGCTGGGAACCAGTTAGGAAGCAACAACAATAGTCCATGTGAAAAGTGATGGAGGCCTGCATCAGGTCAATGGGAGTCGGGACGGAGAAGAGAGGACAGGTCTTACTGTTTTCACAGCCTGGAATGCATTTCCCCATTTGTTTTTTACCCAATTTCCTCCCTGGATCCTTCAGATCTCAGTTTCTCTGAGTTGCCTTCCCTACTCCCAGGCTAGGGCAAGTCCCCCTACTGTACCGCAGCATAGCTCTGGGTACCTCCATTCATTAATTTTCCCAACTGTCATTCTAGATTTATTCCTGAGGTTATTTGATTAACATCCGGGGTGCCCAATAAAACTGTGTCTTAGCCCATTCAGGCTGCTATAACAAAAATACTATAGAGTGGGTGGTTTAAACAACAAATATTTATTTCTTATAGTTCTGGAGTCTGGAAAGTCCAAGATCAAAGTACCGGCAGATTCAGGGTCTGTTGAGGACCTACTGACTGGCTCATAGGTGGCAGTTTTCTCACTGTGTCCTCACATGGTGCCAAGAGAACCCACTGGGGTCCCTTTTATGAGAGCACTGATTCCATTTGAGAGGGCTACACTCTCATGCCCTAATACGTAAGGCCCCACCTCCAAATACCACCACACTGGGGGTTAGGATTTCAACATATGGATTTGGGGGGGACACATTCAGTCCATAACAGACTGTAAGCTGGGTAGGGGTGGGGACCATGTCTTGCTCCCTACTGTATCCTCAGCTCTTACCCAGAGTCTGGCACATAATAGGGGCTCAATAAATATTTCTGGAATGAATGGATGACAGATTTGGCTGCTATTTGAAAGCTCTATAAGAATTCAGAGAACATCTATGTGGGCTGGAAGAGCTGGTGTAGTCTTCACAGACAAGATATAACACAGAAAAAAATTAAATAACATAAGATAACAACACAATAGAGATGACAAGACAATTGATGTGATACGTGTCAGATAAACAGTACAAATACTGTATGTTAAAAGGAGGGAGAACATATCAACTATGAGGTTTTTGTCAGCAAGTAACAAAAAAAAACCTCAACTCAAATTGGCATTAACTGCAGGGGAATTTATTATCTCTCACAGCAGAGGCTCAGAGGAAGGCAAACTCATGGTGCTTGGTATAGCAGCTCAAGAAGTCCTCTCCCTCCTGCTCTGCGCCCTTGAGTAGGCTCTATCTTCAGGTGGGTAGCAGAATGCCCCCAGCAAGTCCGGGCGTGGAAATAGCCTGCCGAAGAGTGAGAGACTGTCTTGTCCCATGTCTCTTTCCCAGGAGCTCCCCAGCAATCTCTCCCATCATCTCACCAGTCAGAACTGGGTCACGTGTCCGTTCCCAGGCTGACCACTGGTGAGGGAGTAGGATTTCTGTGACTGGCTTAGTCCAACTGCAGTTCCCTCCTGGGGCTGAGATAGGTCACTGTTCACTGAGTGAAAAAGGAGTAAACATCCCATACAAATCAGGATCTCTTAGACATGAATAAATGGGAGAATGGATGTTGGCTAAAAATCAACAGTGTCCACTGCACCGACCCCTTTGTGTACATCTACTTATACCATTCATCCCATACAAAGAGGTCACTCTGTGTCAAAGCTATCTAGAAAAAGCTTGATGGTGGAAGTAGGATTTAAAGCGTCCAACTCTTGGTTTTGGCTTAGGTCGTGATCTCAGGGTTTTGAGATTGAGCCCTGCCTCAGGCTGTGCACTCGGTGGTGTGTAGTCTGCTTGGGATTCTCTCTCCCTCTCCCTCTGCCCCTCCGCAACTCTCTGTGCATGCTCTCTTGCATGTGCTCTCTCTCAAATAAATAAATAAATCTTAAAAAAAAAAAAAAAGGGTAGGACTTACACACCTGAAGAACAGGTAGTGAGAAATGGGGACATGGAAGTGGGAATTAGCCAGATTTGCTCCCAGAAAATGCCCCTCCAAGAGCTACTGTTTAAGACAAGGCAATTCTGTATAATGGAAGGTGCTAGACTTGAATGGCAAAAAGGCCTGGGTTTACATATTGACTCCACTACTCAAGTTTCTTAACCTCTTGGAATCTCAGTTTCCTCCTCAATGAAGTGGGACTGGAGGATCTGCGTGCAGATGTGTGTGATCAGGATCACACCAGACTGTTTGGGACAGAACCCAGCAGATGTTTGTCTCCTACCTTTCTTCCTTGAAAAAGGAAGTTCTGGAGAACACTTTGAGTTGCCAACACAAACTTCAGTCCTACTGTGAAAGAGAGGCACCAGGCTGTACTTGCATGCCAGGACTTAAAGCATGAGTTTTCCTTCTCACTTGAGTCTTAGATAAATGTTGGGCCTCTTCTTGCCCTCTTTATTTCTAGCTCTTGGCCCCTTTTGACATCAACTTTGACTATAGCAATCCAGGTGAGATGTTACAGAGGGGCTCATCTTTTTTTTTTTAAGATTTATTTATTTTTTGACAGAGAGAGCATAAGCAAGGGGGGCGATAGAGGGAGAGGGACAGGGAGAAGCAGGCTTCCCACTGAGCAGGGAGCCCGATGTGGGGCTCCATCCCAGGACCCTGGGATCATGATCTGAGATGCAGGCAGACGCTTAACTGACTGAGCCACCCAGGCACCCCAAGAGGGTCTCATCTAGAGCCAAGGATGCAGAGATGGAATGAAAGATCCATCTAAATACCTCTGTTATCTAAAGGCCCATCTAAGGGCCTGATTCCCCAAGGAGTTTAGAGCTGTGCTTAGGATTCTTGGGGTTCATAGGATTCAGGACCCATGAGAGAACAGAATGTTGTAGACATTCTTATCAGAGAAATGCACGTATGTACAAAGATTATTGTATATAATTTCCAGGGATTCTGCAACACTCTGAAGCATCTTCTTACAGAAGCCCCAGAATGAGAAGCTCTGACATAGAGGGTTTGTTTGGGATGGTCCAGAACTGGTTTCTGCAGACAAGTGGGAAAAGAGCTGACTTTGCACCAGGATAAAACCTCGTAGTGACCTGCAGCTTTAGGATCTGGATACCTCCTGCTGGCCCCTTTGTTCCTGGCTCCACACTCAGCCCTTGGCCTGGGCACAGTTTTGGGTATAGACTGTGCACATACAGACACTTAGAGGGCTTTGGGTGATGCTGATTTCAGAGAAACCAGCTGAACATGTTTAGGATGACAGGTTCTTTGTCCTGAAACAGAGGATTACCTCCCTAAGAGGTCTTAGGAATCCAGGGACAAAGAGAGAAAAAGACAGAGATGTAGATGCAGAGAGAAAGATGACATCAAGATTTAAAACAAACAAACAAATAAACTATCAGGAAAGCTGTCCCCAAGAACTTCAGCCACTGGGGGAGGTGGGGGAGGGGCTGCTAATCTGAGCAGGTTGAGAAAGGGCAGTTTGGTGGGGGGGCGGTTAGGGCAGCAATCTTGAAGAAGTGTGCAGCACTTACACAAGATTGAGAAAACATCAATTGTCCAGATCAAAGGATGGGGGAGGAGTGCTTTCTGAACTTTATGGGAAAGCCAAAGCTGGCCCAGCTTCCCATCTATTGGCGCTGCCTCTGTGGCCCCAGCTCCGAAGCCCAGAAGCCCAGTGGTCTGCAGAGGCCCAAGGACGCTCGCTGCCCCGCCCAGAGTGTTAGCTTGGTGCGAGGAGGACGACCACAGCAGTGGCTTCTTAATGGAGCTCCCCAGGAGCCCAGCTCCATTGGCTGCCTGCATTATTAATGCATTATGTCATCTTTCCTTGCACTTGCTCTCAGCTGCTGAAATTTTATAGAGCAGTATTATTAATTGAAGCAATTAGTGCTGGGGATTCAGCACAGCCACATCAGGGGGCGGGAGATGTGCAAAGCAAGGATCCCTCCCTCTCTCTTTGTGCCCCACTCTCCCTCTCTCCCACCCTCTTCTCTGTGCCTCCCCCCCGCATCTCTCTCATTTCTTTTGTGCCCCCACTTCCCTCTCTTTCTCTTCCAGTTCTCTGTCAACATCCATCCCCAACCCCCAAAATGCCCCAGTACCTACTACCCTTCCCAGGCAGAACTCATTCACAGTCTCCAGCACTTTCCCAGCATGGGCAGACAGACAGACAGAATGATAGTGTCACTGTGGCTGACTCCTGCCTGGAGTTGCTGGCCTAAATTGGGATGGAAGACCATCCCTCACAGTTCTTGCCTTGCCTCAGAGTCCCTGGTGGGGGTAGAGGGTGGCAGGTAGAAACAAAAGGAGTTTCTTGCCTATCAGACCCATTCATTCGTTCATTCATTCTTACTCTGGTGCTATGGGAAATCAGTAGGAGATAACAGCTCAGCCCCCTGGGACTGGCATTGTAGCCAGAGAAACTAGACTGCCCCTGAAACAATTAGAGCAAAATAAGGTACAGCAAAGGGTCCTAAAGAAGTGATCCCCCAGGGATTGCCCAGCTCCTCAGAGCCCACCCTGTGGCCCAGGTGGTGAGAAGGGGCTGGGGAAGCCAAAGAGCCCTGAGGGGTGAGAAAATCAAGGTACCAGCAAACTGCAGGAAGGTGGGAGCAGGACCAGCTCCAGCCAGGAGAAAGGAAGGAATATACAGACTGGGCAGGTAGAAAACAGAGCCCTGGAGGGACTGGATGGCTCCCCAGCCCATGAGACGGACACTCTCAGCCCAACCCAGCTGAGGTTGAGACCTAGAAGCAACTAGAAAACCTGACCAGGGGCCAGGACACCAGGACACCAGGGCCCTCACCCCACCTCAGATCCTTTCATTGGAAATCAGAACCGACACCTGAGAGGCCGTAGGCTCAGGTTCCCTGTAAAATAAAGAGGTACCAGGATGGAAACATACAGGATGAACAGTCACCTGCTGCCCCTCCCCAAACACCCTGCTTCCCCCACCCCCAGCATAATATCACCTACAGCAGGGCTGCCCAGTATGGGCATCAGATGTTCTATTCTGGGCTGTCGGGTATGGCAACCACAAGCCACATGCAGTTATTAAGCGCTTGAAATGTGGCCCTATGTGGAAGGCCTTGAGTGCCACATAAAGAAGGTAGGACTTTGACCTATGGGTGGTAGTGAATTATGGGAGGTGTCTGAGCAAAGGAATGTTTGATAAGAGCAGCAAAGCTTTATGGTTTTGTTTGCTTATTGGTTTGATTGCTACCATACTGATCATGGCCTTCTGGGTGATGGGCCCTGGTCTAAGCTCGTGCACAATCTCATTTAATTCTCACGTACAGCCCTGTGAGGTTGATGCTTTACAGATGGAGAAACTGAAGTTCAGTGATGGCAAGTGTCATGCAATTAGTGAGTGGCAGAGGAATTTGAACCCAAGTCTGTCTTACTCCAAAGCCTTGAAACACTATGAAAGGCTGGCTCTAAGAAAATTAATCTACTATCAGAATATAAAAAAGGGTTGGAGTAGGAGAAGGGTTAGTGATGTCTCCTACACTGGTGTCCAAAAACAGTGCTGTCACTCAGAAAGGCTGAGTAAATCCTTGCTCCTTTAAATTGAATTGAGTGAAGGTTCTGGAAAGTCCTTAATCCCAACCAGGCTGCTAAGAACTAAGTCTGGCACAGGCCTCTAAGCAACCTATTTTCACCAGGCAGCCTGGGAATCCAAAGCTCTCACAGGCTCACACAAAGTTTACTGTCCATTAGAGCTGCTAACAAGCCAAGCTGCTTGGCAGGACTATTTCCAGGGGTGATGGCCAGGCCTAGGACTGCTGGAAGGGGACAGGTGTGAAGCCTTGCTTTGTGAAGGTGGCATTTCTGCTGGCCCTATCATAGGGCTCTGCCTGTCCCCAGGTTCTCTCCAGGGGTATCTGAGCTAACCTCCCCAGCGGGTAAGAGGGGCCTGGACCAGGGGCCTGTAGGACCCAAAGACAAGGTCAGACCCAGAGTTATAGGGTTCAAAGAAGCTGGATCAAGAGACTCTGATTTCTGGAAAATCAGATTTTTAAGTAGAATTTGTCTTCATACTCTGCTGTGCCAGATTCAGCCCTGTGTATTCTCCCAACATACCCTCAATCAGAACTTTAGTTTCTCATACCCCCCAGGTTGTCTTAGAAAGCTTTATGAAAAATTCATTTATCCTGAGATGTTAGGACTTTAAATCCAATTCATTATAATCTTCTATCCCCCTTCTAGGAAAATTGTATTCCATGGTGGAATTCCAGGCCCTCCAGGTTTGTGAGGATGCAGTTTGAGCTAAGATCAAACTTGTCTGCGGACAAGGCCATCCTGGCTGATAGCAATTTGGAGTCTACGAGAGAACAGTTCCAATGAGGCATATCAAATGAGATGAGGTAAGTCCTTCAGTTTGCAAGTGCTTGCTGAACACCTCCTGTGCCCCATCATCGTATGCCAGGGGCTGAGAAGCAAACAGAGCAGTGAAAGAGGCAGCCTAAGAATACCAGCAGCAGGTGAAAGACTCTGGACTTGGTGACAGAAGACCTAGCTGGATGGGAGTTCAAGCTCCACCGCTGAACTGTGTGATTCTTAGACAAATTATTGGCTTCTCTGAGCCTCCCTTCTAGCTTTCTTTGATTTGGAAACCGAGTTGAGTGGTTAGAAGCTTAAGCTGTGGCAACAGACAGACCCAGGTTTGAATCCTGGTTTTGTCACCCATTATTGCTGGGCCTTGGGGAAATTCCTTGATCTCTCTATGCTTCAGTTTCCTCATCCAGTAAATGGGGATAGCCTGGTGGTTGTAAGAATCCAATATAAGAACACAGTGCAGTGCTTAGTGCACTGCCTCAGACAGAATCTCAATATGTAAATCATTATTGTATTCATCACTTGTTTTCTAAGGATTAGGTGTCGGACAAGGAGGGAGAGGAAATGCTAAGAAACTGGAGGATAGGTATCAGAAATGAAGCTGGATCAGTGGGAGGATGAGGCCAAACAGCAATGGCTGGGCTCAGGAGCCAGGGAACCCATTCAGAATCATTGTGTAGTTGTGCACAAAGCTGCCTGCCTGAGGGGACCAGTGGGAGCTGAAATCCCACCTAAACCCCACTCCCTGGAAAGCTCTGCCTGTGTCGGCAGCATCGTGCACAGGGTTGGGCAGGCAATAGGATGAGGCCTGTCCTAAGGGGTCAGGGCAGCCGGAGCATTGGTGGTATAGTGGTTAGCATAGCTGCCTTCCTAAGGGGTCAGGGCAGGTCAGCCTCTGGGATTAGCAGAGGTGGAAGAAGGAAGAAAGTCCTGCAGCTCAAGGACCCTGGCGGCAACAGCTGGTGTTCTAGGGACAGGACTCAGCTGCAAAGACCTTGCCTGGGAGGGCAGGGCAGAACTCAGTCCCCAATGCACTGCAGGGCTGGTAGGAAGCCAAGGTAGGCATTCAGGTGAGGGGCAACCCCAGACACGGTGGTCAGCAGGCACGAAGCAAAGGGCCCTGATGATCGACAGCCTGCAAGTTTAGGCTGGGCTCAGCAAAGTTGATTCTATCCTGGGTCAAGGAGAATGAGAAATCAGGGCCTGCACTCACTGGTGATGAGGATGAAACGGGCAGCTGTTGAGGCTGGAGGGGGCAGGCTGTGGGGGCAGGGAGCTAGCAGATCTATATGAACTTTTTTCCAAATCCTTTGGTAGTCTAATGCTCCACACAAGACTGTGTAGCAGGATTCACCTCTTCCTGGAGGGGTAGCTCCAAGTAGAATGGTGTTAGGGACAAGGAGATGTTCCTCTGCCCAGAAATATTGCCTTCATGGTTCTCTGTGCTCCTACTATTACTGTGTAATTTCTTGGGATGAAGTCAAAGGTCACAAGCTCAGATGCTACAGGAGCCAGGCAGTGACATAAATAGGAGAAGGAGGCCAGACGTAACAATAGGGTGCAGTGGGGACGGGTAGGGACTGCAGCAAACCAGGGAGCAAAAGTTTCCTTTAAGGAGGTCAACAGCTGCTCAGTTCAGCCAGTTCTTACCCAGTGGGAATACGTGACCAGTACTTTCAGTTCTTCACATTGTCTAAAAGAAGCCAGAAATCTCAATTTTTATGTAAAATCTTCTGGTGTGTGTGTGTGTGTGGTTTTTTTTTTTTAAACAAAACCTTTGAGGTTATCATGATGTTGACCAAACCCACAAACATCTATGGATCATATGTGGCCTCTGGCTTGGGAATTGCTCTCTCCAAGATCCCCCGGAGATGCAGCCCCCTCTGAGAGAGGTCTCACATTCAGTCCCTGACATCTCCAGGGGAGAGTGCTATTCCAACACACTCTTTCTTTCTTGTCCCTGGGTTCTCCTCCTTTCTTGTCCCAGAGGCTCTGGGCATGTGAAGATGGGAAAATGGGAGAGAGCACAGAAAGCAGAGGAGTAATATTGAGGACACACCTCGCTGACTTCATTATTTTGTGCTCCAGGACATGCTGTGTGTCTGGTCTCCACCAGTCGCAATCTGTAGACACAGATTCGGGGAGATGAGAAGACAGCTCTGAGGCCAGGAAGGTCCCATGGCTTTGTTCCATGTGCTGAGGGCTGGTCACAGCCGAGAGGGTCCATGGTTTCCCTCTGTAAGCCACCTCTTTCTTTCCTCCTCCCTCCTGAAACAGCTCTCTGGCCTCTGTCACTCTGTGGTAGTTTCTGTAAGACTCATGTTACTGTGTGGGTTTTATTAGCAAGCTATTGCTTCTCACAACTCAACTCTGAACCTTTCAGTTGTGGTTTCCACCTTAGGTGAGTGGACTCTGAAGAAGCAATTAATATATCCCTCTACCCTCCCACACTGGGGAGAGCACAATACCTCAGGGCAAGAGGGAGGGGTCTAGATCCAAGGTTTGACTTCAAAATAAGAAACAAATCATAAGCAGGATTACTTTGCTGAGAAACTTGAGGCTCAGAGGGACTGGAGTCCCCTGTCAGAGACCATGGAGGCAGTAAAGGAGGTGGGGCTCACACCCAGGGTTTTGGTCCTCCCCCGGCCCCCTGTCCTGACCTTTCAATTAGGAAAAGGGTTTGAGGCCAAACTGCAGGCCTTGTTCTAGGAGCTCTCTGGAGAATGCTCAAGAAGTGTAAGAATAAGGCCTTTCAGTCTGGCTGTTGAGATACACATGGAACACCACAGAAGAGAACAAGAGAGAGTGCACTGTTCCTTCATTCCACAGGCATTGATTGGATGCCTGTTGTGTGGTCTACACACAAACTGCCCCGAGGGGGCCTATAACTCACCGGGGAGAAAAGATTTTGCCTCCACCTTGTTAGAGCTGTAAGAGGCTTTTGGGATCATCTAATTATGGATAATCTGGAATTTTCCATTTTTCTCTCTCTGTGCAGCATTTTAGAACCCTGGCCCATTACTTATATCAAAGTGGGTTCTCTGGTTGAAGAGGACAGAAAAAATCCTGAAGTTCTATCCACTTAACCCCCCTCCCTCCCCTGCTCCCATCTAGCAAAGCAGTCTCTGAGGAATCCTCCTAGGAAAAACAGTTCAAAAAATCTGTTTTAATCTGGTCCAACCCCTGAAAAATCCCAGTTTTAGAAATTGAGGTCCCAAGAGGCCAAAATACTTGCCCAAGGCCATACAACCTGCACCTCCTGATTGCAGGCAGGTCTCTTTCCTCAGCCACTGTCATACAGTAGTGTAAACATGAAGTCACCAGAAAGGGAAAGTAAGCAGTGGGAAAGCAGGAGGGGCAGATAGAGTTCAGTGTGGGTTGCTCAGGGAGGCAGGAAACTTGAGTGGGGGCCCTGATAGGAGGCTGAGAGGAGCAGAGGCGGTCATTCAGGAACAGGGCATGGGTCAAGCAGGTGTTAAATTCCAGAATCCCGTAGATTAGCAGTGTGATGCAGATGGAAAACTGGGATGGGGCTAGGATCAGGTTCCATGTAGAGAAAAGGCCTGGGGCACAGGCTTGGGCTGGTGGTAGTTGGAGGGTTGAATTCTTTCCCTCCCAGCTCACCCAGATGAATCTGCTGATGGATCCCAAGTATGCTCGACTCTGGAAGAACTACAGAAGGCTGGAAGTCCAGGCAGGCGGGCAGGCACACGGGCGAGGGGAAGCGGCGTATTAAGTAAGGCTTAGAACAGCAGCTGGGTTGCATTAAAAATGAATCAAGATGATGTTTGAATGAAAACAAGAATGGAGTGCTGGGGAAGAAGCATTCCGAGGACTGCGAGTGCCAGCGGCCAAGGAGGGGCAGGGTTCCTCAGCAAGGGCCACGTCAAGCCCAGATGTAAGCCGGGGCTTCCAGTGTCTATTCAAATGAGACAGGAAAGGTGGAGCTGGCTTTGGAGAACAGCCCTTTCTGGGGGCTCCTGGGAACCTTCATTCTCTTACCCATAAAGTGGGCATAACAATCTCAATTCTATCTCTATCCCAGGGCTGCTGTAAGGAGCAAATGAACTCAAGTTGGGAATCATTGAAGGCTTTTATCAAGGCTGGGGTCACAACTAAACTCCTTCAGAAGTGGCAAAGTGTGTGACTTGGGCCCTGGAGTAAAACTAGGGGGCATGGAGGCTGGAGATGCCTGTCTGGCTGAAGACATTTGAATTAAAGATTCCAAAGCCTCATGCTGGCCAAATGAGATGCATCTGCCTGGCACCCTTAACCCTAGCTTGTACTCCCTGAACTAAGTTTTTGGCAGAGAAATACTTAAGGTCTGAGCCTCCCAGCAGGAGATATATATATATATTCTCAAGGAGGCCTCAAGAACTACCCTGTCCATTATGATAGCCACTAGCCACATGTGGCATTTACATTCAGATCTAAATTACTTAAAATTAAAAATTTAGTTCTTCAGTTACACGAGCCAAATTTCAAATGCTCAATAGCCACATGTGGCTGGGGACTACCGAATTGGACAGCACAAATACAGGACATTTTCATCGTCATGGCAAGTTGTGTGGGTCACCACAGCTGTAGACCTTTAATGATGGAATGATAGATATTGGGGTGGAGGGTTTCTTCCCTGAGGCTTCTTAAAGGACAATACATCATGTATGGGGTTCTTTCTCTACCTAACTGCAGGGTTAACCCTGATCTTTCCACCACTTTGCCACTTCCTTTAACCACCAATCTTTGATAACTCACTAACTCCTAAGAGTGAAACCACCACGCTTGCTGGTTGTGCATCTGCTTAGGAACAAAGGTCTAATGGGAGAGGGCAAGGGGCTCTCCCGAGGTTACCATATTTTCCACTGTATTAGCGACTGAAAGCAGGAATTTCTGAACCCAAAGGGAGATGGCAAGGGTGATAGAACTAAGGGAGACATTCTGGGGGAGTTAGGACCAACAGCATAGAGGAGGTGGCCACCTACTCCTGTCAGGAGGCTGCATAGCAAAGTCATTAAGAACACATGCTTCTCGGGTTGGAATCCCAGCTCTTTTACTTATTAGCTGTATGACCTTGGCTTCACATCATCTCTGAGTCTTAGTTTCTTAGTAAAACAGGAATGGTACTTAATCTCTGATAAGCATAAGGATTAGATGAATTAATGGATGGAAGCCACTCAGAACAGTGTCTGGCATGGAGTAAGTGTTAGCTAGCAGCAGCAGCAGCAGTATTTGATTTTGTGTCCAGGCCTTGATCAAGGTTGTGAATAAGCCAAGTTTACCATACACACCAACCTTACTACATACCTTGCACCCGCTCTTCCCCAGCCCTCGCCATGCACCCCCTGGATTTTTTCCGTCATGGTGACTGTTGAGCACTTAATTGTTTCTCCAGTTTTAAGAGCCACTGCTGGGCCCCATCTCCAAGGTCTTGCCTTGCCTTTGCCACACCATAGAGATCCCTCAGTCTTTCCAACAGTGGTGAATACAGCTCAGGCCAAGCAGTGGGCTGCCCACCAGGCCCCAGAGCTCCCGCAGGCAAGCAGCAAGGCTCGTCCTTATGCCAAGTGCACAAGGATTGGCCCCAAAGCTCCACCTGACCCAAGACCAGTGCATCCAGACTTGGTACCCCAAAGGGAGAGCATCTGGAGCCAAAGGCAAGTTGAGTCCATCAGATTCCCTCTCCAGAATTTGAATAAAGGAAAACCCAAAGAATGGGCAGCTGGTTAGCAACACCAGCTGAAGTTGAAAGGTGAGGGAACCAGAGAAGTCCATGATGGTCAAGTGAGAACTGAAGGGAAGAGGCGATGAAACTTCAGTGTGCAGTGAAAGAACTGCCCTGGGCCGGATGTCCCGGGGCTTAGCTGGGGGATGAAGATCTCTGACTGAGGGAGTAAAGTAGCACCTTTTACCATCAGCTCCCCTTGCCCTTCCTTGCTGCTTATCTGGAAATGCTTCTTCTTCTGTCTTCCCCAGAAAAGCTCCATAAACACCTTTATGATGCATTTGAACCTCTAATGAAAAACAGTCACCATTAAAATAAACAATTTGTGGGATGAAAATATTAGTGCACACAGAGCACAGCACACCACTCAGCTGCCCAGCAGCTCCTTCCTGATGGGCACATGAGTGTCTGGCCCCGGGCAGATCAGGTGATCTGGCTGGCAGAAGGACGACCCCTTTCTCCTCCTTGATCCACCATGTCCCTCTGTCAAAGAGAACTGGCTTCCTAGATAAAGAGGCCACACTTCAATCAAGAGTCTACCAATGTGATTGGATGAACTAATAGAGCAGCTCTCTCCAAAATGAACTCTTAGCTAAAAACAGGAGAGCCAACCCAATCATCAAAGCTAACTCCTTGAGCAAGTCTGTTTACCTTTCTTTTTTTTTTTTTTTAAAGATTTTATTTATTTGACAGAGAGAGACACAGCGAGAGAGGGAACACGAGCAGGTGGAGTGGGAGAGGGAGAAGCAGGCTTCCTGCGGAGCAGGGAGCCTGATGTGGGGCTCGAACCCAGGACCCTGGGATCATGACCTGAGCCGAAGGCAGCCGCCCAACCAACTGAGCCACCCAGGTACCCCTCTGTTTACCTTTCTGAGCTTCAGGTAATTTGTCTGTAGAAAAGGAGGAGAGAATTCAGAGTAGATCATCTCTTGGGCTCCTCGTACTTTTCTCATTGATCCCAGGGACCCCCAAGACATATCATCTTCAGCCTGTCAGCCTTTGGCCTTCCTAGCAAGCTAGTCTCCTAGTAAACAAACCACAGAAATCCTGCTCTTTCTTATTTTTCTCCCCCTTTCCTTCCTCTGACATAACCAGCATCTGTGTTAGGGGGGTTCCTCAGCTGGGGAGTGGAGTAAGAACACAGAAGCAGTGACAGGGCCCAGCACCATGCAGGGAGGGCTGGCGTCAGAGGATCTGCTGTGTTCTTGGTTGTTATTTTTGACACCCCACTTATTTGGAAGCTGGGTGAGGTGGCCTGGCACATCAAATGTACCTCTGTGAAAACTGAAAAAGGGATATTTAAAACACACACATAACAACAACCACTTCCTAGTAAGCCAACATCTCCTCTACTTGTGAAAAGGAGCCTGGCCCTGTTTTGTGGGGGTGGGGGGGGAAGGGGAAGAGCATTAGGCCCTACCTACCTGGGCCCTGAGGCACTGCGAACACAGAGGCCATTTTCATCCAGCCTTCAGAAGTTTCCTTTTGTGGCATCATGGTGTTAAAAATATTCCTCCCTGAAGGTGCAACCGCGGCAGAGCAGATGTCCCTGACTGAGCACTTGGGAAGGAGCTATTAAAAGGAACGTAATTAGGTTGTCATCCTGGGGCCTCCGAGCCAGGCTTCCGAACGCCATCTTTGTTGAAAGTTTTCCAGACGTCAGATATTTGCAGAACCCGATTTACCAAAAAGGCTGTCAATACCCAGTAGGACTAGGCTGCGTGCCGCAAAGGCAGAATGACACTGTGGGTCAAGGTTGGCATCAGGCCCTAAGACTCCTTTTTCTGTGTCCTTTCCCCATTTTGGGTCTTAGCCTAGCTCCCTAATTTCCTCTCCCCTCCTCCTCCACACGCCATCTCCCATCACCATTTGCTCTTAGGAAAGACTCTATTAGTCATTTACTCCTTAGCATGAATCTAAGTAAGCCGCTGAGCACCTCTCTCCTCTCCAGGAATGTGGGATGCATGCCTGAGCTCTGTACACTGTAGGGAACAAAAGGCTTTGTCTCCTTTTGTAAAAGGGATATCAAGCACTAGAGTGCAGATTGGAGAGGGCCTTTCTAGTGACCCTGAAATTGCACTGCAGGCTGCCACCTACTCCTCTAAGTACAGAACTAGCCTATCCCATCCTGGAGGCATCTGTTGGAATCACTCCCCTTTCTTCCGGCTGGTTAGATCCTACAGCCTCATCCGTCCCTCCATCTCTTTGTTGTTCATCTGTCTGTGCATCTAACACCTATTGAGAGTCTCTGTGGCAAGAATCGCACTGAGTGGGAAAGAAGGTGGAGAGCATCCGCAGCCACCATCCTTGTTGTCCTGGAGGGAGACAGCATAGATGGAAAAAGACACTCACCAGATAATTACAGAAATAAATGTAAACAAAGGAAAAGGAAGTTCATGGTGCTGTGAGGATGTATCAGAGAGGAAACTGACCTGTCAGGGAAGTCAAAACAAGGAAGGTGGCCCAGATGAAGTGACAACTGAGCTGAGAGCTGGGGGGAGTGTGTGTCTTGGTAGGGGGCGGAATATGTGCTTGATGATTGACTCCTTCAGCTGGATCAGCTTGTGCAAAGGCCCTGGCTGAGCCTGAGAGGAAATAACATGATTTCATGAGATCTTTCTCCTACTGGACTTTATGAAACATCAAGGATTATAGTTACAAAATAAAAACATAAGGGGCAGGAAGGAGAATCTGAAACCAGCTTCTGAAACACTCTGTAGAAGATGAGCCTCTTATTAGGTGGTTGAGACATGGCTCTACAAACAAATCAGGCTGGGTTTTCTTTGGGGACAAAGAGAGCTCAACCTGGCCTCCTCTTCCTGGAGGCTTCCCCTGATATTCCCCTGATCTTCTTCCTGGAGGATATCCCCCTGATATCTCCCTGTCTTGCTTTTTGCCTTTTGCAATATATCATGGCTATTTCCCCAGGTCAGGAAATATTACTTTGCAGTAAAACTGTTAATGGCTACCTAACATTCCAGAGTAGAGAAAGCCACAGTTTCACTCAGTGAGCCCCCTGTTGTTGAACTTATGGCCAATGTTTTGCAATCCTAAGTAGTTCTTCCATGAATGAAAAAGCTTGTATGTCATCTTTGCCCACTCCTTTGGCTTTTGCTCAGGATAAATTTGGCTACATATTAATAAATTTGAGAGTCAGCTTTACTAAACACAAGTTTTCTTACCTACTGACCCTGTACACCCAGTCAATTGCTTTTCCCTCCCTGCACAGGAATCCTGCTGCGTCAACCCAGTGAGTTTGGAAGAAGGGGTGGGAGGAGTCTCAGCAGCAAAGAACCATGGGCTAGGTGCTAGGTGGGCTAGGGGGTAGCCGGTGCTCCGTAAACCACTTACCTCCTTCTCCCTCTTTTCTTCTCCATCACAATGGACCAATCTGTCTGTGCTGCTGGAGGGCTATGCCCTAATGCTCAGCACTCTACTCCACCGGTGTAGACAGAGCCTTAGGGAGGGAGGGGCTAGAACCTCCAGCAGTGCGCTCTCTGCAGGAACCTTCTCTGGAAGGCTCATAGAGAGCCCCCTCCCCCCCAAAGATGCAGGGCTGCCTAGTATATATGTTAAAAGAGAGAATTCTTGAAGGAGACCAGGCTTGGAAACAGGAGACCAATCTGTGGTTAAGCTTTTGTTACAGATGTATTGTGTAAATCATCTAATCTCTCTAGGCCTGTTTCTCCATCCATCACATGCAGTTAGTTAATCCTCTTTTATCCCTACTTGACCAAGATGATGCAAAGATGAAGTAAATAAATAATATCTGCTTAAAATGAGCTAATCAACATGAAACTGTGTGGGGACAGTTCTGCAGGCAGAAAAGAAGAAACCAAGAATCAATAAGCCATAGCACATAAGTGGGCTTTGTGCTTTGCTCACTGTTGTATCGCCAGTGCCTAGAACTGTGCCTGGCACTCAGTAAGTATTTGTAAAATGAACGACTACACCCATAAGCACTTACTCTGTCCCAGACACCATGCTACATGCTTCATAAGCATTATTCTACTTAGCCCTCACAGATAGCTCTTTACCATAAGGGTATAAAACACTACCAGTTCTCAGATAAGAAAACAGAGGCTCAGACTGTTTTAGGTAACTTCCAAGCATTGACAGCTAGCATTTAAACTTACATTTAAATTGTAAGTTCTTCTGATGTCATTCCCCCAGCTCTTCCCACCTGTTACATGTTGCAGGGGAAAAGTTGCTGTGATGTGTGCTGTGCATTAAATGAGCTCTTTATTAAAAGCTACAGCACCTGGCATGCAGTTAGTGTTCTATGAATGTGATCTATTATTATAATACTCTATTTATTAGTTCATATTTTTTTGTAACCACGTTGTGAACACCTTAAGGGCAGGGGTCATTCTCCAGAAGGCCAGGCAGAGTAGTTGCCTGAAATACCGATTAACTAAATAGCATTATTTTATGGTGATCATAAAGTGGAAGTAGAGGTGCTTCCTGTAAGGCAGGGCTTCTTGCTTTGGGGACAAAGCTAGTCTGACCGTGACTTTAATGGGAAGCGAGAGTAGGCCATGATTCTCCAGTGGCTTGGAATCCTGGTGGTCAACGGGGAAACGGGTAGAGCCAGACACCAAGGAAAAGACAGCAACCAACACAGGGAACTGAAGCCTGACCTCTGACCCACCACCTACATGCGGGCTAACATTCTAACAGCCTCTGGCCTCGCCCCCAGAGCCTGGTATCTGGAAGGCTCAGCCTAGCAGAGAGGTGGGCGGGGCCTCGGAGAGACTCCGGCCCAATCCCCTGGCTCCACACTTGCTGCCTGGGACTAGGTGGTGCGGGAGGCGACTTGACTCAGGAACAGATGTCAGAGTTACTGGAAAACTTCCCTCCCCTGCCCCACCCAGAAGCAATGCAGGAAAAGGGATTTAGCATTTAAGCCTCTGGCTTCTCACTTTACTACCAATGAGCCTCAGTTCCTTCATCTTTTCCATAGGGTTGTAGCAATTAAACAAAATATGACACGGAAAAATGTGTAACACAGGTACCTAACTCAGGGCCAGTGCTCAAAAAAATCAGTTGCCTCTAGATAGCAACCTGCAGGAGGGCAGAAACTATATCTGAATCACAGCTCACCAGGGTGCTCGGGCACATTCAGTTGCTAGTATAATGCTTGTTGAATGAATGAATGCCTAAATGGCTGGAATCCCATTAATGCTTCCATCTCTTCCGGTAAGCCTAGCCTGTTGTAGGCCTCTCTAAAGGCCTGTCTAAAAGGGTTAACACTCTATTTCTTTTCTCCTCTTCCAGAAGGGCCTGGGGAAAACATGAAGGCCTGGGTGCCTGGGGAAGAAAAGGGGCCACTTTCATAATGAAGACAAATTCATGGTGTTACCAGCTCCCCCTCCTCAGCTGCTTACACCCTCATTTTGGACCTTCTTGTTTCCGGATACTAGGGCAGCAGTCTTCGCCACACTGCAGACTATATGAAGGATATTAAAGATAGCATCAGGCCACCAGGATCTTGGAGGGGTTGAGTTGCCCTTAGGGGTGGAGTGATGTATATTGGTTAGAATTAGGGAATGAATGATTTAAAAGAGCAGTTAGAATTGAGGCATGAAGGTTAGAGTTTGGAAGTCATTTGGAGTTAGGATTCAGTAACAAGTTACCATTGAATTTCTGAGTGAGAAGGGGAGAGCTGCTAGTGGCCAGATATGATGGGGACCACCACTTTGATCCAAAATTTAAAATGTCCTGTTCCAGAGACCTGCCTCTTTCATTACCAAGAGCCAGAGATTGCTGTCCTCTGATTGGCTCCTCAGAAGTCCTGGGTGTACCTACAGATGGAGCATGTTGAGCATCGACACATGCCAGGTGTGAAGTCCAGCATATAGGGTCCCAAAGGTGTCTAAGACAAAGCCCCCTACAATGAAGCTGAGGAGACCAGGATGTGAATGACCTGCTATAGTCGCAGCCCTGCCACAGCCCAGTGACTTTAGGAAAACTTTAAATTTCATAGCCTCAGCTTTTTCATCTGGCAAATGGACCTAACCTCAGAGGGCTGTTTGGAAAATCTTGAATGATCACAGAAGGAAAGGACTTTGAAGTGAACATTCTCTGGCGGTTCCAAAGTGAACTATAAGGCAAAGTCTGAGCACCTTACCTTCAGGGAGGGTTGATGGCCTTCCTTCCCTCCATGAAAACCTGGGATTTCCCAAGACCATTTCCAGTGGGGAAATGCTTCTGAACAGGAACTGACAAGAAGCAACTCACACCAAAAGCTTCCCAGGCTCCTAGTACTCCCTACCACACACACATACACACACACACACACACCAGCCAACCCTTTTGGGTTTGAAGTATGACCAATCCTATGAGTCACCAGGATAAAGTAAGGACTCAACAAATATTTATCAAATGAATGAATGAATGAACGAGGGAATGGGTGAGTAAGTGGTTCCATAAATGGGCAGATATTCCCTTAGAGAATGAGACTACTTTCTAATCCAGGATGCTGAGTGCTCCCAAAGAAAGTCATTTGGGACTTTCCTAGTAAGTGCTGGTGAGTGCTCCATTTCAGAGCCACACCCTCTACTTTCCCTCAGGCCCCAAGTGTTTTCTTTTCTCCCCAGCATCATCATGGGGGACTGTGTCCTAAACTCTTTGGGACCATATATGCTAGACTCTACACCTGGTATGTAGTAGATGCTCAATAAATGTGTGATAAAGACTTGGACCTGCCTTCCAAATGTTTACAGTGTAGTGGGAGAGAAAAGATAAGTAGGTAAGTACTACATGACAAAACAGCCATAGGTAACTGGTACCAAAAAGTGTCAAGGAGTGTATGCTATAGGAGGTCAGAGCTGAGAAAACTTACTCTGGACTGAAAAAGTCAGGGAATGCTTTCTGAAGGAAGGGAATGATATCTGAAGCTGGACCTTGAAGGAAGAGAATGATTTGGAGCCCAGGGAGCAGATGTTGCTGATAAGGAAAAAGGAGGTGGGCAGCTCCCCAGAGGAAGGCCAGTTCAAGTTGTATTCATAAGATTTGGGTAGATTTAGTGTAGCTGGAGAGCTGATTCAAGCAGAAGAGTGCCATGTATGTACGTAGGTTGGGGCAAGGCTGTACAGAGCTTTGAATGCTAGGGGAAGGGGTATGGATCGGGCAGCTGGTGAAAGCTTTTGAGCAGTTGACAGGAAGTGAAAGGAAAGCTGTGAGGTGGGAAGAATGGTCTTGGGGAAGAGACAGGTAAGGAGCAAGGTGAGTGTGGCAAACCCTACTGGGAAGTATTGTGCCAGCATAGGGCTGGCCAGACCCAGGTCTCAGACCACTTTCCATTTCTTTCATTCCATTCCATTCCAATTCATTTATTCATTCATTCATTCATTCATTCATTCATTCATTCATTCAATAACGATGTCTTCTACCACCTGCCAAGCCCTGCAGAAGTGAACATTGCAGATGCTTTCCCTCCTTTCCTGGGGCCTTGGGCTCTAAGCCCTCACCCAAGCGCCAGCAGGCCGAGGGCCGGCGCCTGCGGTGAAATCAGTTCTGACCTCTCACCTGTAGCTTCTTCCTACAAAGTCGCTAGCCCTCAGAGTCTGGGGCCCAGGCTCGCGTTCTCCCGACCACCACCCCTCCCCACCGGCCACACCTGGAAGGGAAGGAACTGCGGGAGGAGAGGGTTGGCCTGTGGAGGGTGTGGCGCATCCCGGACGGCCTGGAGACCGGGGATTAGGTTGAGCGGAAAATGAGCTGCCTCCGGGGAAGGGGGCGGACGATGGCTGTAGGGTGGCCTAGGAAGGCGCTTCCTGACGGCGCCCACACTCGCACTGAGGCTGGGCCAGCGATTCCGCTGTGGGGTGCGGAGGCGGCGGGGCGGGAGGAGGGTGCGCCCCGGCCCGGGAGCCGGGACTCGGGACAGACCGAGCGGGCCCTCTGCGCCCTCTGCCGAGCGCCGGCCTCCACTGCACGCGGCGCCGCCGCCCCTGCGCGCCGCGACCCGACCCAGCGGCGGGCAGGCCCTTGAACCCCGCCGCCAGCTTGGGCCCCCCTCTACCCGTCCGAGGTCTCCACGTTCCTCCCTGGGAGAAGGGAGGTGGGACTAGAAGCCTTTTTTTGTGATAAGAATAGAGGCGCTCCCGGAATCCCCTCCCTAGGGCCTTCCCTGGCGCCTGAACATTAGAGATTCCACTCTTTGGAGAGAGAGCATGGAGGGGTAGAGAGGGGACTTCTTCAATTTTTATCGGATATTTTAGCAGTGAAGATACTCCACATGTACTTGGGAAAGGGCCTGGATGGAGTAGGTGGTCAAAGTCTCATTCCTTCTCTCAGACAAGCTTTTTTTAGTGCTCATTTGCCCGGACGTCCTGCAGGTGACTCCGACTGAAGAGACACTGCTGGCATGCTGGAGTTGTGAAAGACTAGTTTCTCTCGCCGTGCCTTGCCTTTTATTAATCCCTGAGTGGGCCTCCCTCCTCGAAGAAGTCAGCCTTGACTTTTGGGTGAATCGTTAGAAGCAAGATTCATATCTCAGTTCAGCAGGCCAGGGTCTCTGCTTCGCATGAATTTTGCCTGGTTTCTCCAGGTTCCTTCAGTGCCCAGGGGCAGAAAATCCACATCAGTGGGGATACTTCTCTAAGGAAGAAGTAGGATGAGAAGATAGATTAAAGGGAGTAGATGCTAGCTTGCATTTCCTGTCCAGTCAAGGACATGCTCCCATTGTCCTCCAAGGCCACTTGCATCTGGTCCCACATTACCAATAACTTTCGTGAGCACCCATGCTGGACAGTCTGTTCTCCAAAGAGTTGCCAGGAGGTCAGGTAAGATCATGAATGCTCTAAAATATAAGTCAAATTGTCTCTTCTCTCCTCAAAGAGGACTTGAATAGATTTAGTGTAGCTGGAGGGCAGATTCAAGCAGAAGAGTGTGCCCTGTAAGTATGCAGGTTGGGGCAAGGCTGCAGTGGCTCCCCAGCTCACCTGGAATAAAAGCTGAAGTTTCTACATTGGCCTGAAGGCTCTAAGTTCTCTGGCCCCCTGCTTCTTATTTCTTGGAGCCGCTCTCCTATAGCTCTTCCCATCACTCACTACTCTGGCATACTCTAGCCCTTGCTGCTGCCCTTGAACATAGACACATTCCCGTCTGAGGACTTTCGCACTTGCTTTTCCCTCTGCCTGGAATGCTGTTTCCCAGATACCCACATGACCCACTCCCTCACTTCTTTCAGCTGTTTATTTAAATGCCACCTTATCAAGAGGGCCTTTCCCCGACCACCTCAGCTAAAATAACACTCTCTATCATTCTCTGTGCCCTTAGCCCCCTTGATTTTCTTCTAGCACCTATTAGTACTTGACAGTATTTGTTTACTTGTATATTGTCTGCTTCCCCAGCAAGAATGTTAAGTTCCGTGAGAACTGAGAACTTTATCAGTTATGTTCACTATCCTGAACCTAGAAAACAGCCTGGCACATAGTCAGTACTCAATAAATTTGTGAAATGACTGAATGAATGTGCTAGCCTAGCACTGAGCCAAGTACCAGGGCAGCCCATGAATAAGCCTGGGTTCTTGCCCTTGAAGAACAGGCTGGCAGACAGGCAAATAATTACAAACCAGAGTGATGAGTGTTGTGTCTAAATACAGATGTATATAAAGTACACATGAAAACTCAAGGGAAGAAATAATTCACTCTGCCTGGAAATGAGAGGAAAACATGAGTATGACATCACCAGGTAGAGGAGAAAGGGAAAAGGCATTCCAAGCAGAGAGAACAGCAAGACCAACGACACAGAGGCACGAAAATATTTGACTTGTTCAGGGAGTGGCAAGGAGGCTGGCCTGGCTGGCATGCAGGATGTGTGGCCGATGTGGCAGGACGTAAGTTTGGAAAGCTAGATGAAGGACATATTATGAAGGGGCTTGTTAGAATGATGACAATTGACTCTCTAAACTTCTGATCCATGCCAGACCAGTGGAGGCATTTCAGGGTGAAACGGCCACTGCTAACTCCCGACAAGGCACTGTGGGAGCAGCTGGGGAAGGCCTGGAACTGTGTGATCTCCTCAGTGGGCCAGGCTAGAGTCTGAACGCCCGTGGGAGCAATCTGGCAGCTTTGCTTGCCTTCCTGTTGCTGATCTAAGCAGGACCCTCAATAAGCACCCTGCCTAGCTCCATGAGACCTGAGAGTATCCCAGGCCACATCTCCACATGCTGATCACCAAGAGTCCAAGTTTCAAAATGTCCTTATTTTGCGGTCTGACTCAAAAGGGTAGGGAGTGGAAAAATTATAGACGGCAGCCACCAAGGGACCTTGGCTTAATATAACTGGTGACCTGGGAAACAACAGGCAGAAAATAATTTCCCTCTCAGACTGAGAGCCTGAGAGGGCCTGTCACAGCTGACTCAAAATAAAGATTTTTCCTTCTGGCAGACAGAGAGCGTTTGTGTGTTTGCAGGACAGGAAGATTCTTTTCTTTCGCTTCCTCCTTGTTACGTTGCTCTTCCCTCCCCTCCTTCTCCTGCCCAGCTCTGCCCTCCATCGTGCTCCTCTTGGCTTGTCCTTTCTTTCCTTTTTCTCCTTTCCCACTCCTCCTTCCACCCTGCCTACTTCCTTGCCCTCCTCTTTTTCCTCCTTCTCTCTATTCTTTCAGCTTAAGCACAAGCCAGATATTTGAAACTGGTAAAGGATAATTTTTTAAAAAGTAAAATCATGACCCTTATGCAAATGTAAAATGAACACCTGCCTTCAACTTCGTTTAACTCATTAGTTAATGAAGGAACCAGTAAGATGTTATAGCCAGTTCAAGGGAGAATTCAAAATGCAGACGCATATATAGGCTATCAGGGATGCAGGGGGGATTTGCTGAGAGATGCAGAAGTGGCATCTTCCTTCGCATTCCTAGAACAGGAATCCGTGTCTCAGCATCAGCCATGCGTAAGTAAACGTCTATCGCTACAGAGATGCAGCGTCATCAACAATAAAAGGCACAGATCCCCGTAGAATCAGACAACTCCAGAAGGGTCCTGTAATCCAGGCAACAGTCTAGACAGTGCCTGACATTCTGTTGAAAAGATGCCCGAGGATTTTTGCCCCTTTCACAGTCTTTCACAGTTTTTCTTGATAAGACCTTAGAAGAGTACAGGAAAGAAAGGCGGGAGCCAGGTTATTTTTACAAGTCTCCAAACAGGTCTCTGTTTAAAGATGGAAACTGATTCTGGCCAAGAGGCTCAGTCCCAGGGCAGGAGGTAGAGAAAAAGAATGGCTGGCTCTGATCGAAGCAGTGGGTGATGGGGCTTGGCCAGCACTCCATAAACCCTCGTTCTCCTCCTCCTGCCATCACCCTTCAACCTTGGAGACATGGGGAAGGTCAGGGCAAAGTTGGAGGAAATCCACCCCACATGTGACCAGACCAGTGGAGGCAGTCCTGGGCCTGAAATTGGCCATAGACCTCCTCACAGTCAGTCCTACCCTATCCCCAATATTTGGTTCTTTCCCTATGAAAGATGACAGCCTTCAAGACCATCTCACCGGGCTTTCAGGCCCATCTCCCAGGGTCTGTGGCAGGCCCTCATCACCCATGGCTTCGACCCTGCACCGACATGTTGCCCACTCCTAGGCTCCACTCAGGTTCTCCCCAACTGTCCCAGATTTGGCCTTCCTGGACCTCCGAAGTTACCTGAGAACAACCAGGCATGTCTCTAAGGTGCCTGGAAGCATGAAGCAGCCAAAGTTCCCTGGGGACTACTGAGTGGCAGCCCCTGGGTGACATGCTTGGCAGATGCTGAGGGGAGGGTTGGGGATGGGGCGAGAGAGGGTAGTGTTTGCAAAGATGTGATCCCTGCTTTCAGAGAATTTCTAATCTCGCTAAGGATGCCAAATACCCAAGAGACCCCAGCAGCTGGTGACAGATGTAGTGTGTGAGGAGAAAGGGATGTTGGGGGCAGGAAAGTGGAGTGGAGAACCTCTGACCTCAGAACTAGCTCTAGAGGAGAACAAGGAGCCCATTTACCACCAGAGTTCCTACAAAATTCCTCATCCCCTCGAAAGAAAGGGCAGCTACCTTACTCACCTACTTAGAGCAGGTGTCCTGAACTTTACCTACCTATAGAGAGGGCCTCAGGCTGGACCTCAGCCCCCATCCCCACCCCCTTTTTATTCCCACCCCTGCATATAAGGGAAAACAGTTTCCAAGGTGGAAACCCCAGATGTGTAATCAACGAATTAAAAGTGTTTCTAGGTTACAGAGGTAGGGCAGGTGATGAAACCTGTTCCACCAAAGGGCCTTGGGGCAGGGCTTAGATGCAGATGGAGGATACTCAGGTTTGTTTCTTTTAGCTGCTCCAGGAGCTGTGTGATTCCGACCAAACAAGTTCTCAACTCATCTGTCAATAAGGGGTTTGGACTCTAGATTTATTGATTTATTTAAACTTAATTTTTTTTTATTGTAGCAAAATATACACAATATAAAATTTACCATTTTAACCATTTTTAAATGTACAATTCAGTGGCCTTAAGTACTTTTACATTGTTGTACAACCATCACCACCATGGATCTCATTTTTTCATCCTCCTCAACTGAAACTCCGTAGCCATTTAAATAATACTTCCCCATTACTCCCTTCCCCCAGCTCCCTGGTAACCACCACTCTCCTCTGTCTCAACAAATTTGACTACTCTAGATACTGCATACAAGTGGACTCACTTGTTCTTTTCACATTTGTCCTTTTATGTCTGGCTTATTTCACTTAGCATGATGTCTTCAAGGTTTATCCATGTGTTCAAATGTCATTGTTTTGTAAGACTAAATAATATTCCATTGTGCCATGTTTTATTTGTCCATTCATCCATTGATGGAATTTGGGTTGTTTCTACCTTTTGGCTATTGTGAATAATGCTGCTGTAAACATGGCTTGTACAAATACCTCTGCTAGTCCTACTTTCAGTTCTTCTGTATATATAGCCAGAAGTAGAATTATGGAATCAAATGGTATGTTTAATTTCTTTGTTTTGTTACTGTTTCTTTTGTATGTGGATATCCAGTTTTCCTGGCACCATATTGTTTCCCTTAGTGGCTGCTCCGCTGCTGCATTCCCACCAGTAATGCACAAAAGTTCCATGTTCTCCATATCCACACCAACACTTGTTTTCTGTTTTTCCAAAAGCAGTCATTCTAATGGGTGTGAAGTGGTGTCTTGTTGTGATTGTGATTTCTATTTCCCCTGTGATTAATGACATTGAGCATCCTTCTGTGTGCTTATTGGCCATTTGTGTATCTTCATTGGAAAAATGCCTGTTCAGGTCCTTTGCCCATTTTTGAATTGACTTGCTTGGTGTTTGCTATTGAGTTTTAGGAGTTCTATATATTCTTGTTGTTTATTCTTAGTAGATAGGTGATTTGCAAATATTTTCTCCCATTCTGCAGGTTGCTTTTTTCCTCTGTTGATAGTTCCCTTTGATCCACAAGAGTTTTTAATTTTGGTGAAGTCCAGTTTGTTTACTTTTTCTTTTGTAAGTGTAGTGTCTAGCCCAGTAGTCACTGCCAAGTCCGATGTCATGGAGTCTTCATTTGTGTTTTCTTCTAAGACTTTCATAGTTTTAGCTCTTGTGTTTACGTTTGACTCATTTTGAGTTAACTTTTGTGTAGGGTCCAGTTCATTCTTTTGCAAATGGATATCTAGCTTTTCTGGCACCATCTGTTGAGTCACTGATTTCCAAGATCCTGTATCAGTTAAGAATTTTGTTCATATTCAAGAAATAGAAACTGTAATAGCTTAAACACACAAGTTTGTATTGTTTCGCATAAATGTTCTCAGCTGCTGTGAAGATTCCATGGGGATCTAGGCTCCTTCATTCTCTCTCTTCTGCCATGCATGGCTTCCATTCTAGGTCCACTATGGCTGTTGGAACTCCAGCCAGTGATACCTGTGAGTTCCAGGCAGTAAGAGGAGAGGGGGAGGGATACAAGAATGCCACTCCTATGAAACATTTCCACTTAAATCTTGTTGGCCAGATTTAGTCACAGCGCAAAGAAGCCTGGGAAATGTAGACTTTCGTCTGGGTACATTGCCATCCCAAATGAAATCAGAACACTCTCACCAAGGAGGAAGGGCGAGAGGAATGCTGGCCCAGATAGCTCTGCCTTGGGTTCCTCACACATCTGAAACTCGTGCCAATCTGTCTCTTGGAGAAAAAAAAATGAGAAAATGGTTGCAAAGTGCTTAGATAAATGCCTTGCTCAGGTTATTTAAAAAAAAAAAATGTTCTCTCTCTCTCTCTCTCTCTCTGTTTTGTTTTGTTTTAATCTCTGGTCTCAGATAGGCCTGTTTCTATACCTGGGGGAACAGACAGTTCTCTGCATGATGTCGTTTATGGACTTCGGAAGTGAAAACTCCTTCCCAAATATCTTCCACACCAATGCCTTAAATACACCATTAGTGCTTCAAGTCTCTTTCTCTCTTCAGGCCTCATTTTCTTTTTTTTCTTTTTTTTTAAGATTTTATCTATTATTTGACAGAGAGAGACACAGCGAGAGAGGGAACACAAGCTGGGGGAGTGGGAGAGGGAGAGGCAGGCTTCCCGCAGAACAGGGAGCCCTGATGCTGGGCTTGATCCCAGGACTCTAGGATCATGACCTGAGCTGAAGGCAACGACTGAGCCACCCAGGCGCTCCTTCAGGCCTCATTTTCAACCCTGGGGTAGGAAGGGAATAGGTAGACTTCAGGAACAACACACTCCAGCCACCCTCAGCCACAGTCTATTGGTTGCTCTTCTGCCTGGCTGCTGGCTGGGATCGAGGCCCCCGGGGAGTGGGCAGCAGGAAGGGAAGGGATGTACACAGACCAGAGAGTACAGGCTGAGTGTGCACCTCAGTGGAGATGGAAAGTACAGGAAGGGGGCTGGTTGGCTGCCTTTGTGTACATGTGGGGGTGGGGGCACTTAAAGGTGGTGGAGGGAATGCTTTGCCCCTCCTTGTCCCTCCCTGATTATCTGGCCACACTGTCAGGCCCAGTCCGGTTACCTGCAGTGAAACAGGGCAGGCTGCGAAGGCTTGGGATCCGAACCGGAATGACTTGCAGAGTAGAGGCACTGTAGAACCCAAAGGGTCAGAGATATAGCCAAGCCCAGGTAGGGGTCTTCAACATGGTTCCAGAGACCTGCGATCACTCATCAGTCACTAGAACAATCTTTTAGATAGTAGGGCCCCAGGCAGGACCAAGCTGGGCTGCAAAAGTCCTTCCTGGGAAGACTGTCTAGGTCCCTGTCCTTGTGGTTAGGTGTCAGCAGGCACACACTGCCAGGGAAAGGAGTGAAGTGGAGCTGGAACCTCATGTCAGAAACCAGGCTGCAGGGAGTCCATTTAGTAGCAAAAGAGTGGGCTCAGGGTTAGCTCAAGTGGGTATGATATTCAGAATATTGAATCATCACTATGGCCAGACTCCCACATCAGGACACATGGGCCTTAGAACTAGCACAGGGTCCTGGAGACCTCCTAATAGGCCAAGGGCCAACCCTTTATTTTGTGGATCCTGAGAAGGTCCTGGGGAGTGTGGCAGAGGGGCCAAGGGGTCAGGAAGGGGGTCCTCAGGGGACATGGAGCTGCAGCCATTCCCCACTGATATGGAGGTACTTCAGTATTCTAACCAATAGTTTGTTTGTTGGTGTCTGAGTGTCAGCCCTAGGCCCAGAGGAACAAATGTGGCTTGAGGCCCCTGACTTTCCTACAGTCTAGGGTCATTGGGATAGACTGGGTCAGAGCTGAGCCTGCCCAGGGAACAGTGGACTCCTTACACACAGGTACATACTCTCCCCACACCTCAGTGGACCCCTCAGTGTAGTGTTTTGGCTGAATCAGTGCTCTGACTGGGGCACAGGGGCAGGTGCTGGTGTACTTGGGGTGGTTGCTTGCTGGAGATATGTGAGCCAGAGGCAACCAAAGGTCACAGTCAAAGGCAAGATCAACCTAAAGGGTCAGTTTCTATGGAAAAGGTGGAGAGCACATACAGGAACTGTGTGTCAGAACCAATACCAAAGGACAGGTGTCAGGGCCTGAGGACAGGTGCCAGGACCTGAGGACACACACAGGTAGTATATCAGGTGCAAACCCTATGGGCAAGTCTTGGGTGAAGGAACTGTTTTGGCTGACCTTTTGTCAGTGCTGGCAGACCCCTGGGGAGAGCTAGGACAAGGCTGCAAGAGTCCACACTGGCCAAGTCAAAGGCCAAGCTGTCTGCCAGTGGTGAGTGAACACAGGCTGTCCCCAGTTGGAAGCATAAATGACTACAAGACTGGTTCACTGACAGTAGATTCCTGATGGACAATTAGGTGACAGTCAAGAGTAGTTTCAAGAAGGCTAGTATTCAAGGGGGCATGGTGGAAAGAGGGTCTAAATGGGACTTAGGGGCTCCAGTTTCCTCTCTAAGCTCTGCTGTTAAACGGCTGTATGACCTCAGATGATCTCTCAGCCACATTTTCTCCACCTGTGAAATTAGTGACTGAGGCCTGACAAGGATCTCTGGGGTAGAGATCATGACCAGAGGAAGAGCCATCCCTGAGTGCATCAGGGAACAGCCAGGAAGGGGCTGCTCAGAGTGTGTCACAGTAGAATTTAGCTTCAGCATCTGGGAAGGCTCCTGAAGTTCCCAGTCCAGAAAATGCAATGGAAGAAAGGTGTTTTGAATCTTGGCTTGCTCCCAAAGATGCTCATATCTCAGACTTGCATCAAGACCAGAAAGCCAGAGGGCAGAATTATCTTGAAGCTAAAGAAGTTTCAGGGTCCCCTACTTGCATGAGCCCTTTCCAAGACCTTGGAGAGCTCAAGCCCTATGTTCACTTTCTTTCCCTTAAAGAGGGTATCCCCAAACTGTATCTGTTTAAACCCCATGAAACCTGGCCCTAGCCCTGCCAGACTCCCTGTGATTTGGAGCCATTATTATGGCAGGTGGGAGATACCAACAAGCACCCATTCTGGTCAGATGAGCAAGGCTCAGTGACAAACAGCAGGCAACTGCACAGTGGTGGCTTGGTGGCTTGACATGTACTTATTCACTTATATCTGATAAAAAGAATAATAGCATACACACCTACCCCACTTTCACCTTCATTATCCCAGTCAGTCCTCCCCACAAGCCTGTGAGGTTAGCAGGACAGGTCTTACCACCTCTGAGCTAAACAAAGAAACTGACGGTCGGAGAAGCTGAGCGACCTGCTCCGGTTTACAAGGCGGGCTGAGGACAGAAGCAGGATTAAGCCCAGAACTTTCTTATAACCAGCCCACAGCTCTTAAGTTCCCCGATTCAGAAGTAGACACAGTGATCCCAAAGCATACCTAGAGATTCATCCTTCTGCACCTGGAGAGGCACCAAGTGGCTGCCGGTAGCACAAGTACCTCCATCCTGGTCCAGAGAACAAAGAAGGCACATGTGGACATGAATCAGAAGACGTAACTTGGAATCACAGGGACAGAAAAGTCCAAGAACTTTGGGAAGGAAGAGGTTTTTCCCTTTTCCCCTTCTTTTCTTTTTTTTTTTTTTAAGATTTTATTTTATTTTATTTGAGAGAGAGAATGAGAGAGAGAGAGAGCTTGAGAGGGGGAGGGTCAGAGGGAGAAGCAGGCTCCTCGCTGAGCAGGGAGCCCGATGCGGGACTCGATCCCGGGACTCCAGGATCATGACCTGAGCCGAAGGCAGTCGCTTAACCAACTGAGCCACCCAGGCGCCCCTTCCCCTTATTTTCTTCCCAAACTTTGCATTCCTACTCATGACACAAGTCATTTGAATCAACTTTATTTATGCTAAATATAAACACAAATACTCAACCAAAGTATAATTCAGTTGGCAAAAACTTCTCTATAATATCCAGACTGGAAACAGCAACTGGAGTTTTAGGAACCCAGCACACACACACACACACACACACACACACACCCAAGCACACACACATACCTCACTGTAACAACTCTGGTCTCTCAAAACCACAACTATGTAGAAGAGGGAGATCCAGCCCCCACCTCAAATCTGAGCCAGATATGTAGAGTTGGTTTGGTCTAGTGAGACAACCCCACCCAGGCAACCTCAGGACCAAACCCACCAACTAAAACAACAGTGAAAGAAAACAGCTGCCGAGTGGCCCTGCCGAGCTACCTTCAGTTGCTCTATGCTAACGAGGCCACCTGGGACCTCAGCGTAAGTAAGACCAAGTCTCATGGCCACTTGAGATAGTGTGTGCATGGCACCTCCAGGGCAGGGTTTCAAACCTGGGGAGGCTGCCAAAGAGCAGTTTGGAGGAAACATGCTGAACTTTTTGACCTCCTCTCAGGAGGTGGTGTCTACATTCTCAGTCTGGGTCACCACAGGATACTGAGGTTCACTGGAGGGAAGCTTTGATTGTTCCTACAACTTTCTGGCTTTAAAAAGGGAGCCTCCTCTCTATTCTCCCATAATTTGGAAAAATGGGCTTTCTTCCAGGCCCTTTCTGATATATAGACTCTAATCAAGTCCTTTCTTTTTTTTTTCTTTCTGATGGGTGAGACTGAATCCTTCTTAGACTATCTTCAGTGGCTTTTCCTCCTTCTGTCTAATCCCTCCTCATCACCCTGGATCCTCTGCAGAGAGGTGCAGTATGCCTCTTTGGAGGTATCCCAGTCAGGATTTGGGGTTTGTGTTGGGGGACATAGAGAGGAATTCCTACTTAATTCAATTGAAACTGCCCTTTATCTTATGGCTTATGTGATAGCCAGCCTCCAAGATGGCTACACGATGATTCTGCCTCCTGATATTCACACCCTTGTATAGTCCACTCCCATACCATGAGCTGACCTGTCTGATCAATAGGATATCGTGGAAATGACGGAATGTGACTTCTGAGGCAAGGTCATAAAAGACATTACGGTTTCTGCCCTGTGATCTGTCTTGGATCACTTACCTTAGCAGCAGCCAGCTGTCATGTGGTGAAGATGCTCAGGCAGCCCTATGGAGAAGTCCCTGTGGTGATGAATAGAGGCCTTCTGCTAACAGCTAGCATGAACTTGCCACCTATGTGAGGGAGCCAACCTGGAAGTCAGTCCTCCACCCAAGTCACGCCTTTAGATGATCGCAGCCCTGACTGACATCCTGATTCTGCCACCTTACAAGAGATGCAGAGCCCAACCACTCAGCTAAGCTAGAGATAATAAATATGTACTGTTGTTAGGCAGTAAGTTTAGGGATGATTTGTTACACAGTATTAGATAACTAATCATCAAAGCAAAAGGGGACAGAGCATAGAGAACTGTTTGGAGCCCTGACAAATTATTCTAATTCTGGTGAGATGCCCAAGGTCCATAGTCCCAGTGATGGGCACATGACCCCTGCTTGGCACATACGACTCTCCATCTCCTTGGCGCCTTTCTAACTGAAGCTTCTGGAAGTCTGAATTGAATTTGGAGGCAGCAAAAAGTAGAAAGGCAAGGAGGAGAAAGTTCAAGTGCTCTGTACTTCAGCCCAATCAAAGAATATAAAAGCAAAAAGTTCCTGGTTACTGGACTGTGCCTTTCCTTAACTATGTTTGATATGAATTCCTGTGCCCTGCTCTTTTGAAAGGAGATGGAGCCAGCATTCGCTTCCATCTATTTAAAAATAAGTGGATGGCCACTTGGGTGGCTCAGTCGGTTAAGCAGCTGACTCTTGGTTTCTCCTCACATCATGATCTCATGGGTCGTGAGATGGAGCCCTGCATCTGGCTCCACACTCAGCATGGAGTCTGCTTGAGATTCGCTCCCTCTGCCCCTCCTCCCTCTCACAAGCATGCATGCTCTCTTTCTATCTCTCTAAAATAAGTAAATAAATCTTTAAAAAAATAAATAAGTGGATCCAGGAGAGCCTGGGTGGCTTAGTAGGTTAAGCGGCAGACTCTTTTTTTCTTTTTTTAAAGATTTTATTTATTTATCTGACAGAGAGAGAGAGCACAAGTAGGGCGAGCAGCAGAGGGAGAGGGAGAAGCAGGCTCCCTGCTGAGCAAGGAGCCCAACACAGGGCTCTATCCCAGGACCCTGGGATCATGACCTGAACTGAAGGCAGACACTTAACCAACTGAACCACCCAGGTGCCCAGGGTGGCAGAATCTTGATTTCAGCTCAGGTCATGATCTCCACATTGTGGGATCAAGCCCCGCATCAGGCTCTGCCCTGAGCATGGAGTCTGCTTGGGATTCGTTCCCTCTACCACTCCTCCCACTCATGTACCCTCTAAATTAATTAATTAGTTAGCTAATTAACTAATTAATTAATTAAATCTTTAAAAATGAAAATAAATGGATCAAACTCAGTGTAGGATTTTGTGGAGCTGCATTTTTGTCCTCCTATATAATTAGGGGAAAGGGAGGCAGTTTGTCTACATTTTCTACATATGGAACATATAAGAGAGATGGAGAAAACATGATCTGTCTTTCAGTAACTTATCGTCTAAATAGACGATCATCTCTACTGGAAGAAATATCACAGTTGGCTAGGGGGACAGGGCACATACCTGGGAGCGGGACTGAGGTAGACCTTCCAATTTGCAGGTGAAATAAAGGCTGCCTGTAAACTTCTATGGGGGGAGCCCTGTAAAACCCATATTTACTGTCAGCTTCTTAAATCTATTGTCATTGCTACATAGTATAAAGTGCCGAATGTTGAAAGCCATCATACCGTTTACTCATTTAGTCATCTAGGAAACTCATGGCAATAGTGAAGTTTTTTTAATTTTTTTTACAGAATCATTTTTTTTCCTTTCAAAAAACTGAGATGTAATTTATGTACCATAAAATTCACCATTTAGAGTGTACAGTTCAGTGGGTTTTAGTACAAGGTTGTGCAACCATCACCACTATCAAATTCCATCACCTCCAAAAAACCCTGTATCTGTTAGCAGTCATGCCCCATCCCCTGGCAACCACTAATATAACTTCTGTCTCGATAGATTTGCCTATTCTGGACATTTTACGTAAGTGGAATCGTACAATATGTGATCTTTTGTGGCTAATTTCTTTCTCATGGCATAATGTTGTCCAGGTTCATCCATGTTGTAAAGCAGGAATCAGTATTTTATTTATGTTTATTGCTGAACAAGTTTCCATAATTGGATATACTACATTTTGTTTATCCATTCATCATTGAGCAACACTTGGCTTGTTTCCAGTGAGAAGTTTTTAAGGAAGCCTGATCTTGTGTTCAAAGTGATGTTTCCTATTCTCGGGTCTCGTCACCATAGAATCCTCCCAGGAAGCAGTGTACCCTGCTCTCACAGTGCAGTCAAGAAGTGGATACTGTGTTCTGTAAGGATGAAATCAGCTACATAGCTGTGGATTGACCGCAGGAGTCCCAGGTCATGAAATTTCCCCTGGGGTGTTTTTCTTGGTATTTAGGCAATACAGCCATTATCGCAAGTCTACCCTGGTGAGCTTGCTAGAATTCCTTGCCTTTTGCAGCCCCCCTTTTTCCAAGCTTAATGACAGCAGATGTGCTTTTACCTAGTCATTTGAGCAAATAATCACCCTGTGCCAGCCTAGAGATGAAGCAGGTGATCATTCTTGACTGGCTCATGTGGAATGTGGAGGGGAGGCCTGGTTGTGTGTGAGCGGGAGAGCAAAGATGAAGGATGACTAGAAAGGAGTCCTTTTAAGTAAAACCGCATTATCCATCCATCAGCCAGTCATTCTGTAAGTTTTCAGCCCTTCTGTGCTCCTAGCCCTGTACCAGCACTGTGGGGGGTGGTACATACCACTTCTTAAAGACCTTAGGGCCTAAATAGGAAGGCTGTGATATATTACAGTACCTGATGAGCGAAAAGCCCCAGCTTCTGTAATATGGACAAGAAGGTTGCCTTGCATAGAGAAGATAATCAAATATTATCAAATCCAAAAGCCTGAACCCTTGAAGGGGAAAATAACTGCAAATAGAAGTGTAAAGAAATGACACCTCTAGTTCATTTGCTAGAAAATTAAAAAGAAAAAAGGAAAAGCTGGATGTGCCCGTTACTAAGCTACTAGCTCTGGGGCTACATACACTTTCTCCTTTGCCAACTGCTCCCTGATAGACTCTACTGTGGGAGCCTGCAAGGCTGGAGTAAGGACACAGGGTTTGCTTCTTCCCGATTGCTACCTGGTCCTGACAGTGTCACACCAGCAATGCGTCTGCACCTGGCGGTGGCAGCTCCTTCCAGGGAGCAGCAGAATCACCTTCACCGCACCCCCCTCAGAGACACCAGGAGTGTTCAGGCAGCAGCCCCTCCTCAGAGGCTGAGTTCCAGCTTCACAGAAGCCCTCGTCCAAGTTCTAAGTGGTAGCAGTTCCAACCTCTTACCTTTGTTCCCTCAGCCTTAGGGGTGACAGATGTGTCTGGCAGTTGCTACATCCACAATAAGTTACTATTCTATTTTTGCCTTGTCAGCTACCTTGTTACCACTAGTTAACAATAATTTAGTCCAAACTGTCTGTTAAAATAAATGGGGTGGTTCCGTCTCCTGGCAACCTCTAAGCCCTGGCTGATAGAGTGCATCCAGACATGCTGAGATTGCTCTTGCTGTCCAGGGGAGACCATTCCTGAGGGAATATCCTACTTTGGTTAGGAGATGGCCAGAAGTGAGTGCCAGGAAGTCTGTACTCTACAGGAGAGGCCTCCAGCCATGCCATGTGAGCCAGAGTTAGGAAGACTTTTCTTTCAATAGATAAATTCAGTTTCCTAGATACGTATCTTAAGAAGGAATAAGGGTTGAATGAAACTGGGTGAACTTTGCATAGCCCGCTACAGCATCTTTTTTTTTTTTAAGATTTTATTTTTAAGCAATCTCCACACCCAACGTGGGGCTCCAATTCACAACTCCAAGATTGAGAGTTACATGTTTCACCAACTGAGCCAGCCAGGTGCCCCTATTACAGCATCTTTGCATATACATCCTGTTCATGTGTGGATAATACTTTAGATTCCCAGAGGTCATACTGGGGAGTCTGCACCTGTAAGTCTGCTCCTTGTAGTGTCACTTATTAAGAGTACCTGGTAGAGTCCTTTACTTATCCTTTTAATGTTTCTTTCAAAAGACTCCATTTCTGACCTATGGCTCATAGCAAAGGTTTTTAGTCAAAGTGAAGGGATAGCAGAAACCAGTTGCTAATGACAAAACTGAATGACTGGTTAGTTTATTACAGTGACCAACCAATAATCCCAGAATGAAGAAGAGTAGACTTCTCCACTGGGTATGATATATAAGCACTTCATAATAATTCTGAGTTAATAATGTATCATGGTCTTTGAGGGCATTGACAAATCTCAAGATCCTTCTAATCCATCCCATAAAGGTGTGTTACAATTGCTACTGGTTAGCAAGAGTATTTTAAACATAGGAAAAATTTTTAAAAATTAGTTTGTTGAGTTATTGTGTCCGTCTATGCACCTGAACACCATCTGCTTCTTCTCATCCTGGAAGGTCAACAATCGCTGAAGTTTCACTTTACCTGTTCCTAATTGATTCAGGAGAGTTGATCTCTTTTTTTGTTGACAGTTCTTCCCATATGGTGAGCTTGAGAAACACAACATCTCTCACTATCAGTTGAGCGATAAAACATGGAGATTACCAAACATACCTAATTATTTCTAGCATCTTTCCTTTTACAAAGCAAGAAAGTAGACTTTTGGTAACTACCAAACAGCATCTAAAAAGTGCCAAATACGATTCATGTGCAAAAATTACCTTGCTGGCTTTTTTTTTAATTTTAAGGGAAGAGTTATCAGGGATTGAGCCCTCATTTCAGATGGAAGCATAGGTACTTGAGAACAAGGCAGTTGGAGCTTGGCTAGCTGACTACTAAGAGTAACAATGCAGTATTTTAAAATAAACAGAGCAAAAAGTATCATCATCATCATGGAATATAGCTCTTTCAGAAGTGAGGAACGTTTTTTTAAAAGATTTTATTTATTTATTTGACAGAGAGAGAGAGAGAACACAAGCACGGACAGCTGCACAGAGAGAGGGAGAAGCAGGCTCCCAGCTGATCAGGGAGCCTGATGTGGGACTCAATCTCAGGACCCTGGGATCATGGATCTGAGCCAAAGGCAGACACTTAACTGACTGAGCCACCCAGGAGCCCCCAGAAGTGAGGAAGTTTTGATGTTGGTTCAAAAGCACCAAAAATTGGGGCACCTGGGTGGCTCAGTCAGTTGGGCATCAGACTCTTGATTTTAGCTTGGGTAGTGATCTCAGGGTCGTGGAATCCAGCCCCATGTCAGGCTCCACACTCACTGGGGAGTCTGCTTGAGATTCTCTCTCCCCCAATGCTTGCTCTCTCTCTCAAATAAATAAATAAATTTCTTATTTTATTTATTTGAGAGAGAGAGAATGCAAGTAGGGGAGGCAAGGGACAAGCAGACTCTGCACAAAGCGCAGAGCTGACCCGGGACTCGACCTCATGACCCTGAGATAACCACCCAAGTCAAAATCAAAAGAGTTGGTCACTCAACCGACTGAGCCACCCAGGCGCCCCTAAATAAATAAATCTTAAAAAAAAAAAAAATGAACTGTGCAAGACTGTTGAATCTCAGATCTGTACCTCTGAAACAAATAATGCAATATATGTTAAGAAAAAAAAAAAAAAGAAGAAGAAAAAGAAGGTAGCAGGAGGGGAAGAATGAAGTGGGGGAAATCGGAGGGGTAGACGAACCATGAGAGACGATGGACTCTGAAAAACAAACTGAGGGTTCTAGAGGGGAGGGGGGTGGGAGGATGGGTTAGCCTGGTGGTGGGTATTGAGGAGGGCACATTCTGCATGGAGCACTGAGTGTTATGCACAAACAATGAATCATGGAACACTACATCTAAAACTAATGATGTAATGTATGGGGATTAACATAAGAAAAAAAAAATTAATGGGCTTCTGAGGAGGAATATTCAGTTGATATAAGTCATCTGTGCTTTCTAGGCAGATTACACAGATGGTAAATAATTTCTTACTATCTTTGGTGAGAAGCAGATCAATTTTGAACCATGCATCTTCTCTTCATCATACATAATTTATTTTGCTTATTCATTTTAATATTCATATGTATGTATATTTATTTAAACATACACAGTTATGTGTAAAATTAAATGACAATCTTAGCTTGAAAATATAACTTAAAAACATAAAAATAAAAAATAAAATATAATTAACCTTACATTACATGACAAAGTATATACCATATTAAATTTACCACTTTATTGGTACTTTAAAGATTTTATTTATTGATTGATTAAGAGAGAGAGCGCACATAATTGGGGGAGGGGCAGAGGGAAAGGGAGAGAGAGAATCTCAAGCAGACTACACACTGAGTGTGGGGCCCAACACAGGGCTCAATCTCACAACCCTGAGATCATGATCTGAGTCAAAATCAAGAGTTGGATACCTGACTGAGCCACCCAGGTTCTCCTCTTCATTGGTGCTTTAAAAAAACTACGCTTGGTGATCCAGTTCTTTTCTCTCTGCTTCTCTGTGAATTTCAAGGTTCTTAAAATATATTTCAGGCAGCCAAAGATTTCTCATTAATTAACTGAATATTCTGTAGTATTAATCTTAAAGTCTAGGTAGAGCATGAGCCTCTTAATCTCGGGTTGTGAGTTCAAGCCCCACATTTGGTGTAGAAATTACTTTTTAAAAAAGCCTTAGGTGGGCGCCTGGGTGGCTCAGTCGGTTAAGCGTCTGCCTTTGGCTCAGGTCATGATCCCAGGATCCTGGGACTGAGTCCCATGTCAGGCTCCTTGCTCAGTGGGGAGGCTGCTTCTCCTTCTCCCTCGGCCTGCCATCCCCGCTGCTTGTGCTCTCTCTCTCTGCCAAATAAATAAAATCTTAAAAGAAAAAAAAGTTTTTTGAGTAGCTTGAAAATTATGTTTAAGTTACAATTACGAAATAACACAATCCTTGCTATTAAAGTTTGTCAGAGAGATGACAATTGGAAATTTTCCATGAACACTTGAAGGGGAAGTAATGAAATATAAAGGATTTGAAGCATTGTCTGAAATTTGCAAAAACCAACCATTTTTTTTCTTTCTTATTAATGCATTCATTATTACAATTCAATTTAGTTGAAAGCACATATTTACATCCTCATAATCTTTTTTTTTTTTTTAAAGATTTTATTTATTTGACAGAGAGAGACACAGAGAGGGAACACAAGCAGGGGGAGTGGGAGAGGGAGAAGCAGGCTTCCCGCCGAGCAGGGAGCCAGATGCGGGGCTCGATCCCAGGACCCTGGGACCATGACCTGAGCCGAAGGCAGATGCTTAACGACTGAGCCACCCAGGCGCCCCTACATTCTCATAATCTTAAATACTTTCTGGAAACAATGATAATTTGTCTAACCCATAAAACCAAAAAATTAGAAAGTTGAAATTAATTAAGCTTTCCAAAGAAAACAAAACAAAAAACCCCGAATCTTGCCTAAGATGAGATGTACATTTATATTACACCCCACACTGTGATAAAATGAAGATGAAGCCATAGAGCTGTTTTTAAACCAAAATTATCAAATCAGTCTTTTTTTTTTTAAGATTTTATTTATTTATTTGACTGAGAGAGAACACAAGCAGGGGGAGCAGGAGAGGGAGAAGCAGGCTCCCCACTGAACAGGGAGCTGGATGTGATTCGGGCTCCAGCTCGATCTCAATCCCAGGACCCTGGGATCATGACCTGAGCTGAAGGCAGATGCTTAACCGAATGATCCACCCAGGTGTCCCCATATCAAATCAGTCTTACCTGTTCAAGGAGTCACCTCTACTGAGAGTATTGGTGAATGTGGATCCAGATATAATTCTGCATTCATTTATCAAATATTGAAAATGCTTCATAGCAGTTCATCTTAGTACTTTTTATGACTGTGTATTGACTATATTTTCTTATTTTCTGTAATCGTATTCAAAATGGTTTGGCACTTGAGGCCTTGATCCTGGACAGACTGGCCCTCCCAGGGCTAGCCAATTCCTAGAGAGCAAACATTCCTCTATAAGAGTGCCTTTGATATACAAACCAACCAGTTCAGAGCCTACCCCTGACCATCTTTTTTTTTTCTCAAACCCTCACACACCACGCCAGTATTTCCCCTGCCCTAAATCACCTCAGGGCTGGGTACCAGACAGCTAGGGACTGACTATAGCCCACAGCCCACCAAAATTACTCAAAACACCCAATGCTAAATTTACTCAATGTATCTACCCTGCCTCACCCATTCCTTCCTATGAAAAGCACAATAAAGTCTTTGGGCAGTACTCCCTGCTTCTGTCTCCTGATCAGTCCTGGTGCTTCCCCATGTTGCCCTGAGTGGCATGCCTAGCCTCCTGTTTCTAGAGATCTGTGAGTATAAATGTCTCATGACAATTGTTTCCATGTCTGCATGACTTACCATTCCTGATTTTTTATTTATTTATTTTTTTTAAAGACTTTATTTATTTGACAGAGAGAGACACAGCGAGAGAGGGAACACAAGCAGGGGGAGTGGGAGAGGGAGAAGTAGGCTTCCCGTGGAGCAGAGAGCCTGATGTGGGGCTCGATCCCAGGACCCTGGGATCATGACCTGAGCCGAAGGCAGACACTTAACGACTGAGCCACCCAGGCGCCCCACCATTCCTGATTTTTAAAAAAATTCTGGCTTCGGGGCACCTGGCTGGCTCTGTCAATAGACCCTCTGGCACTTGATCTCAGGGTTGTGAGTTCGAGCCCCACGTTGAGTGTAGAGGTTACTTAAAAATAAAATTTTTTTTTCAAGATTTTATTTATTTATTTGACACAGAGAGAGAGACAGCTAGAGAGGGAACACAAGCAGCGGGAGCGGAGAGGGAGAAGCAGGCTCCTGGCTGAGCAGGAAGCCCGATGTGGGGCTCGATCCCAGCACCCTGGGATCATGACCTGAGCCAAAGGCAGATGCTTAACAACTGAGCCACCCAGGTGCCCCAAAAATAAAATCTTAAAAAAAAAAAATCCCAGATTCATTTTTAGAACAGACTGCTAATTGTTAGTTTGATGCCTATTTGCATTTCTTTTCCTTTTCCTGAGATCCTCATAACAAGTACAAGTGACAGGTTCCTGTGATCTGTTAACCCAGTTTCCCTCAACACTGCCAATCACAGGTACACAGACAGATCATCATACGTGGCCAATTGCTTTTCCTGTGTGGGGAAGGGCAAAGGTTTCCCTCATACCCAGATGCACAAACAAGAACCACAAGCTCCAGTGCTCTAGCTTTAGCCATGGGTCGGACACACATAGACACTAACACATGGGCCTACAGTAAACAAACAAAACAAACAAACAAAAAGAAGCCTTTGTAGGTAAACCCCTCTGAGAGTGCAGAACTGGACACGTGGAAAGTGTGGGCCACTACTTTCTCCCCATCCACCCTGGGGATCGTTCATGGTTCCATCCCGTGGAATTCCTTAAACAAAGAAATGTTGACAGAAGCCTGCAAGCCCAGGTCTGGACTTCTCCTTTGGAAACTCACAGACTTCCCAGCACAACGGTAGTTCCACAGAGCCTTACCCAGGCTCCCAGCCTTTAACCTGGAGGATGAGCATTTAACTTCCAACCTCGTCTACCAGGCCTTCTCTCTGGTCAGTGCTTCTGGGGCCCAGACCAGGCCTTTCAAAGGTCCCCTGAAAGACAACATCAGGTCCTAGCAATTTCCAACTGGCAGACAGACATGACTTAGAAAACCAGATTTTCTGTTTCTAATTTTTGAAAGACAAAGACATCTTATGCACAATGGATAGGTGTGACCACCAGACTTTGACACAAAAGAGCTCTGAAAATGAGCCAAATGTGCCGTATCTTGGCAAAAATTCACTGGCTGTGATGTAGAAAAGACGTTAGGGTTCGAAGCCGAATGCCAAGAAGAATTCTTGGGACGTCTTTGGCACGAAAAGGTGGTTTTATTAAAGCACGGGGACAGGACCCGTGGGCAGAAAGAGCTGCAATGGGGTCATGAGGAGTGGCCCATTACTCACTTTCAAGTTGGGAGGGGGTTTGGGATAGTGTAAGTCTCTAAGGAATTTTGGAAGCAAGGTTTCCAGGACCTTGAGGGGGCTAGCAGTTGTTGGGAAAAGGTCACTTATTACAGTCTAATAAGACCTTAGTCATGAGACCCTTCAGATGTGTATCAGTGAGCCATATGCTTGGCAATCAGTGTGATTGCCAACACATATCTTGGAGGGTTTAGAGATAAAAGAAATTTCTAAAGGAATTTTTATGTGTGAAAGTAGGCTTACAGCATCCTGGGGCGGGAGGGCAGAGAGGAGGGTTAGGCTAGGATTATCTTTAGCCTTTAGCAAAGTATTAACATTGAGACAGTTGAATCCCTAGAGGACTGTCACTCCGCCTTTTTCAAGGACTTGTCAATGGGCTGCAGGTAGTAAGGAAATTTACTAATTTCTCTCTGCCTTTGTTTCCCACATCAGTTGGCTGAAGCAATCGGAAGGCCCGGGAGGCACAAAGTATCTCTGTGAGGTTCTTGATCTAGGGCCTGCTCTCTGTTTTAGGGAGTCTTTGTGAGAGGGCAGGACCTCTGAAATTGTGAAATTAAATGACAATAATAGTCAATTGTCCATCAAATGAAGTTATATTCCTCAGCGAATCAGCTGAGCTGTAGTTTGGCCTATTAGGACACATTCTTAGATGATATTAAAACATCATATCTTGGGTGCCTGGGTGGCTTAGATGGTTAAGCGTCTGCCTTTGGCTCAGGTCATGATCTCAGGGTCCTGGGATCGAGTCCCGCATCGGGCTCCCTGCTCCTTGGGAGCCTGCTTCTCCCTCTGCCTCTCTCTCTCTCTGTCTCTCATGAATAAATAAATAAAATTAAAAAAAAAAACAAAAAAAAAACATCACATCTCTGCCTTATTTCCAAGTTTTGTATCATTTTCCCTGAACAGAGTTTCATATCTGGAAAGTAGAAGCACAACCACAAGTAAAAGCAACTTCAAGCGCTAGATTTTCTGATTCCTAAGAAATGAGAAAATATTACCAGATAATTTAAAAACACAGTCAGATGTTGAAAGTGTTCATAGGCTTTGAATTCAACATTCCACTGCTAAAAATCTATTCTACGGAAGTATTCAGAGATGCATGTGCCCAAAGCTTCATGCCCAAAGATGTTTGTCTCAGTGTTCTTGATCACAGAGAACTGGAAACAGTCCAAAGGGTTCATTAATGATGTGTAGTAGAAGCTCTGACTCCTTCAACAGGCTGCGACTATCCTCACTCCACTCCTTACCAGTAATGCACCCTGAACTCCTAGCCTTTCCTTCCTAGTCTGTAAAATTAAGACTAACGATGCCCAGACCTGGATTACCTGATAGCAGATGTGTTCAGGCACTAGTAAAGCAGGGGCACCAAAGAAAATGCTTTTGAAGCAATCTAATGTTTGATAGAAAAAAAAAAAAACCACCAAAATAGTTAAAATAAAGTATACTTTCTTATGCTTATTTTATGCTTTTTTTGTTAGTTTTTGTTTTTAGTTTATGAACAGTGTGGTGGTACCATGATCTTGTTGGGGGAGAAAAACTTTACCTCTACCCTCTTAAATTTAATGCTTGGGACCTGTGAATTAAACTGACAGGAGAGATGAGCAAGAGAAGAGATTATTTTAATCACGTATGTATGGGAGTTCACAAAGCAGTGTGATTCAAAGCAGCGATTAGAATTTGGGGATTACATACCATACTAAGAGATGAAGCGGAGGAGAGGGAGAAGGGCATGGTATGGGAAAAATAAATGGGCCCTTAAGGAAGAGTATGGGAGACAGGATAGTTTTGTGACAATGTCTGTTTGGGCATGGTGCTAACTTCTCTGGAAGATTAGAGTGGCTCCTGGGGAGGGGATTTATGACAATTGAGTTCTTTTGGGAGGCTCTGCATTTAGGCAGATAAGGGATTTCAGGAACTCAAAATATTTCCATTCCAACTCAAAATAATTTTTATACCATTGCCACAGAGACTTAAAAGAGGACCCCTTCAATCTTCTCCTAACCATGAATACTCTTTGTCAGTGATCAGTGTTACATGCATAAGCTACTTGAGAATTTGGGAATGAGGGAAGTAGGATTGCTCCAGATGGTGAACTGTAAACCCTGTGACTAATGGATCAGAGAGTAGATATGCAAAGCCACTGAAAGAGGCTCAGCTGCCCAGCAGGGTTTGACTGCAACCTGATTAAATATATTAACATATCTAAGGAAAGTGTGTTATTTAGCAGGAGGGCTGAATTTTCCCCTCCCAAGTAATTATTCTACTCCCCCAACTGCTTGCCTTTAAAGCAGACCCCCCATAAGTGTTTATGAGTTTGACTTAGGATGGCAATGAACAATACCTCCATTTATTGACCACCAGATGCCTGACGTTGGGCTAAATGTCTTAAGTGCATTATCATATTTGGGTCTCACAACAGCCCGAAGCCCAAGTATTATTAACCCATTTAACAAATATTAAGAGAAACAAGTGTGTTGTCCAGGATATAGCCCAAGCTACCAGGTGGCCAAGCTAAGACCAAACCTCAGAATCCAAGCTCCTGCCCTCCATGCTGCCATAGTCCAGTCTCCGCTCCAGGTATCTTTCTCCTAGACTTTTGAGTGGTTGGCTAGAATTCCCCCTACCCAAACTTTTGCTCATTTTTACAGTGGACCAAAGAAATGGAATATAAATCCGGCTCTCCTGCCTCCCATTTGGGTGACCCACAAAAACATAAATCTTGCAGGGTTTTCAGCACCCAAGATGCCTAAAACCTAGGAGGTGTCGAACCCAAACATCACTGTGGAGGAGAAGCAGATAGTCCCTGTCTGAGCCCTGTTTCTGCAAATGTCTACCTGGGTAATATGGGAGAAGTTGCTAAGCCTCTTTGGACCTAATTTTCTCATTTTAAAATGAGAGCAGTGGACCAGATCATGTCTTAGCACTACCATCCTGGAATTCTCTAGTTCAATAAAAAGGGTAAAAGGAGAGGTGCCTGGGTGGCTCAGTCGGTTAAGCGGCTGCCTTCGGCTCAGGTCATGATCCTGGAGTCCCAGGATCGAGTCCCACATCGGGCTCCCTGCTTGGCAGAGAGTCTGCTTCTCCCTCTGACCCTCCCCCCTCTCATGTGCTCTCTCTCTCTCTCTCTCAAATAAATAAATAAAATCTTTAAAAAAAAAAAGGGTAAAAAGCTCCATAAAGGTAGAGGTTGCAGGAAGAGAGACTGAGTCCTCACTAAAGTGTTTTCAATTCCAGTGATAAAGCTATTTTTAGATTTGATCTGGTTCCCTCATGCATGTTGCATGTTACAGGATGGTTTTCTGGGTCAACCTTTCTCAGATAAACTGTCATCTAATCCGTGACCAGGACATTTGTCCCTATAGAGTAACAACTTTTCCCACAGTAGCATTGGCTATTTTGAGATTGCTTTGCCCCAATTATCTGAATGGCCTTCAAGAACTGTGATGTAGGGGCTTCACGTGTCTTTGTTTGAAAGGGGTATCTTGGAGGTTCTAGTCTGTCATATGTGGACTTTCATGCATTCATTCATTCAGTAATTTGTTTTTCTAGGGAATCCACTTTATGCCAGAAATTTAGAATATGATGTGAGCAATAATAGACAGGATCTCTACCACCAAGAAGCTTACACTGGGGGGAAAGACTTGAATTAAATAAGCCTACGAATTTTCATTGTGACTGTAACAAGTGCTACAAAGGACAATTACAGGGTGCCCTGAGAACTTAAAATTGGAAGCTCAAAGAAGGCCCTTAGGGAGGTGCTATTTGAACTGATTTCTGAAAGATGAGGATAATTAAATAGGTGCCAAGGAAAGGGAAAAGCATTCCTGGAAGAGGAAAAAGTATAGGCAGACGTCTGTAAAAGGAAGAATCATGGGACTAAAAGAAAGCCAGTGTAGTTGAACAGAGATCAAGGGCATGTCAGGGAGGAAAATATTTTCCTCTACCCTCTCAGGTTCAGTACTAGGGGCCTGTGAATTAAACTAGCAAAAGAAAACAGGAGAAAAAATTATTCGTATATATATGGGAGCTTACAAAAGAAGTAGCTCAAGGGGCACCTGAGTGGCTCAGATGGTTAAGCGTATGCCTTTGGCTCAGGTCATGATCCCAGGTTACTGGGATCGAGTCCGGCATCAGACCCCCTTCTCCGCAGGAAGCCTGCTTCTCCCTCACCCACTCCACCTGCTTGTGTTCCCTCTCTTGCTCTGTCTCTCTCTCTCTCTGTCAAATAAATAAATAAAATCTTAAAAAAAAAAAGAAGTAGCTCAATAAATGGTTAAAGTCAGAGGCTATATTATAAACCTCATTTAGTAGGGAAAACAGATGGGGAGAAGGCCTCTATGAGAAGAACAAATACGTTTCTTTAGAAGAGACAAATGGGTTTCTAGAAGAACAAATAGGAGATAAGAAAGTTTGTGATAATGCTTGTATATACATGTACAAGTAGTCTTTCTGACTTCTTCATGGTAGTAAAATTCCCCCCAGAAATGGAGTTCATAGTAGGTTAACTCTTGATCTCCTTCCCAGAAGCAAAAGCTACCCTGAAGAGAGAATTTGTAGCATCCCCATCTCCCCAAAGTTTCTACATTTAGTCAGATAAGGGAAGCTCTAAGAAGGCTTCTTTCTGCATCTGTTGAATCTCAAATATCTTCAATTTAAAATAGTCTTCATACCATTTCTGGGGTTCTAAGCAGGTTTCCGTAGGTGGCTCATGCAAGGTGATGCCAGAGAGGTAACAGGGGCAAGACGGCACACAACACTATGTTAGGCTATGTTAGTTTCATCCTTTTCTTTAGGACAATGGGAAGTATTGAAGGGTTTGAAGCAGGAGAACTACAGGATTAGATTTGCATGTGTTGAACTTGAGGTACATTTGAGAACTCCAAGAGCTGATGGTGAATAGGCAGCTAGCTGGATATACCCGCTTAGAACTCAGAGGAGAGCTCTAAAAATCTTTGTATGAGTCATCTACATATAGATGGTAATTATAGACTAGTGTGTGGCTGAGATTGCCTAAGGAAAAAATGCATAGGAACATAATGCTCCTTCCCCCCCCAGGGAAGGAAGGGAGGGAGGGAGGAAGGAAGTAAGGAAGGAAGGGAAGGAGGAAGGAAAAGAAAAGAACAGAAAAGAGGGTGCCTGGTGACTCAGTCGGTTAAGTGTCTGACTTCATTTCAGCTCAGGTTATGATCTCACAGCCATAGAATCGAGCCCTGCATTGGGCTCTACACTCAGCGCAGTCTGCTTGGGATTCTCGCTCTCCTGCCCTTCCTGCCCTTCCCCCACTCCCTGCTCTCTCTCACTCTCTCTCTTTCTCTCACTCTCTCTCTCTCACACACATACACACTCTCTTTCTCTCTAAAATAAATAAATAAAATCTTAAAGAAAAAAGATTTTTTTTTAATGAAAAGGATAGAAAAAAAGGAAAAAAAGTTGTAGGAAAGGAAAGCTAGTTTGCAGGGAAGCAACCCATTTCGAGATTTGCAGACAGGACCTCTATGCAATTGTAACTGTATTATTTATATTACTTCATTGCAGCTCTGCCCTTGGAGTTGTCCCTTCATCTGAGAAATTGGATTTACTTCAGCTACTTTAAAGGGACTGATGAAACTCAAGTAAATATGAAGGTTCTTACAAAATACAAAGTATTATAATATTGGTATTGTTATTACAAGTGTTATTATTATCATATCATTGTTGGCTGAGAAAGGAAGGAAAGTGACACAGAAAAAAATAACATTTATTGTAAGTTTACCAATTTACCGCACTGTGCCAACCAATTTGCATTAGGTAATCCTCACTAGAACCATAGTCAGATAGGTGCTATCATCCCACTTTACAGATGAAAAACTGAACTAAGGCTCAGCAAGGTAAAAAGATTGCCTAAAGTTTCATAGCTAGGACATAATAAAACTGCAATTCACACACTCCTGACACCATGGCTCATTCTCTTCCTTTTTAAAGTTCTTTCTCTCCAACTGTGCGACCCCACTCACACACACACACACACACACACACACACAGATTTGTCAGCTCAAATTGTGCAGTACAATCAAAGGGAATAGAATTTCAGAGGGTCATAAAGGTTGGGCTGGCCAACTCCTCCAGACTCCTCCACACTGGTAAAGCTCTTATTCTGACACTCACTGGGGAAATGAAGAATGTCAGCCTTGGTCTCTGTTGTTCTGCTGCTGGACATGCCGTTTGGCAGTGTTACATTATTATTTATTCATGTATGTCATCACAGACTTCTTATATGAAGAATTAGTAGCTGCTTGTCTAATCGAAAGAGCTGGAAATCTATAAAATTCCCATCTCTGGGCCACGCAGATCAAATCCTGGTGAGGATGTAGAGAAATTGGGTACCTTGTGCACTTGTGGTGGGACTGTAAAATGGTACAGCCATTATGGCAAACAGTATGGAGGTTCCTCCAAAAATTAAAACTAGAACTATCATATGATCCAGAAATCCCACTGCTGGGTATCTACCCAAAAACTGAAAGCAGGGTCTCAAAGAGATACTTCTATACCCATGTTCAAAGCAGCCTTATTCACAGTAACTAAAATGTGGAAGCAACCCAGGTGTCCATCGACCAGTGAATAGATATAAGCAAATTATGATATATACATACAAAGGAATTATTCAGCTTTAAAAAGGAAGGAAATTCTACAACATGCTACAATACGGATGAACCTTGAGGACATTATGGTAAGTGAAATAAGCTAGTCACAAAAAGACAAAATCTATATGATTCCACTTACATGAGGTACTTGGAGTCGTCAAAATCATAGAGACAGAAATCAGAATGAATTTAATAACACTGAACTGTATACTTAAAAATGGTGAAGATGGTAAATTTTGTGTATTTTAGCACCATAAAGAAAGTGGAAAAAAACTAACACCAAGAATGGTGGGAAAATGCCCTATTTCCTTCTGAACATTGAGCCCATTAGCAATAAAATGACAACTGTGATTGTCCCAGAGTTGGGCAGTGAAATGCTGTCCAATTAGACCTGGCATCAAGCCAACTCAAGCCCCTGATTAATACCAGCTGGGATGTTTAGAGGCTGATGTATTGTTTTCTTGCCCTCTGTGACTGGCAGATTGCTGATATAGGAACCCTGTGAAAATGTTTACCATTATTCTGGCCTTTCCTAATTAGAGATTCCAGAACCACAGACTTTCCTCAGGGCCTCTGACACGGGGAACGGACTGTCAGGCATTGGAACGGAGCTGTGTGCTGCTGGGTGACCCACGGAGCACAGCTTCCTGTCTCCCTGCAGGTCTTTCAGCAACCTGTTCCCTTCCAGTGTTATCTGGAAAGAAAGGCTGGTGAAATACCCACCTTGGAGCCTAGGAAACTTTAAGAATGTCATTCTGTTACTGTTAGAATGAATATTTGAGAAGCTGAATCCCATTGCAATGATAGCTAGCATTTATCTAGTATTTACTATCCTTAAAGGTGTTACCAGCGCAGCATGAGGAATCTGAGGCTTGAAAATGGCAGATGACCTGCCAAGGACACACAGATGGTAACTTGTACACTGAGAAGTTGAATGCAGTTCTGTATGTCTCTTGAATCCCCTTAACTTGAACATGACATCAGAATGCAGCAGTCAGGCCTGCCTACGTGGGCTGCTGATGGAGCTTCTCCAGCCTTCACAAAAAGAACCTCTCTCCATCAGGATTGCTTTCCATCAAGCCTGGGGACTTGCAGCCGTCTTGTCTGTGTCCCCTTCCTGACCAGCTTCTGCCTAGTAGAACCTACGACAGTTCCCTTCCCACTCTTAAAAAAAAAGAAGTTTCTTTTGCTTATCTATTCACTGTAGAAAGTTAGAAAACTCCTAAAAAGCACAGGAAGAAAAAAAAATCATCCGTGATTACAAAACCCAGAGATAAGCTTTTAAAACAGCTCAATGCATTTCCTTCACATATAACGTGTTTTTCAGAGGCCTGTTGACCCCAGACTCTCTACCAGTTGCTAACCCTCCAGCATTGGCAGTGTTCACAGGCAGGCCCACCCAAGATGCCACCCACAGGAGGTCCAGGAAACCATGATCGAGCACCCCCTATGTCCTAGAAGCTTCTCCCTTTACTGTCATGGGTGAAGAGTTTCTCCTCAAAGTGGCCACCACAATGCTGTTCCTATAGTCTTTCTGCCTCAGAAGAAAGTCAGAATTTCGAAGCCAGCTTTTGGAGAAATCTGGAGAATTGACCACAAACAATGATACACTGTTGGCTCCCTGAACGTCTTATCCTGAGCATAATGCTGATTTCCTTCAAATCCAAGCCTGGCTTTTTCAATTTCTTTTTTAAGATTTTATTTTTTTTATTTGAGAGAGAGAGAGCGAGAGCCTGCACAGAGGGAGACGGAGAAGCAGACTCCCCGCTGAGCAAGGAGCCTTACTTAAGGCTAGATCCCAGGACCCCAAGACTATGGCCCAAGCTGAAGGCAGACATTTAACCAACTGAGCTACCCAGGTGCCCTAAGCCTGGCTTTTTTAGAAGCCAGGCACCCCACTCAGGCTAATATGGGGTGTACAGTTGCAGCCCTAGTAATTAACCACGTCATAAATCACCCAGTCCCTGTCCCTCTAGACTGTCCAATAGAAATATAATGTGAGCTGCATGTGTATTGTAAATTTTCTAGTAACTACATAAAAAAGTAAAAAGGAACAAGTGAAATTAATTTTGAAAACATTGTTAGCCCAAGATATTAAAAATATTATTGAGATATTTTACAATCTTTTTTGTGCTAAGTCTTTGATATCCAGTATGTATTTTACCCTTATAGCACATCTCAATCTAGAGCAGCCACATTTCAAGTGCTCCTATAGTCACAGTGACCAGTGGCGGCCATACTGAGCAGAGCAATTCCAGACCCTTTTTTTTTTTTAAGATTTTATTTACTTATTTGACAGAGACACAGCGAGAGAGGGAACACAAGCAGGGGGAGTGGGAGAGGGAGAAGCAGGCTTCCTGCGGAGCAAGGAGCCCGATGCGGGGCTCGATCCCAGGACCCCAGGATCATGACCCAAGCCGAAGGCAGGCGCCCAACGACTGAGCCACCCAGGCACCCCATTCCGGACCCATTTTAACTCCATCCGGTGACCTGCAGCAGCCTCCCCAACCATATCCCCATTCTCAGGTCATTTCCCAGCCAGTCCTGAATGCTCCAAGAGTGGGAGAAATGGAGAAAGGGTCTTTTTTTTGCACACTGGACAGCCCTGCCCTCCAGCATACTGGATGGCAAGAAGCCGAAACTGATGAGAGTCTCTGCAGACCTGGTGATGGTAGGTTCAACGTTATTCAATGTGTGAGCCCTGATCACCTTCCTGGAAGGCAGAGGAGCACATCCCACTCCCTTCTTAAAGCCCTCCCTGGGTCACCTGCGTGGCTCAGTCGGTTAAGCGTCTGCCTTTGGCTCAGGTCATGATCCCGGGGTCCTGGGATTGAGTCCCCTGTTGGGCTCTCTGCTCAGCAGGGAGCCTGCTTCTCCCTCTCCTTCTGCCTGCTGCTCTGCCTGCTTGTGCGCTCTCTCTCTCTGTCAAATAAATAGGTAAAATTAAAAAAAAAAAAAAAAAAAGAAGCCCTCCCAGTAGCTTCCTATTGCATACACAATAAAGTTCAGACTTCACAGGCTGCCACCTAGCACTCTCCAGCTTCTTTTCTCATGACTCCCCAGTGGGACCTTAGCTAAAGCCTAGCCATAGCAACTTGGCACCCCACAAACATGCCTGGCACCTTCTTGCCTGCATGTCCTTGTGTCTGCCATTTGTTCGAAGCTAGAACGTCCCCACCTACTAAATTCCAGCTGCTTCCGAAGGCCTAGGTCTTCACCTCTTCCCTGAAGTCTTCTTTAATGACTTCTGCTTGAAGGGTCTTTGCCCTTCTCTGACACCTGTAACACATTTATCAGCAATAACCAGGTCCAGTGATGTCATGTTTTAGGACCTGTCTTATTTATTTTTTAGGTTGTAAACACTCAAAGGGCAAGCCTCAGAGTCTTAGAAATAATACAGGATGGTTCAGGTCTATCGAGCACTTACTATGTTCCAGGCACTGTGCTAAGCACTTTACCTTTAATCCTCACAACAACCCTGGGAAATTATTTCCATTTTATAGGTGAGAAAACAGAGGCGAAGAGAGGTAAGTTACTCAGTCCCAGAGCCAGGCCTGGCCTCAAACCCAGACAGTTTGAATGCCAGAGCCTGACCACCTCCCACCTAATGCATGTTCTGTTGCCTCTCTGCTACGGTTGTTCCTTCTCCAAAACAGTACATGAACTCCACAGACAGTCAAGACACATTTAATTATATGTCAACTACTTGGGGTTTTTCCCAGAGCATCTAACAGTGTGTTAGGCACGTAATAGCAATGTAACAGGGATTTAAAAATTAATGTCCTGCACCCGCATGGCCACCACGGGACTGGACGTTCCTTGCACACCCGCAGTGCAGCTCATTCCCCACCCCACCCCCAGCACCTATGGCACAGCTGTGCCATCAAATGCTGCTCTGTAACTTGATGTCAGCTCGATGTCAGCTTTGTTCTCAGTCTTGGTGCACACCACATACAGTGGAAGACGTGGATCCAGACACTGGGGAGCAAAGAACACCCCCATGGGACACAAGTGAATTCTTCCCCCCACCCCATTTCTATCAACTTTTTCTGCTTGTTGTGGCTCTTATCACTCAGAGGCCATTTAATCCCCCTCCTGGAACCCAAAGTCACATACCCACTCCCCAAGGAGCTGAGGTAATAAGAAAGACCAAAGTTTAGGATTACTCCTTGATAAGAGCCTTGTTTAAACAAGATCGCATATAAAAGCTGGTCTGCTCTCCCACATCCTTCCCCCCCTTCCCTCCCTCTCTCTCCTTTCTTCCTCCCTTGCTTGGAAGATTATGAGATTGTGTGATCCCCCCCAGGGACTCGGGTTCTGACAGACCTAATGCCCATTGCTTTCAAACCCACAAATGTGTTTCCCAGCCCTCTCTGGGAGCCTATGTTTGGGGCTCCCCCAGGGCTGATTGCTCAGACCAGTTCCTGGGCACTTCCCACTGGCACTTGCTCGTTTACATTTTGAAACTAGAGCAAAGTTCAACACCCGTTGGCTTCAGCACCCTACGAAGTGCCCAACCCTGGTTAGAAAAATGCAGACAATAGCGTCCTGGGAAAACTGCCCTCCTGAAATAGCCCAGCCCCACAGCATTTTGGCAACAGGTTTCCCTGCAGTGAGTCTCCCAGCTCTGCAACAGTGGAAACACCCAGGGTTGTAAATAGCGACGAAAAAAGGCCACTTGTGCCACTATTAGGTTTCATGGTGGCTGGTTCATTCCCCCCACCCCCCCACAAAGCATCGGGTACATTTTTTGTTGTTGTTCTGTTTAAACTTTGGATAAAAGTGTAAACACCATGAGTTGAGGCCTAGTTGTCCCACTTTTATGTTTGTTCCCCTCCTTGTAGTGAGCTGGCTCCTCTGTTTCAGCTCTGTCCTACCCTGACCTCCCCATCTGAAGGTAGAGACCGGTCCCTTTAGCTCCTGACCTCCCTGACCTCCCCATCTGAAGGTAAAGACCAGTCCCTTTAGCTCCAAAGTGAAGGTAACAGCACTGCAGCTCAAGGGCTGGGGGCGGTGGAATGAGGCCGCAGAGCCCCACGCCTGGCAGCGCGCCCGCCTGCCACAGGCCATCCGAAGGGCAGGGCCACAATGGGTTGCTGCCGGCGCTGTAGGGGCGCGCGCTCACGGACCCCCTCGGCACTTCCCAGTCACACGGGCACCTGGCAGGCTGGCCTGCTGGGCAGGGTGCGGGAGCTTCAGGTAGAAGCAGCCAGCTCCCCCCACTGAGCCCCTTTTGCAGGGTTCCAGGCCAGGGCCAACAGCCCTTCGGCACAGAACTTTCTGTACATTCCACAGCAACTGAAAGGGCTTTTGTCCCCAACAGGAAGAACAAACGACAAAGGCAATTGTGTGTCTCCTTGCAGGCCTGTACAGCAGGCTTGGAAAGAGAAACTTCTTTCCCCACGAGGCCAGTTTGCCCGAGCGGCTGCAATCACAGATGTGGTCACACAGCCACACAATGCAGGAGCCGTGTGGTGTTGGAGTTCCCATGTGTGTGGCAGGGTGCTCATCACACACACGGTACCCACCCTCGTACACACACACAAACCTCAACAAACTGCTGCCCAGCCCAGTAGGGCTGTGAGTCACGTGCCACAACTGCAAGGGGCCCCAGGAAGGCCTCCGACAGGCTCCTTCAGGGCCATCACTTTATTCTTCCTCTTTTCAGGTGGGGCCACAAAGGTCCCAGGTCACATTGTTCTTTTCAGGGCCCACAGCCCATTCCCATGAAGAACACCGGGCAGCATCAGGGAAAGACCTGTTTACAAGAAGTCTGTCCTGGGGTCCCTTCAAACACAGTTATTTCTGGCCCACTGGGTTCTGGGTTTGAACTCAAGACTGCCCACCTAAGGTCCATTACATGGAAGAAGATTTCTCCTTGGGGGAGGGTAGATCTCTCCATTGGCCGTTTTCTCCCTCCTCTTTTTCCCTTTTCTCCTATAATTGCCATAATAGGACACCGAAGGTTTGAAGGGTTTTAAAATGTGTTTGTAAAAGGGAAAAACTTTTCTTATCAAATGAAATTATTATGTATCATTTTATTGCACCCTGTGAATGGAATCCCGCAGCCCATTTCCCCCTACAGATCTGGTTGCCAGAATGCTCAGTGCTGAGTTTGGTGGATCGGTTAGAGCCACTTATTCATCCCAGATAATATCTGCTTCCCCCAACAGGTGTCTGCCCGGGTGTTTGTTTTTTAATTGTGTCTTGTCGCATCCCCAATTTAAACATCATAAGTGATCTTTGTGCTGTGCAAAAACTTTGACCTTGAAGAGTTGGGAAATCTGAGTATTATTTCTGGCTCTGCCTATCGGATCAGTTCTACCTTGAGCAAGACATCCCCTCTGTCTGGGCCTTGATTTCCTCATTTGTGAACCACAAGACTGAGCTGTCTGTGTCTCCCGAGCTTGTCTGTCACAGCATCCCCAGGGGCTCTGGTTAACCATACAGAACCCCAGACCCCTTGCCTAGATGGCGGGGGGAGGCTGGAATCTGTATCTTTAAACCAAGCAACCCAGTGGATGCTTAGCTTCCAGCAAGTTTGGAAAACACTAACACCAGATGGTTGCTAAGGTCTTGTTCTGCACTATGCTCCATGATTTACATAAATAATTTTTTAGAAAGAAGATGCAACAAGATGATGATTTTGAAACTGTATGTTTTGTATTTACTGAATAGAGTTTATTACGATCCTCAGTTTTCATTTATAAACGCATGAGGGGCACACTTTGTATTGCCCTTTGCAGAATAATAACCCCGCCCAAGTGCTGGGTCCTTATTCGGTTGGATTTTCACGAGGGTCATGCCCTCCCTGCTCCTGCCCATGGAGCCTGCGCTTCTTCAGGAGCTCAAGAAACGTTTCCGCAGAGAGTTGCGCAATTCCCTACCTCACCACCTTCCCTTGGGTGCTTACTCAAATGTCTCTTATCCATGAGGGCTTCCATGGGGCTAAGATCACAGCTCTCTCTTCACTTCCTATCCTCCTTCCCCGCTTTGTTTTTGTCCTTAGCACTCATCACCGTGTAACCTACTGAATTTTCAGTTATTTATCTTGTTTGTCATCTGTCTTCCCCACTAGAAAACAGGCTCCTTAAGGGCAGGGATTTTTGTCTGTTTTGTTCCCTGCTGTAGCTTCAGCACCTGAGCTGGGACATAGTAGTTGTTCAATCAATATTTTTGGAATCAATGAATGAAATGCTCACTGGATGAATGAATTAATGAATTAATGAACTTCCAGAATATGTCCAGATGTTTGACCCCAAGCTCTACACCCATGCCAGGCTCCAGGCTTTCTGCAACTGTGTGCCTAGCTTCTTGCTCATGCACACACGGGTCACATCAGATTCCGATGGACATTACCCAGTCCTGCCTTGCTCCTGTGGGATTGGCAACAGGGCACACAAATCCCCACTATTTAACATAGTCCCTTTTTTTCCTCTCCTTTTCCACTAGGACCTACTAGACCTTGCTCACCTTTGCTCCAGGCTGGGCTTGTCTACCTCCCAGTCACACTCCTGAACCTTTCTCCAAAAACAAAATTTTCTTAGGGCACTTGGGTGGCTCAGATGGTTGGGTGTCTGCCTTCGACTCAGGTCGTGATCCCAGGGTCCTGGGATCGAGTCCCGCATAGCACTCCCTGCTGCTTCGGAGCCTGCTTCTCCCTCTGCCTCTCTCTCTCTGTCTCTCATGAATAAATAAATAAAATCTTTAAAAAAAAATAAAATAAAAAATAAAAACAAAATTTTCTTATTAAAAGGGAAAATGGCGGATGCCAGGATGCATCTCCCACCCAGAGGGATGAAACAGAGTCACAGGACTACAAGGAAGGTGGAATTAAGCAGGGGACTTTAACTAAGGTTTCTTGTATTCCGACTCTTCCGGCTCTTCTATCATAATTAGCTGCCACAATGTCCAATACTGAGGCATCAGCAGGGCCATGCTCCCTCCGAAGGCCCTAGGAGAGAATCTTTCCTTGCCTCTGCTGGCTTCAGGTGGTTCCAGGCATCCCTGGCTTGTGGCTGCATCCCTCCAGTCTCTGCCTGTGTCCTCACACGGCCTGCCTTCTCTGCCTGCCTTGTCTTCTCCTTTTCTGTCTGTTACAAGGACACTTGTCATTGGATTTAGGGCCCACCAGGATAATCCAGGATGATCTCACCTTGAGATGCTTAAATAATTACATCTGCAAAGACCCTTTTTCCAAATAAGGTCACATTCACAGGGTCTGGGGTGAGGACACGGACATATCTTTTGGGGGGTTGCCATTCAACCCACTCCAGTAGCCTTGGTAATTTGTGTGTGTGTGTGTGTGCTCGCTTGCTTACTTAAATGCTATTGTTCAGCATCCATATTTGGAGAGCCATTTCTGAAATTCTCTTGCCCCCTTTGCAAGTAAATTTCTTCTTTTGTTTTTTAAAGCTTCCCAGTTTTCCTTTGACAAACTATGATGTAGGTTTGCCCTGTTATTCCCCCTGATTTAGAGATGAGGAAACTGAGACCCAGAGATGTAGACTGACATGGGAATTACGTGAATTCTCACAGGCAGTCTGCTCCAAAAACCCTCCCCCATAACTCTGCTGCTCAAGCGATAACTCACAATAACCCTTTGATGTGTAAACTTCCAGTTGTGTATATTTATTTTATTTTTGCGGAGTAAGAGTCATCCTGCTTCCATTTCATTACATACTGTTCAGCCCAGGCTTTAGTGGCTGCCATCGTTCCTCATGTGGATGTCCATCACTCAGTGTTATTAGTCCAGCACACATGTGTGCAGCCTTTTTATGTGCAAAGTGCTGCTGTGTTAGGGAAGAGAGATGATGAAGCCATGTCTCTCTCTTTCAGGAGCTCACTGGCTAGTATGTGATTCTCAACCCTGGCTGCATACTAGAATCAACTGAGAAGCTTTATTCTTTTTTTTAAGATTTACTTATTGGGGCGTCTGGGTGGCTCAGTCATTAATCATCTGCCTTCGGCTCAGGTCATGGTCCCGGGGTCCTGGGATTGAGCCCCACATTGGGCTCCCTGCTCCGCGGGAAGCCTGCTTCTCCCTCTCCCCTCCCCCTGTTTGTGTTCCCTCTCTCACTGTTTCTCGCTGTCAAATAAATAAATAAGATTTACTTATTTATTTGTTGCGGGGGGAGAGCACGAGCAGGAGGGGTAGAGGGAGAGGGAGAGAGAATTTCCAGCAGGCTCCACGCTGAGCATGGAGCTTGAGGTGGGGCTCGATTTCACGATGCTGAGATCAGGACCTGAGCTGAAATCAAGAGTCGGATGCTCAAACTGAGCACCAGCCCCTCCCGGCACTGCTGAGGAGCTTTTAAAATACAGCCAGCTACCCACCACAGTCCAACAACTTCCAATTCCCTGGAGCTCGGGCCGGGCATTAGCATTTTTAAAGCTCCCCAGGTGATCTTAGTGTCCAGTCAGGGTTGAGATCTCAGGGCAGGGTACTGAGCTCCTACCACATATGCTAATACCTGCTCTCTTTGAAGCCCCTTTCCTACCTCCTGGGCCAATGGTTGGCCAGATCACAGAACTCGCTAGAGGGTGGATTAACCCTTTAGGCTCTGCACTTCTGCTCTGCTGACTTCAGCAGCAGCAGCCTCAAGGGCCTCCTGCCTATGTGGATGGTTCTGTGCTCCCAGCTCTTCTCTCTGTGCCTTTTTTAAATTTATTTTTTTTATTTAAATTCAATTAATTAACATATAATGTATTATTAGTTTCAGAGGTAGAGGTCAGTGATTCATCAGTCTTTTTTTTTTTTAAGATTTTATTTATTTATTTGAGAGAGAGAGCGCGAGCACAAGCAAGGGGGAAGGGCAGAGGGAGAGAGAGAAGCAGGCTCCCCGCCGAGCAGGGAGCCTGATGCAGAACTTGATCCCAGGACCAAAGGCAGATGCTTAAATGACTGAGCCACCTCAGTCTTATATAATACCAAGTGCTCATTACCTCACGTGTCCTCCTTAATGTCCATCACCCAGTTACTCCATCCCCCACCCCCTTGCCCTCCAGCAACCCTCAGTTTGTTTCCTATGATTAAGAGTCTCTTATGGTTTGTCTCCCTCTCTGATTTCATCTTTTTTTATTTTTAACTTTCTTCCCCTATGAACCTGTTTTGTTTCTTAAATTCCACATATGAGTGAGATCATATGATAATTGTCTTTCTCTGATTGACTTATTTTGCTTAGTATAATACCCTCTCGTTCCATCCATGTTGTTGCAAATGGCAAGATTTCATTTTTTGATGGCTGAGTAGTATTCCATTATATATATAGATATAGATATATATGTCTCACATCTTCTTTATCCATTCATCTGTCAATGGACATCTGGGCATTTTCCATAGTTTGGCTATTGTGGACACTGCTGCTATAAACATTGGGGTGCAGGTGCCCCTTCAGATCACTACATTTGTATCTTTGGGGTAAATCCCTAGTAGTACAGTTGCTAGGTTGTAGCATAGCTCTATTTTCAACTTTTTGAGGAAGCTCCATACTGTTTTCCAGGAGTGGCAGCACCAGCTTGCATTCCCACCAACAGTGTAAGAGGGTTCCCCTTTCTCTGCATCCCTGCCAACATCTGTCGTTTCCTGAGTTGTTAATTTTAGCTGTTCTGACTGGTGTGAAGTGATATCCCATTGTGGTTTTGATTTATATTTCCCTGATGCCCAGTGATGTTGAGCATTTTTTCATGTGTCTGTAGGCCATTTGTATGTCTTCTTTGGAGAAATGCCTGTTCATGTCTTCTGCCCATTTCTTGATTGGATTATTTGCTCTTTGGGTGTTGACTTTGATAAGTTCTTTGTAGATTTTGGATACTAGCCCTTTATCTGATAAGACATTTGCAAATATCTTCTCCCATTCTGTTGGTTGTCTTTTGGTTTTGTCGACTGTTTCCTTTGCTCTGCAAAAGTTTTTTATCCCAGTAGTTCATTTTTGCCTTTCTTTCCCTTGCCTTTGGAAACGTGTCTAGCAAGAAGTTGCTGTGGCCAAGGTCACAGACGTTGCTGCCTGGGTTCTTCTCTAGGATTTTGATGGATTCCTGTCTCACATTTAGTCTTTCATGCATTTTGAGTCTATTTTTGTGTATGGTATAAGGAAATGGTCCAGTTTCATTCTTCTGCACGTGACGATCCAATTTTCCCAACACCATTTGTTGAAGAGACCGTCTTTTTTCCATAGATATTCTTTCCTGCTTTGTCGAAGATTAGTTGATCATAGAGTTGAGGGTCCATTTCTGGGTTCTCTATTCTGTTCCATTGATCTATGTGTCTGTTCTTGTGCCAGTACCATACTATCTTGATGATTACAGCTTTGTAATAGAGCTTGAAGACCAGGATTGTGATGCCACCTGCTTTGGTTTTCTTTTTCAACATTCCTCTGGCTATTCGGGGTCTTTTCTGGTTCCATACAAATTTTGAGATTATTTGTTCCAGCTCTGTGAAAAAAGTTGATGGTATTTTGATTGGGATTGCAGTGAATGTATACATTGCTCTAGGTAGCGTAGACATTTTAACAATATTTGTTCTTCCAATCCATGAGCATGGAACGTTTTTCCATTTCTTATGTCTTCCTCAAGTTCTTTCATGAGCATTCTGTAGTTTTCTGAGTACAGATCCTTTGCCTCTGGTTAGGTTTATTCCTACGTATCTTACGTTTTTTGGTGCAACTGTAAATGGAATTGACTCCTTAATTTCTCTTTCTTCTGTCTCAGTGTTAGTGTATAGAAATGCAACTGATTTCTGTGCATTGATTTTATATCCTGTCACTTTGCTGAATTCCTGTATGAGTTCTAGCAACCTGGGGGTGGAGTCTTTTGGGTTTTCCACATAGAGTATCATGTCATCTGAGAAGAGTTTGACTTCTTCTTTTTCAATTCAGATGCTTTTTATTTCTTGTTGTTGTCTGATTGCTGAGGCTAGGACTTCTAGTACTATGTTGAACAATGGTGGTGATAGTGGACTTCCCCACTGTGTTCCTGGCCTTAGGTGAAAGGCTCTCAGTTTTTCCCCATTGAGAATGATATTCACTGTGGGCTTTTTGTATATGGCTTTTATGATATTGAGGAATGTTCCCTCTATCCCTACACTGTAAAGAGTTTTTTTTTTTTTTTTTAAAGATTTTATTTATTTATTTGAGAGAGAGAGAACACATGAGAGGGGATAGGGTCAGAGGACGAAGCAGACTCCCTGCCGAGCAGGGAGCCCGATGCGGGACTCGATCCTGGGACTCCAGGATCATGACCTGAGCCGAAGGCAGTCGCTCAACCAACTGAGCCACCCAGGCGCCCCTACACTGTAAAGAGTTTTAATCAAGAAAGGATGCTGTACTCTGTCAAATGCTTTTCCTGTATCTATTGAGAGGATCATATGGCTCTTGTCCTTTCTTTTATTAATGTATCACATTGATTGATTTGTGGATGTTGAACCACCCTTGCAGCCTTGGAATAAATCCCACTTGGTTGTGGTGAATAATCCTTTTAATGTATTCTTGTATCCTATTGGCTAGTATTTTGGTGAGAATTTTTGCATCCATGTTCATCAGGGATATTGGTCTATAATTCTCCTTTTTGGTGGGGTCTTTGTCTGGTTTTGGGATCAAGGTAATGCTGGCCTCATAAAAAGAGTTTGGAAGTTTTCCTTCCGTTTCTATTTTTTGAAACAGCTTCAGAAGAATAGGTATTAATTCTTCTTTAAATGTCTGGTAGAATTCCCCTGGGAAGCCATCTGGCCCTGGACTCTTTGTTGGGAGATTTTTTTTTTTTTTCTTTTTTGATTACTGCTTCAACTTCCTTACTGGTTATGGGTCTGCTCAGGTTTTCTATTTCTTCCTGTTTCAGTTTGGGCAGTTTATACATCTCAAGGAATGCATCCATTTCTTCCAGAGTGCCTAATTCGTTGGCATATATTTGCTCATAATATGTTCTTATAATTGTTTGTATTTCTTTGGTGTTGGTTATGATCTCTCCTCTTTCATTCATGATTTTATTTATTTGGGTCCCTTCTCTTTTCTTTTTGATAAGTCTGGCCAGGGGTTTATCAATCTTAATTCTTTCAAAGAGCCAGCTCCTAGTTTCGTTGATGTGTTCCACTGTTCTTTTGGTTTCTATTTCATTGATTTCTGCTCTAATCTAATTAATTATCTTCTCCTGTTGGGTTAGGTTTTATTTGCTATTCTTTCTCCAGCTCCTTTAGGTGTAAGGTTAGGTTGTGTATTTGATACTTTCTTGTTTCTTGAGAAAGGCTTGTATTCCTATATACTTCCCTCTTAGGACTGCTTTTGCTGCATCCCAAAGGTTTTGAAAAGTTGTGTTTTCATTTTCATTTGTTTCCATGAATTTTTTAAATTCTTCTTTAATTTCCTGGTTGACTCATTCATTCTTTAGTAAGATGCTCTTTAGCCTCCATGTATTTGAGTTCTTTCCAAATTTCCTCTTGTTGTTGAGTTCAAGTTTAAAAGCATTGTGGCCCAAAAATATGCAGGGAATGATCCCAATCTTTTGGTACCAGTTGAGACCTGATTTGTGACCTAGTATGTGATGTATTCTGGAGAATGTTCCATGTGCACTTGAGAAGAATGTATATTCTGTTGCTTTAGGATGGAATGCTCTGAATATATCTGTGAAGTCCATTTGGTCCAGTGTGTCATTCAAAGCCCTTGTTTCCTTGTTGATCTTCTGCTTAGATGATCTGTCCACTGCAATGAGGGGGGTGTTAAAGTCCCCAACTATTACTGTATTAATTTTATTACTAATTAGTTTATATAATTGGCTGCTCCCATGTTAGAGGCACAAATATTTACAATTGTTAGATCTCTTTGTTGGATAGACCCTTTAATTACAATATAGTGTCCTTCCTCATCTTTTATTACAGTCTTTGGTTTAAAATCTAATTTGTCTTATATAAGGATTGCTACCCCAGCTTTCTTTTGATGTCCATTAGAATGGACACTTTCAGTCTGGAGGTGTTTTTGGTCTAAAATAAGTCTCTTACAGACAGCAAATCAATGGGTCTTGCTTTTTTATCCAATCTAATACCCTGTGTCTGCACCCTGTTTATCTCTCTTTTTCTCAGCTTCTTTATTCTCCATCATTTTGTCTTCTGTATCACTAATTCTCCCTTCTACCTCATTTATCCTAGCAGTTAGAGCATCCATTTTTTATTGCATCTCATTAATAGACTTTTTATTTAGACTTGATTAGATTTTAGTTCTCTTATTTCTCCAGAAAGGGATTCTCTAGTGTCTTCTATGCTTTTTTCAAGCCCAGCTAGTATCTTTATAATCGTTATTCTGAACTCTAGTTTCAACATCTTATATTCATACTGATTAGGTCCCTGGCAGTCAGTACTCTTGTTCTCTTTTTTGAGGTAAGTTTTTCCATCTTGCCATTCTTGCAGGAAGTGGTCGCTTGTCTATTTGTAGAGTTGCAGCTATTCTTTTCTTAGATCTCTGGTTGAGTTTGCAGGTGTTCAGAATGATTTGATAGCTATCTAGCTGAATTCCTGGGATCAGACAAAACTAAGGTCTCCTACTCCTCTGCCGTCTTGGACTATCTCCTCTCTGTGCCTTTAGATGGAGGATGGGGCAGGGTATTAATAAGTGGTTCAGGAGCAACATCACAGGTCTGGGAATCAGAAGGCCTGAACTTTAGTCCTCTCTTGGAGCCCATACGACCCTGGCCCAGTCACTTGCTCCATTCAGTACCTATAATCAGATGGGTCAGTTCTGAGTTTCAGGGAAATTAATAAATTTATGAAGTGACCACAGATGCCTCTGGTCCCTACCATGACTTTGTACAAATCCAAGTGAATTCTGAATTTTAATAGTCCCTCAGCTGCCTATTCTTATGCAATGAACAACCTGAAAAATTACACCTGGCCTGAATGAAACACACCTTAAAGGAAATTTAACTGGCCAAGAGAACACCAGACTGGGGCACCTGGGTGGCTCAGTCATTAAGTGTCTGTCTTCGGCTCAGGTCATGATCCCAGGGTCCTGGGATCAAGCCCAGCATTGAGCTCCCTGCTCTGCGGAGAGCCTGCTTCTCCCTCTCCCACTCCCCCTGCTTGTGTTCCCTCTCTCGCTGTCTCTCTGTCAAATAAATAAATAAAATCTTAAAAAAAAAAAAAAGAGAGAGAGAACACCAGACCTGTACCTTCACCTGAGATGAAATGAAGGGTCTGCAAATGGAAAGAATGGGGGACAGAGGAGGCTCCGAGAGCTGCTGCAGCCTCAAATGGCCCCCGTAAAGGGCTGGGACAGGCAAGAAGCAGACCACTCAGCGTGCATGCTCTCAGCCATCCAGTGGGGCTGAAAGCTGGTTTGCAAACCTAGCAATACACGCTTACATGCCCACAGTCACACTCTGCAAAAAGAAGCTGTAAAATTTTTTTTTTATTTTAATGAAGATTAAACAGAATCACTGAAGCTATAGATGTTAATCTTTCATCTGAACATTTGTGAAATTAGGCAACTTTGAGATACTTCCATGCCCACTCTGCTTTTTTCTCCCCTTCTCTGTGCCCACTTAACTTTTTTTTAAGATTTATTTATTTATTTGAGAGAGAGAGAGAAAGGGGCAGGGGTAAAGGGAGACAGAGAATCTCAAGCAGACTCCCCGCTGAGTGGGGAGTCCAATGTGGGGCTCTATCTCATGACTCAGAGATCATGACCTGAGCTGAAACCAGGAGTCCAATGCTTAACTGATTGAGCCACCCAGGCGCCCCTGCCTGCTTAACTTTTTTACGTGTCCAGCATCCCCTGTTCCCTGCTTACCTTCCTCAATCACCTCACCCTCATCCCATTCCCATTCTACCCTTCCAGTTAACATGAAAAGTTACTGAAGGGGCGACTGGGTGGCTCAGCTGCTTGGGCATCCAACTCTTGGTTTCGGGTTGGGTCATGATCTCAGGGTCATGGGATTGAGCCCCACATTGAGCTCCAAGCTCAACGGGGAGTCTGCCTAAAAGATTCTTTCCTTCTGCCCCTGCCCCCACTCAATCTCTCTCTCTCTAAAATAAATAAATAAATCTTTTACAAAAAAGTTATTGGAAAGACTACAGACTTTGCAGTCAGACAGATCTGGATTCAATTCCCAACTAATTATGTGTACTTGGGCTAGTTACAAAACCCATTTGAGCCTCAGCTTCTTCATCTATAAAATGGGGATAATGATACTTAGCTGATATAATAGCACATAGTGGATAGGGTTGCTGTGATAATTACCCAAAAATATGCACAGAGTATCAGGCATATAGTAGGTGTTCAATAAATGTAGATTCCACTATTTTTCTCTCTGGAAAGTGCTGCTTTCATTTATTTAAGTCCTAGTACAAATCTGAATCATATCTCCTTTTCCTTTATGTCTGGGCATTAACACTCATATTGTTGTTGGTTGTGGTTGTGAAGCATTGTTGTATCTTGAGCAGCCCCAGGAGGGCTTGTTTCCTGAAATGCACTGATCTTAGCAAATGCTCAGTCTTGGAGGGGCAGGCAGCAGAGAGGCCAAGCTGTGTGAAAGAGAGCAGGGTGCCCTGGCTTTATGCACACTTGACCTGCTGGGACAAATGGTGGTGAGTCCTGGAGACACAGGTATGGATGCCTCCTTGGCATCAAAGGCACAACAGGATGCAGCCACCTGCCCTTGAGCCTAGCAAGCCAGGGTCTCCTGCCCTGCCCACCACTGAAGCTCCTCATTATTCTTCAACACCCCTGTTCTTGGGCACCTGGGTGGCTCTGTCGTTAAGCGTCTGCCTTCGGCTCAGGTCATGATCCCAGAGTCCTGGGATCGAGCCCCACATCAGGCTCCCTGCTCAGTGGGAAGCCTGCTTCTCCCTCTCCCACTCTCCCTGCTTGTGTTCCCTGTCTGGCTGTCTCTCTCTCTGTCAAATAAATAAATTAAAATCTTTAAAAACAAAAAACACCCCTGTTCTTTCCTGAAAAGCTCGGGCCACCGGTTTCCCACTGACTTTTTCAAGTGAGCTGCAGTCCCAGACTTCAATACAGAGGGAGTGCTGCAGCCTCCTTGAGCCTGGCATCCCAGGCCTTGCTAAAGGGAACAGCAGCATTTTGAAGCCACCCAGATGAAGAAGAAGTGCCACTCAAGTGACATTGGCTTTCCCCTTGGGCAGCTGTGGCTCCCAGGTCCGTGTGAACACCTGCACCCTTCCGTGGGCAACCTCTTCTGTGTCTCCATTGTCTACTCTTTTTATAACCTCAAACTCTAAAACAGGACCTCTTAACTTCTTAGCCCTTGTTTGGAAAGAAAGTGTGAAATCTCTGTGCATTTTGAAGCAACAGAGCTGAGTCATAACCAGCAGAAAGCTCACTTCTTTCTGTCACACAACCAACCATAACTGTGAAGCCCCAAGGCTTTCCTCCCCCACCAGCTTTCACAACCTTTCACAACCAACCAGTCCGGCTTTTGAAGCTCAGAGTGTGCAGGTCAGAGCCTGCTCGATGCTATGGAGGGGGAGTAGGGGTGTTTGGTCTTTTGCTGGGGACAGTGGTTAAAATGTTTGAAAAGCTAGCTCTCCCTAAGAGGAAAAGACAGTTTCTAAAAGAAGAATCCAGGGGGGCCTGGGTGGCTCAGTCAGTTAAGCACCGGACTCTTAATCTCAGCTCAGGTCTTGATCTCAGGGTTGTGAGTTCAGCCCCGTGATGGGCTCCATGCTGCGCATGGAACCTACTTAAAATAATGATCATGATAATAATAATAATAATAATAATAATAATAAAAGAAGAATCTAGATGTCTTTCCCTGGTCCATCAATAAGTCATTTTTGTAATAGATCAAAAGCAAATGTGGGTGTTAACACTTTTATTATCAAAAATCTTTTTTACTACAAAAGCAGTGCATATTAATTTTCTGAAAACCCAGAAAAGCAAAAGGGAAAGACAAAAAACACCACAACCCCCCCCATCAGCACATTTACAGTAATCATCAATTGTTGAACAGCGCAAGCTAGGCACAGTGCTCAGCCCATCATGTGCCTTTTTAAATTTAATCCACACAACCTTATACAATTGATACTATTTAAATCTCTAACAAATGATTGAACAGTCTCAGATAGGGTAAGTGTACAGCCAATAAGGAGAAGAGCTGGGATTTGCACCCACTCCCCTCAACTTGGACTGTGAGACTTTATTCTCTGTTAAGGGACCTTCAGGCAGCAGAGATGATATTTGGGAGCTGAGGAGCTCTTTCCAGCCCCCAATCTCAATGCTTCAGAAGCCTCCCACTCTGGAATTCTCTGCCTGGTTGGCCACCCCTGTCCACACTCACCTGCCCACCTGTGCCAGCTTCTGCAGTGGCTTCGTCTTTGCCAATTGCCACAGCAACACATTTGCATGTGGCCCTTGGGGCTACTACACAGCATAGACAGAGCTCTCGCTGGTAGGGCTGCTGATACAGGAGCCAGAGGTCCTGCCCATCACTACCTTGCAGGGTGACCTTGGACAAGATCCTAGAGAGTTTCCATCTCTCATAGGAATAATAGCAATCAGTTTTTCCTGTGGTTCTAAAGGAGGTAAAGTATACAAGACCAGCCAGATAGTTTGAAGATTTATTTATTTATTTATTTGAGAGAGAGAGTGCCCAAAGGCGGTGGGGAGGGGCAGAAGGAGAGGGGGAGAGAGACTCTCAAGCAGACTCCCTGCTGAGCATGGAGCCTGACATAGGGCTCCATCTCACGACCCTGATATCATAACCTGAGCCAAAATCAAGAGTCAGACACTTAGGGACACCTCAGCGGCTCAGTTGGTTGAGCATCTGCCTTCGGTGGGGTCCTGGGATCGAGTCCCGCGTCAGGCTCCTTGCTCAACAGGGAGCCTGCTTCCCCCTCTGCCTGCCACTCCCCCTGCTTGTGCTCTCTCTCTGAAAAATAAATGATTAAAATCTTTAAAAAAGATAGACATTTAACCGACTGAGCTTCTGGATCAATAGCCCAGGGAAGGGCAGCTGCTGGACCCTGTCAATGACTACCATGGAATTGCAGCAGATCATGGAAGCCCAGGCTGTGATGTTCGGCATTACCCTTCCCAGGCGCCCCAAGACCATCCAGATAGTTTAAATGTCATATAACAGACAGTTACTGAGAAGGCACAAGTAAGTTGTATATAACATGTTTACAATGTTCAAAGGGCATTTGATGACATGAGGCTATGAGAACATATGCAGGCAGACCAGCTGACACCAAAGGTGCCTTAGTTGTGGAACAGGGATAGGCAAATGCATATTGACAGAAGATTTACCTGACATGCCAACCCGGAGTAGGTAGGTTCCCTGTGACATTGGATGGGGGGAAGCTGGAACCCTGCGGATGAGACGGAGATTGGGCTGGAGTCAGGAGAGCCTGCGCTGAGAACCGGATCCTGATTTCTCATCTGCTCTGGGGTGGCCTTTCCTGGAAGAGGCTGAGGCCCATGATCCTCACCCATCTGTTTTGGACTTTCTCGAAGCTGGGGAAACACCCCCATAGGCTTTGTCTCTTTGGACTTCAAAATAAGACTTAACTGAGAAATAGGAGAAGAGAGTGGGCCAAGGCGTGACTGCCCAAACCAGGCGTGCTGCTGATTTCCGCATCTAAGCACGTCAGCCCCACCAGCCCAGAGTGCTAGATCAAACTGCTCACTTGTGGCCTCATTGTCTTCTGGGTCTAATGCCCTGTAGTTTTAAATAGCCATCTCCTGCAACAGGAAGAAGAAAGTACCATTTTCTTCTGGGCTTCAACAGGCTCTTAAAACAATGCTGTTTTCTGTTTCAGGTGATGCTACCCTGAAATGACCTGCCCATCCCTACAGCTGCTCATGCACCCAGTCAAGAATTAATTGACAGACTAACATTCTTAGCAAGGACACTGCTGAAGACCCAGTGCTGTGCCGGGCCTAGGAGGTTACCCAGGGGTTCACAACCCTGTCCCTGTCCTCCAGGAGGTTAACCTCCAGATGGTGTTTGAGTCACCTTGGAGCTCACCATGGGCACCGGAAAAAAAAAAGTACAGGAACTGTGTTCCTTGGTGTCAGCCTGAAGACATTTGCCTGTTCTGGAAATGTTTACACAAACATTGCACTGTATGGAGCATTACACCACATGCATCTGCTTTTGTGGTTGTATTGTCCTTGAACATTTCCAGGGGCTGAGGAAGGGACGACAAGGAATATTCGTGGGCTCCCCCTGTGGGTGAGCACTGCAACAGCAGTCTCCGGGGGGTTACTCCTCCTTACACCACCTGATGGGAAGCTTCAGCCTTCTGCTCCGCGGGGTGGGGTTGTGGGGTGGGGGGGAGCCCGCGGCTCTCAGGGGCAGGGAGCGCTGTGCGCCGGAGCTGGGGCTGAGCATGCGGGTTTGTGCGCTGTTTGTTGTAGGCGTGGGCAATAAGGTGACATGGCACGCTCCAGCTCATGAGGGGCCTCGGGTGCTGGCTAAGGAGTGGGACGTTCCTGGGAGCTGCAGGAGCTGCTCAAGGGCGGTACTGATGTGATCACATCTGCAGGGAAGCGTGGAGGCAGCTGTGTGAGGGCTGGCAGGGTGAGGAGGCCGCACTGCAAAATGAGACCAGAAGAGAGGGTTCTGGTAGGGCACATCTGTTGTCCCTTTCCTCCTCCCCACACACACAGAAGAATGGTCTCTGGACTCGAATAAACCATTTTAATAACCCACTTTTAAATTTTAGACCCAAGTCAGTAGCCTCTATGTTAATTTGGATAGTCAAAATTAGCTAAACTGAGTGAGGGAAGCTTATGCTATGGGCAACAGCCCTGGGAGGTGGCTGCTAGGAGGGCAAGCGTGACAAGATCTGGCACCATGGCTGAGGGAGTGCCCAGGGTGAGGTGCTAACTGTGGATTTAGGCTGACTTGAGTTTGAAATCTGGCTTGGCTGGTTACTAGCCAGAAGACCTTGAAAATGTCATTTAATCTCTGATCCTCTCTACCTCGTCTGTAAAAGAGATTTCATCATCCCTCTTTTGCGTGATTATGGAAGTAGAGTATTCAAAGTGCCTAGCACACGGTTGGCGCTCAGTGACCTTAGCTGGTGTGTCACCTCTTGTCCTGGTTGCTCCACGGTGATGGCGGCCACCAGCCTGACTCTGCCCTGTGGAGCAACAGTGCCCTTTAGTGGCTGAACTGGGAATGACAGGTCTCCCAGGTGCCCAGGTCCCCCTCCTGCTCCACCCCACATCCCACAGGTTCAAAGTCTCCTTTGTCCTCCACAGTCAGAGCTGACAACCACTCAGACCCAGCCAGCATGCGCCTCTCAGAAGAGCCCGAGCTGCACTCTGGTCAGCAGGTGACAGGCTCCACTGTCCTAGAACTGAAGGACCTCAAACCCAGTGGGTTCTGAGCCTTGGGCTAGGAAGAAAACACAACCTTGAGTAGCCTGGAAACAGTTCTCTAGATATGGCCATGACCTCCAACCCCTCCTACCCCAGCCCCAAGGATAGTGTGAGTTGAAAGCAAAATGTCAGCTGCACAGCCAGGCTTTCCCCAGCAGAACAAGGAGAGAAGCCATTCATCAAACCCTGGGCACCCTCCAGGCCCCTGGTTCCACACCAGGCTGCAGATACCACGGCCAGCAAACACAAAGCCCCGCCCCCACGTAGCCAACTATTTAGTGGCATAAGGACATTGACCCAACAGTCACCTGCATACATAATTGCAGACCATAATAAGGTTATGAAGGAAAGGTTCAGGGTGCTGACTTCATCCAGAACCAGATAAGGTGTGGTCTTTACTGCTTCCATGGGCCTCATGAGCACCTCACTAGTTAAGGAGCTGTCTCTAGGCTGGGTGCGCTTAGCATAATTTAAATGTTCATTGCTTTTTGGAGGTGGGCTGAGGTAGCTCTGGGCTGTCTGCCCCTCTGATTGGTAGACAGCAGTCAGGGAAGTCACCAAAGGATGAACAGGCATTAATAAGTGCTGGTTTTTAAAAAGAACATTTCCAGAAGCAGTTCAGAGGTCCTGAAGTGGGATCTCCTGGGGCACCATGGTGCACAGAAATCAAGGGGAGGGACAGTAACGCTAGAGCAGTAGGCGGGGGTGATAACCAGGAGCATAGATGCCAACTTTGGGGCTTCTGTCCCCCTGCCACCTGCCCACCCGCTCACCTGCCAGCTGCGACAAGCCCCTCTTGCTCCCTCCCTCCTCCCCTCACTGCCCGGGGTGCCTCCATCAAGTCTTTTCTGGACTCCAGCCTTTTTTCCCTTTTCTGTATAGCATCCTATCAACTGTGTCAGAGATGTTTTCCCTTTCTCCCTTCTTTCCACAGAAAATCCTAAGTAAAAACTGGTCTTCAGAACCATACTCCCGTGCCTAAGCTGCAAGGATTTCTTGCCCGCCCTGTGTGTCCAGCCCTGTGCTCCTTCCTTACCCCTCAGAGGCTTCTCATCTTGTCCTGAATCCGGAGACTGGCTCTCAGCTATGCAGTTACATTCTGAGCCCTGTTGATGGAAACAACACTTAAACGTGTTCCCTCTCTTTCTGAACATTCAGGTCCACACAGGGGAGTCAGCCTGGGGGCCAGTCAGCTCATCTGGTGAGTGGCTTGAGATACACAAGGAAAGAGCGTGGCATCTGGAGTCTAAACCCCTGGGTTTGTAACCTGGCCCTGTCATTTTTTTTAAGCTGTGTGTCCTTAAATCTTCCCACTTCTCTGGGCTTTGGTTTCTTCATTGATGAAGTGGGGAACAATAAGACTTTCTCTGCTTCCCTTGCAGAGGGCTTATGAGGATCAGATGAGGCACTGCAGTGGTCCCCAGATGAGGCTCCTGAGACAGGTGCCACCCATGAGGACATTTTCACCAGCCCACAGTCAGCTGAGGAAAATGAGGACAATGGAGGGAGGTGTTCACAAAGGTAGATTCATTCAACGGGAAGGGCTGGCCTATATTCTCAGACTGTGTCCTTTGCATTGAAATTGCATTTATCTGGGGGCCTGGGGGGTGCAGTCAGTTAAGCGTTCGACTCTTGGTTTCGGCTCAGGTCACGATCTCAGGGTCATGAGATCAAGCCCCGTGTGCTCAGCGTGGAGTGGTGAGTGGCTTGAGATACACAAGGAGTCTGCTTGAGTTTCTCTTTCCATCTGTCCCTCCCCTTGTGCTCGCTATCATTTGCTCTCTCACTCTCCTGTCTCAAATAAATAAATCTTCAAAAAAAAAAAAAGAAATTGCATTTACTTTATGAAATGATGTTAGAACATTTTTTTATTTTAATGTTTTCACTTGACAAAATAAAAGGGTAACTATTCAATTTGGGGGAAACTTACTGCTCTGTGAAACCCCACATCGACCCAAATAAGGGTAACCAGAAAGCCCTCTGCAGACCACAGGTACCGCTCATGCCGCCCCATCTCCTGGACTCCTGGCCGTAGCCTGTGTCCTTGGTGGTGGCCTTCTCATCCTGGCATTCAAAGTGAAGATTCTGGAATCTGACCGTTAGGGCTTCAACACCAGTCATGCACTTCCTAGTTTCGAGTGATCATGGACACATTGCTTATGCTTGAGTTTCGGTATCTATAGTGAAGATTTTTTTTTTTTTTTTTTTTGAGTAGGACACATAAGTGGCACCTGGATGGCTCAGTCAGTTAAGCATCTGCCTTCAGCTCAGGTCATGATCTCAGGGTCCTGGGATTGAGCTCCACATGGGGCTCCTGGCTCAATGGGGAGCCTGCTGCTTCTTCTCCCTCTCCCTCTGCCCCTACCCTCTACTTGTGCTCTCTCTCTCTCTCAAATGAATAAATAAAAAATCTTTTTTTAAAAAGGCACATAAAATAGCATGTGGCACATATGGGCACTCAGTGAATGTGAGCTGTGATTATATAACAATTTTTCCTCCCAGCCCCAGCTCCCAGGTCACAGCTGCCTGTACCAAGCCTTAAACCATCATGTGCTCTGCTTTTCTGTCTCCATCTCCAAACCCTTTCCAGATCTGCCTTCAGGGGCCAAGAAGCCATTGGCTTCTCCTGGAAAGTTCTGGGAAGGGAAATGTACAGGACTGTTCCCAATAAGCAGAAAGAAGGGTTTTAACTGTACTTCTGTTTTTCCTTTCCTTCTAAGACTCTGCCCATTGACTTGCAAAGGAAGAATCGCTTTCAGGTTTCAGCCATCTTTTGCCACAGCTAAGCCAGAAGGGGAACTTGGAAGCTGAAGACCCGGAGAGGAGCATCTGCTTGGCGGAAGCCAGGTGTTTTGGTTTGTTTGTTTTAAGGGAGTCCTTTTCTACTTCAGTTTCCCCTTCTCAGGACGCAGACTCAGGGTCCCTTCTGCTCATGGCAGACACGCGTGCTCTCAGTCATTTGCTAAGAAGACAGCGCAGCATGTGTCTGCCTTGTGATTACAAACGTGCAGGGAGCACACACCTGCCTCCAACACTCTGTTGCATTAAGAGAGAACTCACAACCGGCCCTGGGCTGGGGCCAGCCCATCCACATTTCAGCAGAAGAAGACAAGATGCTTGCTTGGTCCTGGACCTCCAGAACAAGCTGAGAACACCAGCTAGTCCCCAACTCCCCGCTCTTGAGAGTCAGCTGCTGATGCCACCTGGAGCCCACAGAGGTAACGTGCTTTTGTTCTTGCTTATAGCTTGTGTTATCTGCATAATTGACAGTTGGAAGTTTGCATGCAACGGCGTTTCCATTTTTTTTCATACTTTGACACCGCAGGGTCTCTACTGATTTTGTCCCTAAGTGCCCCAAAAATCATGTAGAGGGTTTTGCCTTTCAGAGTTGCTTTAATCAAGGTCTGGCTCCCTTTATCTGTGGTTCCCTAAGCTCTATCCTCTCTCCCTGATCTGCTCACACCCCCAGCCTGGTGGCCAGATGGCTCAGGTGGGCCGTAAATGTCCCCAGGAAGAGAGGAAACAGGTCCAGCCCAACATGAGAAGCAAGAATCCTAAGAGTCACCCTAATTGGACAGCTCAAGGGCACAGGGGCCCCCGTGAAAGCAGCGATGGTGCTGACTGGCTATGCTGACCGGGGACCCCAGGAGCTGGGGCTGGGGTCCCCTTCCCCTGCCAGATGTGGGCTGTGTGAGGAAGGGGTAGACACAAAGCCTGGGAGGATCATCAATAATGCCCACCACACAGTCATTCTTGAGCTTTGGAAACTGCTGACAAAAACTTGTGCCTACAAATTTAGAGGATTTGTGGACTCTTGAAGTCCATCTCTGAGGGCCAGGAACCCCTACACGGTCCTATTTGATTCAGCAGCTGCTACATGCTGCCTTGGAAGAGCGTACACCTTTATGTCCCACTCCCCCTCAGAAACCTACCGGAGTCCTCTCTCATTACCTGAACTCCCCGAGCTGGCGGTGGCCCATGTCCCCTCCACCTGGTGCCACTGTCCATCTCCACCTTAGCTCCCCCACCCCCTCCCAAGAGCCAGTGCTCCTGGAGGTTTCCTGCAGGTGGCCTTTGAGCCTGCCACTCTCCCCACCCGGATTGTGCTTCCTGCAGTCTCCTCTAGCCAAATGCTACCCTTAAAGCGGAGCCCACCCAAAGGCCCCCATGCAGCCAGGCCTCATTGGAAGCCCATAGCTCCTTCCCTCGTGGCTCCTGTGGGACACTGTGCCCTGGTGGTCAAGTGGCTCCTAGAACTGAAGGATCTCCAACTTGCTCGGCAGCAGAACAGGCCTCCTTCGCTCCAGCAGGACATCAGTTACTGAAGGAGGGAACAAATGAGCAAAGGTCTACATTTATACAGCTCTGCCCTCTCGCAGTTTGTCCACATTTCCTCATTCTGTTTCCCCGCTCCCTGGCTAGACTGTGGAACTGAGCCAGAGGACATGTGCCTCTGGCCTCCCCGGCACAGGGCCCCAAATAGTGGCGCTAACAGGGTCTGGAGCACAGGGGCACACTGCTTACACTGACTGAGACCCCATAGGACTATCCAGGAACTCAGATAAGTAGCAGATTAATTTTTAGAGAGAAAGGATTCTTTATCCCCCGAGTTACTCCCTTATTGTCTCTGACCCTGACAGGGCCTGTATCCTCCACGAACCACAAACCATGCAGTGGGACTTAAACTGAAATAAATAAGAATCTGTGGAACATGTTCTTTGTTTAATTCCACACGTTTTGTTAGAGCATCTGCTGTGTGCCCGTAATTGGTCTAGATGGCAAGAATATGTCAGCGAACAGACAAAATCACCATCCTTCTAGAATGTCCTTTCTAGAGAAGGAAGGTAAGCAATAAGCAAATAACTGTAATATTTAGTATGCCTGATGGTGAAAGCAGTTTGGAGGAAAATAAAGTTGGGGAATGGGAATGGGGACCAACGGGAGTAAGAGAAGGTTTGGAATGTTCACCAGGGTAGTCAGAGAGAGGTTCATTGATGAAGTGACATTTGAGCAAAAAGCCTAAAAGAGAGGAGGGATCAAGCCCTGCAGAGAGCTGGGGAAAGGTCTTTCCAGGCAGGGGGGAGAGCAAGCGCAAAGGCCCTGTGGTAGGGACAGGTCCAGGGTGATGGAGGAACAGTGTGGAAGGCTGAGTGGCTGCAGCAAGTCAAAGTACTTGGTGTCCAGGCCTGGGCTTGGCCTTCAGAGCAATTCAAGGTAGGGGAAAAACACAGTCCTTGATCTCAAAGAAGCAAGGAGCTTCTAAAGCCCACACAGCAAATGCTAAAATAATAGCACACCTAGAAAAGATCGAGTCCCAGTCCATGCTGTGAGAGTTCAGAAGAGAAAGCTCAGGGTGCTCAGGGCTTAAAGGGACAGTGGAGACCAGCTGGGTAGGCATTAGACAGGCAGGGAGGAAGGTGGCGTGGGCACAGTGAGCACTATGGGACATTCTGATCAACTATCAGCATGTTCCCTGTGAGTAAGTCTCTGAAATTATTGCCACTTGGGATTTTGGGAGACAAATCAACAGAGGTTCATATTGTGCAGGTATTTTATCCCAGGAAGAGAAATTCTGTATCAAGGCCTCTTTTCTTTCTTTCTTTTTTTTTTTTTTTTAAAGATTTTATTTATTTATTTGACAGAGAGAACACTAGCAGGGGGAGCAGGAGAGGAAGAAGCAGGCTTGCTGCAGAGCAGGGACTCCCCCCAGGATCATGACCTGAGCCGAAGGCATATGCTTAACCGACTGAGCCACCCAGGCACCCCTGGTAAAATTATTCTTAAAATTATCTGGTTTAATAATTCTTAAACCGATTAAAGGTCAAAGTAGCAAGACAGTGGCCACAGAGCATTAATCCCGAGTACAGACCCCTCCGAGTGTGGGACCCTTCTGAGCGTGGGGCCTGTGTGACCACCCTAGTTGCAACCTGTGGAACCATCTAGGCGACAACTTTCAACACACGTATCTTATGGTTTAGGTCCTCTGCAAAGTCTGTTGCTCCCAGTAGCTCCTATCAGAGCTGGGATGAGTCCTCAGACTGGTATTAGGAGAGGTGTGAGGCTCCCCATTACAGTAATAGAAACATGCAGCAAGGCCTAAGGAGTATCACCTGAGCATCTTCAGATTCGGATCACTGCTGCCTCATCAGCTTCTTCCAGATGCAAAAAGCACCTCAGGGTCTTGGGGGCCTCATTTGTTTGTGTCAGATATAATAACTTGCCTGGTGATTGCTTTTAAAAACTGGATATGCTTCCATCTGCCAGCCTCTGAAATCAGACCCATGTTTCATGTTTCCCAGTGTGCCTTTGAGAAAAGTCTATAAACGCATAAACACTTTCTTTTTTCTCTCCAAGGATCAGTTTAACTCTAATACTTAATACCACTGATTACTGAGGAGTTGTGTGGAGAATACCTTCTCTTTGAGGCTCCATTTCTTACCCCAGGGAACTGGATGAATATGTACCCATACTTCATTATGGAAGATTTCAAAAGCCTCTAAAGAAAATGAAAGCAGTTTTGAGTTAAACCTATAAGGGAATAGAGAGGAAATACTGGCAGTAGAGTTTTCTATTTGGATTACTGATCCATTTGCAGAGATCTGGTTTTACAAGAGTAAAGAAAAGCCCCTAAGCATAGTAGCTTGTTTTAATACCCAAACGCATTACCCGGCAACTAAGAGCATCTAACTTACTTGGTCATACAAGCGTATCTGAATAAATCCCAATTCTCTGCTGGGTCCTTGTCCTCTGCACAGAAACTGGCACCTGTGGGCTTGGCAACTGTGGCCGAGTCGGGAATCAGCAGTGCCAGGATCAGCAATGTAGCCGGAGGAAAGTTCCATCAAAGGGCTTTTTGGCCAGGAGCTGTTGAGGGCCCAGGAGTCAAGAGAAGAGCATGGGGGACTCTCCAGGGTGCCCAGAGCCCCAGACCACGCGCCGCCACCCCCAGAGCAGGGCAGAGTCTCCAAGGGGGCTCCGGGAGGGGCCCATGGCCCCGCAGTAGGGTGGGTGGTGCTTTGAGCCATCGTTCTTTGAACATTTAAGCCGGTGCGACCTAATTCGCTAAGCACAGGCTGGAGAAGTTAGATATACCTGCTTAAATTCAAAGCCAAAGACACTCGGGGGTATTTTCTGAGGTATTTTCCTGGTGGTTGGACAATCGTTCTGGGTTTGATTTGCCTCCCGCTTCACGGTGAGAGTCTTTCCTCAGTCTTTCCCGAATGTGGTAAAAGACTGAGTACTCATCCTTGGTTTTGATGCGCTATACCACACTGTGGCCAGCAGAGGGCAGCACTGCATTTCAGAATGGCAGTTTGAGAGCCTTTCAAAAACTCAAAAGAATTTGAGCCCCCCCCCCACCTTGTCATTACTACCCCCTTCATATTCTTCGTTAAGGCCTTGTTTCCTTCTGTTTCCTATTCTGGGGAACCTTAAAGCCATCTGAAATTATTCCATTGCTGCTGTGAGGGAAAAAATTGATTTCCTCATTGGGATGGACTTGAGCAAAATTATACCATAGTAGACCCCACCCCCACGCCAGGTAAGCCCAGCTGGACTCTTTCTTCCTCCCTCCCTTCCTCTCCATCCCTCCTCCTCTCTCCCCTTCCCCCTTTCCCTAAATGCAAAGTTTGCTGCCCATTAAAATGAATGTCAGACATCAGTGAGCAGCCGAGGAAAAATTTGAGGAAGTAACAGGTCAAGCCAATAGTGTGAGAGTCTGAATCTCTGGTCCCAGAAATACCAGTGCCTCTAACGTGAAGTCTTGCCTCCTAGCCCTGGACCCAGCTCTCCTTGGTAGTGCTAGTCATGGCTTCTAAACTGTTTCCTAATCATGCCCATGACTGAGTGTAAATGTGCCTTATGAGTGCCAGGGAATTTCCTCTGTGAGACCTGTTTTTCTTTACCCTGTCCCAATCCACAATTAGCCAAATCTTGGCCCACGCTACAGGCTGGTCTTTGGCTGTGAGACCCCTCCTTGCCCCTTCCTCCGCCTTCTGGCAACCAGTACCCTTTCTCAGGCTCCGAGGGAATCTGGAGGAGGATTTCCTCCCAGGCTGCTTTCCTCAAGTTTTACCTCTGCATCTCTTGTCTGCTGGGGTGTGGTTCTCCATTAGAAGTCCTACTGGGAAAAGGAAAGCTCATGCACCATTCACAACAGGATATTCACATTGAGAAAAAAAAAAAACAACCTTTTATTTATATTTTTTAAGCAATCTCTACAGCCAACATGGGGCTTGAGGGACAATAACCCAACAGAATTGAATTCTAGAGGTGAGACGCCTAGTTTTGGAGCAAGATATATGGAAATAGAGGAGACTAGGTTACCATGTAGGGAGCTGCCTCTTCACTGGTCACTGAGGCCAGCCTTCAATCTAACTAGCTGGTACAGGGCCAAACACCCCCAGCCAGGTCTGGTAAGCAAGCACTTCTGCCAAGCACTGTTGCTTTCACAGAGCCAGAGGTGATCTCATCACAGCGGCTGGGTTCTCTATTATCTGTCCCAAGCACAGAAGCACCTCTAATAACCTTTGCAGGTGGCAGTCTATCCTGAGCAGCTCTTTATATTCTGTACTGGGCTAATCTCTGAAGAGGATACAGTGAAAGAACCCTCAATCCCTCAAGGAGCCTGCCACCCACCTCCTCCCAGAAGCTACCTTCCCTTTCCACGTTTTTCTCACGGGCTTTTAATGGGTCATTTCAATAGTCCCACTCCATTGAGCAACATTGTATGCTCAGAATGGTGACGTCAGGCTTTATTACACACTCCCATTACAAACTCCGGCATATAATATTTACATACGCACTGGTTCTCACCAAGAAACTCAAAGCCATTTATGGATCCTGTCCCATTTGCTCCCACGGGAGCCCTGAAGGTAGAGAAGAAGGTGTGGGCTCATTCTATCTGGGAACAAAGAGACTGGAAGAAACTTCCAGGCCTTCTCTGATATAAGAAAAGATCCCTCCAAGGTTAGTCATGGTCACCCACCTGTGCTTTATCGACATTTTGAGTTGATAATCCTAGGGCCATCTCATGAAACTCACATCTTGCAGGATGATAATCCTCATTCAGGAGCCAGGGTTCTCCTATTAGTTCATAAGGCAAACTGAAACATTGTAGATTCTGTGACGAGGGGTCAGTATAAGGACCAAGGCTTAAGAGCTTGCCTGGATGGCCAACCAGAGCCAGGCCTTGGCAAGTCCCAGAGGATGGGCATAGGGTCTCAGGTAAAATGAGAAGTTAGAAGAACCTAGACATTTTCATTCAAATGGCAATTCAGTATTGTACAGACACATGAGAAAAGGTGAAAATGCAGAGTGTGAGAGCATATCTGGGGAAATGACAACCGGGTCATGAGTGGGACGGGAGAGTGAGCGCAACTACAGTGTGAGAAGCGGCTGGAGAGGCCAAGCCATGCAGATCCTGTTCACTCTGCCAAGATGTGCAGACTTTATTCTAATGGTTCTCTGACTGGCTTACACAGGATGGAGACCTGATCAGATTTGATTTTGAAAGAATCCCTAGGGCTGTGATGAAGAGAGTAAGTCAGGGAGGCCAGAGTAGGTGCAGAGATTCGCACTGGAGGCTCCCACGGGAGTCAGGCAGGGCCAGGCATCTGGACTACGAATGCGACAGTGAAGGCAAAGAAAGCCAATGGATTTGAGAGCTATTTAAGATTGAAAATCCCAAGGAGGATGTGGAAAGAAGGGACCCAATACTAGAAATTGGATTTTCCCATATAAACTTTGATATCTAATACAATTTTATATCCTTTGAACTTCCGGGTATCAGGAGGGTAACAGAGTAAAGGGAGAGTCTAATATTTGAATTCTCAAATTCCTACTATGTGCCAGGCACTGCCTTAAGCTCTTATAACCCATAGGATAACAAGGGCTTTGGAATAAGGATTCCAGCTTTGTATTTATCATGTATTTGACATTGGACAATTTACTTAAACTTTCTCATCTATATAATGGGGTTAATAATACCTTTCATTCCGGGTGGGGGGGGGGAATGGGCAGAATAGGTAAAGTGGGGAGAGGTTAAGTAATTTACCCAGAATTTTCACCTCTGGTCATAATGGAGTAACAGGAATTGAATTTACCTTCTCACCGTAAACAACCAGAAAACAAGACAAAAACGCATAGAACAAATGTGATTAGATATTGGACAACAGGCAGCACAAGTCTGTGATCCCTAAGAGAAGGGAAACGCATGAAGTGATTGCCCTGGTTTTCTGCCTAGAGACATAGTCTAGACCATGGCACAGGGAGAGCCCAGGGGACTTGCTGAGTTGTGAGAGCGATCAGCGTGCAGGGGTAGAGGGCGGATAATAGCTGGAATTTGTAGGGCAGAGATGGAGTTACAAGAGAGAAAGAGCTTGAAGGTCCCCTTGAATCTTTGTTCAGTAGTAAATAGAAAACATGAACACAGTGAGAAGAGAAATGGAAGGTCTGGGAAAAAAAAACAAATGAAATTTCTAGAGATGAGAAGTAATAAGAGTAGATACCGCAAGAGAAAAAATTACTGAACTTGAGACATTGCAATAGAAATAAGCCAAAGTGAAGCAGAAGAAAAAACTTTAAAAAATGAACAGAGGGACGCCTGGGTGGCTCAGTCGGTTAAGCAGCCAACTCTTGATTTCCACACAGGTCATGATTATGGGGTCCTAGGATGGAGCCCCACATCAGGCTCTACACTTAGCAGGGTGTCTGCTTGAGGATTCTCTCCCTCCCTCTCCCTCTGCCCCTCCTCGTGCCAACTCTCTCTCTTTCTCTAAAATAAATAAATAGGGGCACCTGGGTGGCTCAGTCCGTTAAGCATCTGCCTTCAGCTCGGGTCATGATCCCAGTGTCCTGGGATCGAGTCCCGCATTGGGCTCCCTCCTCCATGGGGAGCCTGCTTCTCCCTCTCCCTCTGCCTGCCACTCTCCCTGCTTTGTGTTCTCTCTCTGTGTCAAATAAATAAATACAATCTTAAAAAATAATAATAATAAAATTAAATTAAATAAATAAATATATCTAAAAAAAAAAAAAGGAAGAAGTAAAACATGTGATTACAATAGCCCAAAAGGTGGATGGGAGTGAAGAATTGGAAGTTCATTCTTGTAAGGTTCTTAAATTTTATGTGAAGGGGTATAATAATATTTTAAAGTATTCTGGGATATGTAGTTTATCCAAGGTTGTACATACAGTAGAGCTGGGAGCAAATCAAAAATTCCCAATCACAAAGCCTTATATAGAGAAAGAAGATGGGAGAACAGGCTCACACAGCTGTAGAGTCCTATAGTGCTCCAAGACAGAGTTGTACCAAAGGCTATGGGAATTAAGCCCCTTCATCCCTGTAGCCAGTGGAATTGTGTCTTCTAAAAAGACATGTTCAAGTCCTAAATCTCTGTACTTGTGAATGTGACCTTGTATGGAAATGGGGGATTTACAGATGTCATCAAGTTAAGAGGAGGTTAGGGGCACCTGGGTGGCTCAGTTGGTTAAGCGTCTGCCTTTAGCTCTGGTCATGATCCCAGGGTCCTGGCATCGAGCCCCACGTAGGGCTTGGTGGGGAATCTGCTTCTCCCTCTACCACTCCCCCTGCTTGTGCTCTCTCACTCATGCTCTCTCTCTCAAATAAATAAGTAAATAAAATATTTTTTTTAAAAAAAGGTTATACTGGATTACAGTGAGCCCTAATCCAAAGATGGGTGTCTTTTTTTTTTTTTAAGATTTTATTTATTTATTTGACAGAGCGAGAGAGAACACAAGTAGGCAGAGCGGTAGGCAGAGGGAGAGAGAGAAGCAGACTCCCGGCTGAGCAGGGACCCCAATGAAGGGCTTGATCCCAAGACCCCTGAATCATGACCTGAGCCAAAGGCAAACACTCAACTGACTGAGCCACCCAGGTGCCCGACTAGTGTCCCTTTGACAAGAGAGAAATTTGGACACAGAGGGGAAAGAGACACAGGGAAAGTGTTATGTGGCAGTGGAGAGGCAGAGACTGGAATGATACTTCTATCAATATTGGAACACCCAGGATTGGCTCAACCACCAGAAGCTGGAAGAGACAAGGAAGAATCCTCCACTAGGTTCCTCAGAGGAAGCATGGTCCTGCCAACACCTTGATTTTGGACTTCTGGCCTCCAGAACCATGAGAGAAGAAATGTCTGTTGTTTTAAGTCACCAAGTTTGTAGTAGGTTGTTACAGCAGTTCTAAGAAACCAATACAATCCTGAAAACTTGCTTTTCCCCCATGTTCCCAGTCTTTGCAAGGTGAAAAGGCTCTGGGGGCCCAGGTAGGAAGTGAATGAGGACAGCAAAGCTCTAAGTTGAAAAAACAAACCAGCTTCAGGGTCTAAGAGCCATAAAGGAGGGAACTGGTTGGACTGGTTTTCTCATAAAACCCAGAGACTTTAATCCCAACCAGGTTGAATTTTAAAGTTAATTGACTCAGTGAGTAACAAGTAATGCTTGAACAGCTTGCTGTGTGGTGTGTGTGTGTGTGTGTGGTTGTGTGTGTGTGTGTGTGTGTGTGTCCCTGTGTTAGGCCCACAGAGGAAAGCCAGATGAATCAGATGCCCTCAATCTTGAAAAGCTCTTTCTAGGAGGACTCACCTCAGTGAAAGGTATAATGAAATAAGTCAATGGAATTAGTCAAGTAAGTGAGTAACTAGCTACAGGGGCTCAAAATCAAGAGTGATTCATTCCACCTAGAGGAAAATCAGCCAGATGGCTTCAAGGAGAAGGAGGAGACACTGTACCAAATAATGCTTGAGAGTAGAGGCTGCTGCCCCAAGGACAAGCTGATCTTCTGTGTCCAATAGATACAAATGGAGGAGAGCAAATCTACCAGGAATGCTGGTGTTTTTCCAGGGAACGTTTCACGGTAATTAGGTAGTGGCGCTCTCTGCTCAGTGGAGCAGTATAAAGCTGTCTAGCCCTGGCTTGAGCAGGGGATGATTCTCTGGGCTCTCAGAGTCTCTTCTTTTCCTTCCTGGTTCTCCACATGGGGTTGGTGTTCATCACCACATTCTGCAGAGGCTGAGGAAGGTGGCGAAGGTAGGGGAGGGACAGAGTGATATGGAACTGCTAACAATCTCTTAGCAACTACCTTTTGTTCGAGAGCTGGTGGTGTAAGAAGGAGAGGGCAGAACTTTGTCTAAAATTTGCAGGAGTCGGGCGCCTGGGTGGCTCAGATGGTTAAGCATCTGCCTTCGGCTCAGGTCATGATCCCAGGGTCCTGGGATCGAGTCCCACATCAGGCTCTCTGCTCCTTGGGAGCCTGCTTCTCCCTCTGCCTCTCTCTCTTTCTCTCTCTCTGTCTCTCATGAATAAATAAATAAAATCTTAAAAAAAAAAAGATATTAAAAAAATAATAATAAATAAAATAAAATTTGCAGGAGTCAGGGTAAGCGTATAGCCTGCATGTCCCAGCTCCATCCACATTGACAAAAGGTAGCACCCCTTGGCCCCACTTGGGCCTCCCCCGTAGCATGGCCCAGAGTCTGGAAAAGGGACCCAGAGAAGAGGCTGTGTCAACCCTGAAAGCAAACATGACCCTTTTGAGCAAGGAATTTTGGTGTCCTGAGCACCCAGAATGTGGTCTAAAAGGAAGGTGCAGGCTCTAGTAGGCATATTCCCGTGGCCCTCTTGACCCTTACCCCAGGGGGAAGAGACATGGCTGGAACAGGCCTGGAGCAGGACCCTCTAAAGCCTGGGACCTGAGCTCACTGACCCTTAGATTTCTCTGAGCCTAACGTAGAATTGGGCAGGAGCACTCTTCAACTCAACATGAACTGATACTGAGTTTCTTGGTTTGTTCTGGTAGCTGGACAAGCTAATAGCAATCATCACAGCAGCCTATGTAAAGAATCTCATGGAGGGTAATGTGTCTGAAGCAGTGGTTTTCAACTGGGGCAGTTCTGCCCTCAGGGCTATTTGCCAGTGTCTGCAGACATTTTGGGCTGTCACAACTGGAGGGTGCTACTAACATCTCATGGATAGAGGCCCCCCACAACAAGCAGTGATCCAGCCCCAAATATCAATAGTGCTGAGGTTTGATACATGAATTTTTCAGTATTTTGAGCATGTGGACTTGCCTGCTGCACGATGCTGAGGCTAGAAAATATGTGATCACAAGAGTTGGGGCTCCTAAAGAATGACCCAGAGTAACTGCTTCTAGAAAAATGGATCAACACCAACAGAAAAACAGCTTTATGGTGAACCTGTGACTGTACTATCAGCCTCAACAAATGGACTTGCGGCCCATACCAAGATCTGCTAACACCAACTAGTCCTGAACCATCAACCCCTTTTCCTTGTGCACCTTGCCACACACCACCCACATCACCTCCACCGTCCCCTAGTCTTTGTTCTTCACAGGGGCAGCTCTCCAACTAAAACTCTAATGCTTAAACTAACTGAGTTTTCTTTGCAACTTAATACCATGCCTCACAATGTCTACTTTTCTTTTATCAGGCTATATAACTCAGGACCCAGGCAAAATTTGGACTTAGGTCTATGTGGTCAACTGAGCAATGAGTCCTAGTTCCCCAGAGCAGCCAGGGGTCAGGGAGGGATGCTTTGGGCGACATTTCACCAAATGTTTTTGGCCTCCCCCTAGCCAGAGCAGAAAGTGGTGGTCAGGACATTCTGAACAACAACCCGTCTTCTACCCCCACCCCAGGTTCATGATGAGCCAGCAGGGCCAAGTTCAAGATCATACCCCCTCTTCTTCGTAAGGCCTGGGATCCCAGCAGTTCTGGGATCTAAAAGTTCTTCAGGCTCCTAAACTTTCCAATAATGTTTTCCAATAATTTCCAGTGATGTTTTCCTCAAAAAATTTCCCCAATAATAAGCTAAGAAAAAAGGAAAACATGTTATTTTTATTGACTCCGTCAATTCTTGATTATTCTGGGAGGAATTCTCCCATGTGAGAAATCCCCAGCTTCTCCTTTTCTCCCAGACTGTTCTTCATTCATTCCTTCATACATCTTTATCTGGCATCTACTAGATACCTTGGCATGCGTGTGTAAAGAGCCGTTTTCCTGTATAATATCACACAGGCTGATTCCCAGATTTACCATCTCAGCCTGGAAAGAAAGAAAAGTGTTTAATGAAATATTTGCCATGCAATTTCACCAGAGTAAAAAAATCCCAGGAAATAATTCCTGATACTTCAGTTATTTGAGGGCTCTGTAAAGGAGTCTTTAAAAAGGTGGTATCGGAGAAAGGAAAGGGACAGAAGTTTCTGAGAGACTTTTTAAAAGCACCTTCGCTTGGTCTGGTGCTTTTCCTACAAATAAATAGTACACCCATCTTTCAAGATCTGAAAAGTACTGGTGAGCATCAGTTTTAGGGAGAAATAAAACAAAAGAGCTTCCTTTGTGCTGTAAGAATATATTAGCTTAACTTTTCTTTTCTTTTTTTTTTTTCACTGACCTTAAAAACATTGAAATCTAAGAAACTGGATTCTGGAGCTTGAGGTGGGGGGAATCCCAGGGTTGTGGGCACACAACCACATCAACAACAAAAACAAAAGGGAAAAGAAAAAGTGGGGGCAGCCGCCCGAAATCCTAGCAAGCCGGGTCCCAGCAGGGAGCCCAGGGGACTGCCAGGAGCTCGGCCCCATTCGAGCCACGTGATTCCCCTCTCGGCCGGTCCCTGGGGCCTGGGGACGCAGGAGGGGCGGAGACTCGGGGACAAAGAGCAGAGCTGTAGAAACCAGCCTGCGGGTGAGGCTGCCACTGTCAGCGGTCGGAGTTTCTGCATTTGTTTTTTACCTCACCCAAGGGAAGTTTAAAATTCACCCGAGCTTGTAAAAGGACTCCTGAAGTAAAGGTACCTGTAGGGGCCTCTAAGAATACCTGCCCGTCCGGTCTGTTCGCCGTGCTGAGGCTAGAGCACAGAGGGGAGGGCTTTGGCAGAGACCCGAGCCCCCAAACCCCACCCCCCACCCCTCAGGGCCTTCCCCCCCCGCCCCCCCACCCCTTGGCCCCCCTGGGATCTCTGAGCGAACCTCCGGCTTCTGCCTCCATATTAGCAGATGTGCGTGCCGGCGCCCAGGCCCAAGCCACCTGCCGGGTGGGAGAGGACTCTGTGCACCCCGAGATTGAGGCGCACCCACACAGCCGAACGGCGCGAAAGAGATTTTTGTTGTTGTTATTGGTGATGTTCCGAGAAACGCAAACAGCACGATGAGGAGGCCAGTCTGGAAGACACTAGGGGTTCGGGTGCTGGCGTGGCTGTGGAGTCCATGTCTTCTGGGCTCGGGGAAACGGGGTCCTCTAGCTTCAGGATTCCCATGATCTCCGTTATTTGAAATGTGTATGTGTCTCTCTTTCACACACACACACAATGAGAGCTAGATGAGGGTTTAGAAATCAAATATCTGTTGAACGGTGAATTTAAGTTTTGGAGAAAAGGAAAGAAAATCCCAGCTCTGCAGTTCAGCCCTCAGTTTATCTGCCTAGTCTCTTTATTGGGAGTTCTGGCTCCTACTTGCTTCTCTCCTCCGATTTCTCTCCTGGCTGAAGGTGAGGAATGGTGGAATCGCAGGCTCTGCCAACCTTTTTCCCATCAAAGGGCAAGGATGTGCTTCGATGGGAGTAGTCTCTTGAAAGTGGCCCGGACACAGATATAAGGAAACAGCACGTAATGTTTTCCTTGGTTGCTTATCAGTCTGCCCTTAGCTCTCAGGGCACCATTTTTCTTTACTTTAATTTTGTAAAAAATTGAGATATAACTTACATAAAATAAAATGCACAGATGTTAGGGCGTGGTTCAGAGAGTTTTGACAAGTGCATGTGCTTGTGTAACTTACAGCTCTATCAAAATAGCAAACATTTCCATTACCCCCTACCCCCCAAAATTTCCTTATGCCCTTTGCCAGTCTCTCCCCTCCCAGTCCCACCCCAGCCCCAGGCAACTTTGTTCTGATTTCTATCACCCTAGGTTAGCTTTGCCTGTTCTGGAATTCCATATAAATGGAATCATACAATAAGTACTCTTTTTATCGGGCTTTTATTGCTTAGCATAATGTTCTTGAGATGCATCCATGTTGTTGCAGGTATCCGTAATTTGTGTCTATCTCCCTGTATATTCCAGGCAAGTGTTGGCTACAAGAGAAATGTGTGTGGTATTTGGAAGATGCACATCAGCCATGATTTTAAGGGTCTAAAGGCAGGTACAGGGCACCAGGCACTGATGCAGTCAGTGTGCTCAGCTAGTTCACCGGCAAGAGGCAGCACCAGGACCCACCGCATTTTCTGCTCCCACCAGAACTCCTTTAGCTTTTCTGTGGGCTGGGTCAAGTGTGTGTGGCTCCCGGGAAAGGTGCCAGGATCTCCTGGAGGGCACCCATAGCATCTAGGTTAGAAGGGGTAAAAATAACACCTGGGTTTCAGTTTGTCCTCATGAGTCCCCATCTGTCCTCGCTCTCAGTCAAATCCAGCTTTCTTTCCTGGCAGCCGGTGTGGTGACCTATAGTGACTTCAGGCCAAACATTAGATCCAAAGGCAGCAGCTTTGCTGTGCTGTCTTCTACCAGTTCCCACAGTTGTGTAATTCTAAATAATCCCTGTAATAAATCCTTTATTCTATACCATTCATAAAGTTTCTGCTTCTCTGGGCAAACCCCGACTGATTCAGGAAGGACTAGAAGTCGAGATCCATGTGGACAATGCATCCAACATGAAACCTATGCTCCCAGCTCCTCGGATTTGGAACCCAGCAGTCCACTTCACCAGGCTTCTGCCGCGGACCCTGAGCTCTGAGAGCCCCTGGAATGTTCCACCTCTTCAGCTCCCAGCACACATTCTTGTTCTTCCTGTCTTCTCATTCTCCTTCCCTAACTACACCTGCTCCTGGACCTCATCTAGTCAGCCTGCTCTTGACCCCTCCTTTCTTTTATCTCCATCCCTCAGCTTCCTCTGACTCCCCTTTTCTCTGCTCCATTCTACACCTCCTAGGACCACCTGGACCACTTTCTTGTCAGCAGCTTCAGTACTATTAAGAAAAATTATCCAAATGTGGAAATAAAGCAAGACAACGCCTGCCCTTTCAGTGTTTAGCACTGTTTAACAGGCTCACTTAAGATGATTTCTTTATCTAGAAGAAAGAATCCAAGTTCGACTTTGCTATGTACTATTGATTACAGCCCAGACACTGTGAAGTTACATGTTAGCTTACAGATTTTTATCCAATAGAGATGCAAATTATTTCTGTCCAATGGGAAGGATAAACTACAGTTGTGTTGTCCTGTAGGACATCAACCAGTTTTATATCTAACTTAGCAAATGTATTCTAACATTCCTTTTCTTTGCCTATAAATACCCAGTTTCTCAGTGCTCTTGGAACAGGCTCTGCTGTCTTACTGGTTCACTCATTAATTGATGAATCTTTAATGTGTGTTCATTTCATATTTGTATCAGAATCACATTTTTAAATTTTTGAAAATTATACTTTTAAAAAAAGATTTTATTTATTTATTTTATTGGCAGGGGAGGGACAGAGGGAGAGAGAAAAATAAGCAGACTCAGTGCAGAGCCCAATGTGGGGCTCGACTCACAAGCCTGAGACCATGCCCTGAGCCAAAATCAAGAGTCAGTGGCTCAACCAACTGAGCCACCCAGGCGCCCCGAAAATTATACTTTGACAACACCTTCACCTCTTGCACATTTGGAGCATCAGCTCTACAAACCACCAACCCTGGGTGCATGCAGCCTTTTGTAGCAGGCTGTTCTGTGATGTGGTTTCCTCCAACTATGTCCAGCAAAGCCAGATGTGGGTGAGGCTAATTATGGTCGCTCTCTAGGAGCTTCATTGACTATGTCTCTTTCCTATATCTTCACCTTCTTTCCTGACTCCTTCCCCTCAGCTGACAAATGGGCTCAAATTTTGCCCACCCTGAAAAACATATCTCCCTTGACCTGAGAACCTGCAAGCACAGGAACAAACATCATGGTTCTGCTTAGGTTATCACACTCTTGAATCACTGGCCCTTCTGCTCCGCTGGAGCGGGAAGAGCCAAGATTCAGGTGAGAAATGAGGAGAGAAGAAGGAAATGCAGGTCTGTTTGGGTTCTTGGCTTTAGGTCTCCCGTACCCCATGCAGAAGTGGTTCCTCGTATGGTCTACTTTCCCAAAACCTGGGTTTTGAGGCCAAAGCCTCACTTACAACATATTTATTGTCTACATAAACAATGCATTGCATTACTTACTGAAGATATAATGGACAACAAAGACCTGGTCCTTGCTCTACAGAACTTAGTGTGATAGGAGAGGTGGACATTTTTCAAATACTCCCCGAAATACAAAATTACATTGGGAAAAAGTACAACAAAAGATAGCTACTGGGGACTCTAGGAGGATCAGACCTGTCTAGTAGGGTCAGTAGAGGTTTCTTTGAGGAAACAGTGATCATGCTGATGTCTGAAGGATGAGTAGGTATTGATTAGACAAAACGAAGGGGACAGAACATTTCAGACTGGAGGGGTGGGCAAAGCATGGTCAAAGCCCTACAGGGGTAGGGAGGGGCAAGGGGGAGCACAGCGTGCTGGAGGAGCAGAGGGAAGAATAGGACTAGAGCAGCAAGGGCCCCAGGGAGGCTGGACAGGGAGCAGGGACCACACCATGAGGGCCTTGGTGGTGTTAGGAATTAGGGTTTTGTCCTTAGAACAACAGGAAGCCACTGGAATGGGAATGGGGTAATCAGATTTGGGTTTTGGAAGATTCCTCTGAGTGTTGTGTAAAGAATGAGTTGGAGGGGGACCTGAGTGGAGGTAGGAAGGGGTGGCTCGTTGGGACCAGGATGCAGATGTTGCTGGGTACCCTGATTAAATGCATCTTCATCTCACACCATTCATTCCCATGCACCTTCATCCTTCCTCTGTTCCTCCTTGGTGGTTTCACCCCTACCTCGGTGCTTATTTTAGTGTATTGTTGTTGTCTCATTAGCATGAGCACTTCACCATGGCAGTCTCCTTCACTCCTCTCCCTTCCTCAGCCCCCCAGTGTTTTCAGCCTGATGACTGATGCATAGTAGCTTCTCAAATAAATGTTTGTAGACCTGAAGAGTATCTTCCTCCAGTTTTCACTCCAAGGTGAGGGAGAGGCCATACTCCCTGCCTCCACCTCTTCATGTCCCACTCATTCCCACCTACTCGGTATTCTGCCCCCAACACTCCACTGAAACTTCTCTCGCTAAGATCACCACAGCCTCCTGGTGGCCAAACACAATGGACAATTTTAGTTCTTGCCTTAGCTTGACCTCTGCCTATCAGTTTCTTTTAACTGTTCCATAGCTCGACTGTCCTCTGCTAGTTTAACCCTCCCATTGTTTCTTCTCGATATTCCTTAAGAGCTCTAGTTCCTCCAAATATCAGTGTTCCCAGAGATCCACTGTCAGCTTTCTTTTCTTGTCTTCCTGGCTGATTAATTCATATGTACTTACAGTTCCAATTATGACCTTAGATTCTGAGGACTCTAGTATCTATCCATGTACCTATCCCAAAACTTTCTTCTTAGCCCCAGACATGTGCTTTCAAATATACTAGATATCTGTGCCTACTTGTATAATGAGCACCTCAGACTCAGATATGGACTCATTTTCTCCTTGGTATCTACTACCAAACCTGCTCCCTCCCCTTCACTCCTTGCCTTTGTAAATAGGACAACCATTTACCTCATTACCAATTCCCCAAGTCCCCAGAGTAGAATCATCTTAAATTGCTCCTCTTTCTTTTTTTTTTTTTAATCTCCTACATCCTATTGGTTCTACCTCCCAAGCCCCTCATGGGTTTACACTTTCTTCTCCAGGACCTCCTCTCCACCAACATCAGTTCAGGCCTCTGTTTGCTCTCTACTCTGATAGGGTCTCTCTCGTCTCAGTCCTCTGCCCCTCCAATCTGTCTTCTGTATCGCTAGCAAAGGAATTTCTCCCCATCTCTAACCACATCACTCCCTGGATTACTCATCACTTGGATAAAATCCAAACTCCCCAATCATCTGGCTCTTACCTTCAGCCCTATCCCCACCATCTCCCTGGATGCCCCCTGTGATCTAGCTCTATGCAACTACTTTTGGCTTCCCAAACTTGTCACACAGCTTCCCCATCTTTCAGTCTCTGTGTCAACTGTCCCCTCTGTTCCAAATGCCCTTCCCCACTTGCTGGCCTGACAAATTCCTGTTTGCCTCCTGGACCGTTCGAGCAGCCCCTTCTCTGGAAAGCCATCTCTGCTCTCCTAGCACCCTGACATTTCTATACCACACCCCTTATCTTTCCTGTAGTCCGCTCAACCTGCCCGAGTCCTGAGCTGTGAATTCCCTGAGCAGATTGACCCTGTCTTGTCCCTCTGAAGATCCCCAGTGCCCAGCACTGCAGATAATCCAGTAGACAGTGATTAGAAAGACAGGTGACTAAGTAAAAAGAAACCCTCTTTAGTCAAGAAGTTCACTATTGGGTAAATAAAGCTAATGTATAAACAAAAAGGGGAAAAGAATGTAGAGCTATATACAAGTGAATGGAAATTAATAAAATGCCATTAGACTAAGACCAGAACTTACTGATGAGACAAGTATCATGATTCTATTGGAAAGGGATGGATACTTCATTAAATGATATTGGGAAAATGGGTTATTTTTTAATGTATTACTTTAAATCCTGACCTCATGCCATGCCCCAAGATTAAGTCCATATGAATTAAAGAATTACTGCAAATATAATATCATTTTTAAGAACTAGGAGAAAAATTTATCAAATAGTTATGTGCTTTCTGGATGAGAAATCTGTTTCTAAGCATAACAGTCATGGAAGAAAAAACCTTAAAAAGGCTGATAGATGTGACCATATGAAAATAGAAATCTTCTGTAAATCCAAAAAATAAGAATATGAGTCAAACAACAAGCTGGGAAAAACACTTGTCAATAAATATGACAAAGTATTGTCACATAGCTGCTTATAAAAATTGATTTTAAAAACCATTAAGATTTTGGGGCACCTTGGTGGCTCAGTTGGTTAAACGTCTGCCTTCCACTCAGGTCATGATCCCAGGGTCCTGGGATAGAACCCTGCAGGGTGGAGGGGGCCTTCTCAGCAGGGAGCCTGCTTCTCCCTCTGCCTCTGCCCCTCCCCCCACTTGTGCTCTCGCTCGCTCTTGATCTATCTCAAATAAATAAATAAAATCTTTTAAAAATAAATAAAAACCATTGAGATTTCAATAGAAAGTAAGCAAAGGACACCTACACATAATTTAAAGGAAAGAAAGTGTCATGATTAATAAAAAATTAACATCATTAATTATCAAGGATATACAAATTATAATAATGGTCAGATAGTTTTGTTTTTTTTTGTTTTTTTGCCTATCACGCTGACAAAGATTTACAAGATGATAATAGTCAATGGAAACAAGGGTCCAAGGAGGCACACACTCATGCTGAGCAGGGGGGAGCTTAAACAGAATCACTTTCAGAAGAGCAAAGCACAAATAAGGAACAAAAGGCTAAAAATGCGTCCGACTGAGCCACCCAGGTGCCCGATTATGGTTTTCTTCTTTACGCTTCTAGATATTCTTCCAAACCGGCACAATTTTTATAATTACAAATCAGTTTTAGGGTTTTTTGACACATGTAGGTTTGAGGGGAACCTGAAGTCCATGTGGAGACGAGGTCCATCCAGTAAAGCTGACTGCCCTGCAGGGGTTTGAGGTGATGCCTTCCCCTGCCCTAGAGATTCATAAGTTACCAGCCTCAGAAAACTGTGCTTCTGGGGCGACTGGGTGGCTCAGTCCGTGAAGCATCTGCCTTTGGCTCGGGTCATGATCTGAGGGTCCTGGGAGCCCTCTTCTTCATCTGCCTCTGCCTTCGCGCCTGCTCACACTCTCTTGCTCACTCTCTCTCTAAAAAAAAAAAAAAAAAAGAACTTTAAAAAAAGAAAGAAAACTGTGCTTCTACCAACCAGACATGGATTTTGGGTAGAGCTAGCTTTGGGGGGAAGTGGTATTTCTCTACGTACTGCCTCTACTCTTGGGAAACTACCTGACTGTCCTCCGTGTATTTATAAAATGGAGGCAATAAGGCTAATACCCATTTCAAAGAATGAAGGTTCCTGTAAGATGAGCACCCAGTTACAAGCTCCTTTTAGAATTAATTAGAAGTTATTAAGTGCCAGAGTTTATCTGAAACACAAACATTTCTCTCCATTTTCATGACTAAGACAAACACTTTAGGGCTGACAAACAGCATTCGATGAGTTAATGCATATATGCTAGTTATGATTTCACAAATTATTGAAATGTTATCACTTACGGTCCAAATTGTTACCATTTGTTAGAACTGGACTTGCATGAGAAATTAAAATATAATAATAACAAGCTTAATTTTTTTTTTTAAAGATTTTATTTATTTATTTGACAGAGAGAGAGACAGCGAGAGAGGGAACACAAGCAGGGGGAGTGGGAGAGGGAGAAGCAGGCTTCCCGCCGAGCAGGGAGCCCGATGCGGGGCTCGATCCCAGGACCCCGGGATCATGACCCGAGCCAAAGGTAGTCGCTTAACCAACTGAGCCACATGCCCCAACATGCTTTATTTTTAACCAAAGTGTTCTCTTAGCTAAATGCTTTCTTGTTGGTCTGCCATAAATATGTTCAAATAATAATCATTTTCCTTGGTGTTCAGGAGATCAATATTCAGACATAACTTTGGAGCCTAAAGAAAAGCAATTAACATTCCCTGAAAGATTCTTCTGGAGATTAGTTTATGGACTCCCCAGACCCCAGTCTCATGATGGATTTGGGCACCATGACTTATCTTTCTTCTGGAAAGCTCAGTGCTGTACTCTAGTTTTATTGTCTGTTGTTAATATGTAGCCGTTTATTTTTTAACTTCACATGTTTCTGATCTCTCTCAACTGGGCTGGAGGTTCTTGAGAACAGAGCCTATGTCTTTTACTTCTTGGATACAAATAATGCTTAGCATAGAGTTGCATAGCTTAAATTAAGTAACTTATAAGTGCTTAGTAAATATGTATTAAGTAAACAAGTCACAAATTAATCCCCAGCCAGCCCTGTGCTTCAAAGGGGTGATCTGACAGGTAGCAAAGGACCCTACTGCCTCAAACACCTCCCTCAAAACCAACTTCTGTGCCTCTTTTGGATGAAACATTGTCTCCAAGAAAACTGTATTAAAATGGAAATATCTAACCTGGGAGGTTTCCATCACTAGTACATTGTCTTTATCATTTCCTAGCAGGGAGCTTGGGCCTAGGATTGAGTTTGGGGAAAGGGCCAGAGAACCTAGGGTCCCGTTTGGGGGTGTGAATTAGGTGGAGCCGTGCAAGGGCATCAGTCACAGATGAGGGAGGGAGCATAGAGCTGGAGTCCACTGGGCTGGGTCTCTGTGGGGTGGGGCAGGGAATACCTAACTGGGTTAGAGTTTATCTCCACACAACCAGAACTGATCTGTAGTAGAGAGCCTTCAGTGAGAACCAAAGTGGGGCAACAGAGGAGAAAGAATTTCTGGGGGATCAGAGGGTTTTATTAACTCAAGTTTCCATCTGGAATTGCCCTCAAAAATGATGAGAGGAGGGGCACCTGGGTGGCACAGTCTGTTGAGCCTCTGATTCTTGGTTTCAGCTTAGGTCCTGATCTCAGTGTTGGGAGATAGAGCCCCACATCAGGCTCTGGGCTCAGAGTAGAGTCTGCTTGGGTTTCTCTCTCCCGTTCCCTCTGCCTCTCTCTCTCTTGAAAATAAATAAATCTTTTTTAAAAATAATGGGGGGGCGCCCTGGGTGGCTCAGTCAGTTAAGCATCTGCTTTCGGCTCAGGTCATGATCTTGAGGTCCTGGGATGGAGCCTCTTGTTGGGCTCCCTGCTCAGCGGGTAGTCTGCTTCTCCCTCTCCCTCTGATCCTCCTCCTCACCTGTGCTCTCTCTCTCTGTCTCAAATAAATAAATAAAATCTTTAAAAAAAAATGGTGGGAGGATGGGTCAATATAGTATGGCTCTTGACCCACAACCAACACAGCTTCTGAATTCTGAGCAATCTGGATGCAAACATACCTACATCCACGCACAACATACCTATGCTTCAGTGCTTCCATGGATATAAATCCAGGATATTTTTTCTATGAATCGTTTGCTAGGAGTCAGAAGTCAGCATCATCCCAAAGTGAGTGGGGAATCATGGATACCAGGCAGGGTCCCCTCTCCACTACCAACCCCCAGTAGGAAGCAGACAGGGAAGGTTCCTATGGTTACAAGGCCTTGGCTGCTTTATTGCTTTCATTCTTCTGGGTGTTTTTACAAGAAGTAAGCAAAGTACAAATATTTTATAGCCCTTTGGTTAGAAAGTATGATATCCCATCTCAAAGAATGAAGGCCCCTATAAAGGTGAGCACCTAACTACAAGCTTCTTTGGGAATCAATCAGAAATTATTAAGTACCAGAGCTTATCTTATATACAAATAAATATTTCTCTAGGTTTATGACTGCGAAGACCTAACCCTGAGGACTGATAGCACTGAAACTGTATGGGGAAAGCATATGGGTTTTGGAGCTGTACAGCTTAGGGTCAGGCCTTAGCGCCGCCATTCTCGGATCGATCATTCAGCCCATCTTGGGCATTCCCTTACTGTGCCTAACCAGTCCTCTCATTTGTAAAATGGAAATAAGAAAAACAGTCTCCGTGAAGATTAAATAAGATAATGTGAAAAAAGCACATTGGGAGTGCTTACCAAATATTCGTTTTCCCTTCTCTTCCTTTCTTAACTGGTCAGCTGAATGAACTACATGGTGAGGAAGATCTCTGATCAGTAGTCAAATAAGGCTCTGAAAACCCTCGAGGGTAAGAAGAATCTAAAAAATAAGCTGCAAAAAAGAAAGTAATCTGTTTCATAAACATTTTTAATAATTTAAAGAGAGAGCAGCTAGACCAGTCCTGATTCTATTAATCCTGGGCACTGAGTTCTCTGTGTGGGTATCTGTCTCACCCCTGAAGCTAGACACTCCTCAAGGGAATGCATGAGAACCTTGAACCCTAAGAGCCCTGTCTTGTTGAACCTGAATCTCTACAGAACTAGTGTGGAGCCTTCCAGTTTGATTGTTGATTAAAACGGAATCATTTTATCTCCCCTCCCTGCCAGTTGGTTCTGAAATACGATTCTCCTTAGGTAATTTTGGGGCCCCTTGAGTCTTACTTATAGGCCAGCTTTCACATTTTTGCCCCCATTTTATGCCCAATAACATGCATCAAATAAATTTACCTGTGCTTTTCAACAGATGATTTCTATAGGAGTGAGCCAGCTTGGGTGATGTACAAACCAAGCTATGCCTGTGTTCTCCTATACTCCTATAATTCCACTGCTTAGCCGCTGCCATCCAAAGGGGCCACTGCTTTCCCCTACAAAAGCCTTTTGCACCCAAGGATAGAAGCAAAATGTGATGTCCTCCATGTCAAGATGGCTTACTAACCCACTGGTCTGAGATATTCTATGAGTTATTGTAGCATTTAGACCCACATCCTATTTTTTTTCTGGGCTTTTTTTTTTTTTTTAAGATTTTATTTATTTATTTGACACAGAGAGAGAGTATAAGCAGGGGGAGCGGCAGGGAGAGGGAGAAGCAGGCTCCTGCTGAGCAGAGAGCTGGACGTGGGGCTTGATCCCAGGACCCTGGAATCATGACCTGAGCGGAAGGCAGATGCTTAATGACTGAGCCACCCAGGTGCCCCCTGGCTATCTTTTTGACATAATAAATCCTGCATGGAAGTGGAAATGTGGTAATTACTTTATTGGTTCATAGTCTTCTCTACAGATTTCTGGAAGTTTCCTTTTTTTTTCTTTTTAACAAAGAGGGAACCAAATAAGATATGACATATCCTCCTTCCTCCTCTACCCACATTCCTTTATGTCCTTCTTCTTTCACATTCTTCTACCAATTCATGGCCATAATTCTCCCTCTAATGCACCCAGTCCTCAATGACTGCTGATCCTTAGCACTGCGCCTGGGGACAGCCTGGAATTTCCCAGGGACATTATCAAACTGGGTACATTCTGAGTCAGTATTGTACACAGTGATGTATGTTATAAGAGGTTCATCTGGGCCATGACACTTGATAACCCACTCCCCTGAATAGCAGTGCCAGTGAAATTAAGTTTATGATACTTTTACCTCATTCTTATCACACACCTTGATTTTCTAGGACATCTCAGGAGGCCCTATGAGGACAGATAATTCCAGAAAGGAAAGCCATGTAATTGTGTATTTTTCCTTTGTTGTTTCTTTCTCGTGCCTTGCAAGCTGCCAGTGTGTTCCTTCTCAACCAGCAATGTGAGAACCCAGGTGACAGTCCTGTTTGACCCTGGCCAGTTACTGGGACAGGGAACTTCCTCAGAATCATGTATGTACACCTGGTTGCTTTGGAGATGTCATTAAACTTGAACGCTGTCTGAAATAAGCTCTTAGGTTCATCAGGGCTGTTGCATACACTGTATATGACCATCATAAAGATCCCACCCCTCTCTGATTCTGATAAGGCGAGGGTAAAGGTCCATCTCTGTTTGCCACACTCTAGTTCCTTCCGTCTAGGCCACAATACAATTTCTGAAACCAGCCAGCTCTAAGAACACTGTTGGTGTTGAATGGTTAAGTCATCCACAAAGTAAATGCGCGGTACTTATTAATGATCATGACTCAATCATTCAGGTGGTTAGTAAGCTAAGACTGGTCACCCCACAGCCCCTACTTCAACTTTATCCTCCCTGAGAGAGCACCTCCACCTCTCCCTCCAAGATTGCCACCACCTGCCGTGATACTCTGCAGGGCAGGGCAGTCATCCTGAAGTTACTCGACCTTTGTATTAACATTCAAACTCTGCACCTCAGGCTGATTTCCCATCTCCCTCCAACAGCCTGTCAGGCTAGTCAGACCATGCCTTATATCCCATTTGCCTCGGTCACTGCCAGAAGAGCGAGACTTTTAGGTCACCCAACGTCACATTGGCCATTCATCCCGGGACCACTGAGCTCCTCACCTAATCTTATCCAGTCCCCCTGTGCCCTCCCCACACTCTCCCGTGGCACTCTTACTGACTCCTGCTCTGTCACCATCAAACACCCTGGTAGCCTCCTCTTCCTTGAATATCCCTTCCGCCTCCAGACAGTGAATGAACCTGGCTCCCCCCACACGTGGAAGCTGCTTTTACTTTTCCCCTCACCTCCCAGGCACCTCAGGGCCAGGGGGTGTCCTAGGTGTTCTGCTTGTCATGTCCAAACTATTTCTTTACTCCCATCCTTCTAAACATCCAGCTCCTTCAAATCCCCTGCTGTCACCCCTTGTCCTTTCAGCTCCTCGCTTATGAGCCCTGTTGTCGTCGTTCTTCTCTTTGTCTGACAGACACTTCTGTCACCTCTCGTCCTTACTTCTGAACCCTGCTTAGGTGCCATGGCCCGCCATTGTCATCCCACTTCTGCAAACACCTTCCACACTCATCTGGTCTTTCTCTTATTTGTCCTGTTGGCCTGGAATATCCCATTCTGTTGACCCCAACTCCCTGGCTCTCCGAACTTGTACCCGAGCAACTGGTTATTGCTAGAGGAAGTCGCACAATGTAGCTGATGGATTTCACTTTGTTTTTTTGGTTTTTTTTAAAGATTTTATTTATTTATTTGACAGAGAGAGACACAGTGAGAGAGGGAACACAAGCAGGGGGAGTGGGAGAGGGAGAAGCAGGCTTCCTGCTGAGCAGGGAGCCTGACCTGGGGCTGGATCCCGGGATTCTAGGATCATGACCTGAGCCGAAGGCAGACACTTAACTGACTGAACCACCCAGCCGGGAGGGATTTCACTTGGAATTGTGACCTAAAACCTCAGAGGAACACTCACACTGCCTGGCAAATACTATCACGTTTTCCAGGAAAGTTCACTGTCCCACTCTAAAATGACACTCTCGGGGCGCCTGGGTGGCTCAGATGGTTAAGCGTCTGCCTCCGGCTCAGGTCATGATCCCAGGGTCCTGGGATCGAGCCCCACATCGGGCTCCTGGCTCAGCAGGGAGTCTGCTTCTCCCTCTTCCTCTGCTTCTCCCACTGCTCATGCTCTCTCTATATATATATCTCTGTGTCTCAAATGAATAAATAAAATCTTTAAAAAATAAATAAATAAAATGATACTCTCAGGGGCACTTGAATGGCTCAGTCTAAAGAGCTTGTGACTCTTAATGTCGAGTTCATGGGTTCAAGCCCCACATTGGGTGTACATTAGTAAAATAAGTAAATAAATTTGTCAGAGATTTTGCTTTAAAAGTTTTTTAGGGCACCTGGGTGGCTCAGTTGGTTAAGCGACTGCCTTCGGCTCAGGTCATGATCCTGGAGTCCTGGGATTGAGTCCCGCATCGGGCTCCCTGCTCAGCAGGGAGTCTGCTTCTCCCTCTGACCCTCCTCCCTCTCATGCTCTCTGTCTCTCATTCTCTCTCTCTCAAATAAATAAATAAAATCTTTAAAAAAAAAGTTTTTTAATCATCTTTGTTTAAGTTTTATTTATTTAAGTAATCTCTATACCCAAAATGGGGCTCGAACTCACAACCCCGAGATCAAGAGTCACTTGCTCCTCCAACTGAGCAAATGGGGCATCCCTAAAAAAAGTTTTTTAAATAAAAAAATAAAATGAAGAGGGCGCCTGGGTGGCACAGTAGGTTAAGTAACTGCCTTCAGCTCAGGTTGTGATCCCAGGGTCCTGGGTTCGAGCCCTGCTTTGGGTAGGGAGCCTGCTTCTCCCTCTGCCTCTGCCTCTCCCCCACACTTGTGCACTCCCTCTCTCTCTCTCTCAAATAAGTAAAATCTTAAAAAAAAGAAAAGAAGATATCACACAAACCCCAACTGACGGACATTCCACAAAACTGTACTATACTCAAGAGTACTGACTAGTAGATTTTTTTTTTTATGATTTTATTTATTTATTTTTAGAGAGAGAGAGCAGGTGAAAGGGCAGAAAGAGAATCTTGAGCAGGCTCTGCATTGAGAGCAGGGCTGGACACAGGGCTCAATCTCACGACCCTGGGATCATGACCTGAGCCAACCAAAAGTCGGATGCTTAACTGACTGAGCCACCCAGGTGCCCCTGACTAGTAGTACTTTTTTTTTTTTTTAATTTTTTTTTTTAAAGATTTTATTTATTTTTTGACAGAGAGAGACAGCAAGAGAGGGAACACAAGCAGGGGGAGTGGGAGAGGGAGAAGCAGGCTTCCCGCCTAACAGGGAGTCCGACGTGAGGCTTGATCCCAGGACCCTGGAATCATGACCTGAGCCGAAGGCAGACGTTTAATGACTGAGCCACCCAGGTGCCCCATAGTAGTACTTTTTAAAAGTGTCGAGGTCATGAGAGAAAAGGAAAGACAGAAATGGTCACAGATTGAAGGAGACTAACGACATATGATGATTAAATGCAATATGAGATCTTAGATCAGAACCTGGAACAGTAAAAGATCATTAGTGGAAAACCTGGGAAATCCTGAATAAAGTCTATAGCTTAGCTAATAATATTGTACCAATGTTTAGTTCTTATGGGCCTATAAGGTGTTAACACTAGGGGAAACTGGGTACAGGGCACTGAGGACTCTGTGCTACATCTTCAACTCTTCTGTAAATCTAAAATTATGTCAAAATAAAAACATAAACTAATAATTTTCCCATCTCATCTTCATACCCTTCTTTCAGCCAGTGACCTCACCTCATACATCCGTGATCAAATAGAAGAGTGGGAATGGAACTTTCATTCTCCCACCACCACATTAGCTGGTGTACCTGCATCTGCCTCCATCCTTCTGGAAGAAGAGCAAAGCTGCCCCTGCTCTTCTCCAGGGCTACCCCTTCCTCTCCGGGTCCCATTCCCTTTCCCTTCTCCCTTTCTCAAGGATGCCCCTTCCTCAACTACTCCTCTTCTGTCCTGCATCAGCGACCCCTCCCTCCTGGGTCACTCCCATCACCATGTACATGTGTTGTGCTGTCTCAGATTAAGAAGACCCTTCCCTGTCTCTGTCTCCCATTAGTGCTACCCCATTTTCCTCATCCCCTTGGAAAACATTTTGCAAGACTTATCTGCACATGTTCTCTCCTCAATTGCTATTTTCTGTCAATTTCTCTCCATGCTTGCTGTCACTCTCCCAAAATTACCAAAATCCAATGGACTCCTCTATGTCATCTCATTGATTTCTCAGTGGCATTCAGCACAGTTGACCATTAACTGTATTTTGAAAACCCTTCTCTCTTGGTTTCTGTGACGCTCCTTCTCCTAGCTTATTCCTACTTCATTGGCCACTGCTCCTCAATGTTCTTCCCCGGCTCCTCCTCTTCAGCTCAACTTCTAAATGATGGAGTACCTTAAGGTTCCTTCCTCTTTTTTCTACCTACACTCTCCTTAGTTACTTGGTATACTGGCTTAGCTTTAAAATACCATCTTTATACAGATGACTGTATGAATTTAGACTTCCATATGCCATGCCCTACTTGACATCTCTGCTTGGATGATTAATGGGCCACTTGGACATTTCCCCCCCAAGTACTCCTCCCCAGTCTTCCCCTTGTCAGCAAATGGCACCATTATCTTCCTCAGCTGCTGAAGCTAAGAGCCAAGGAGTGATCTTTGATTCTTTACTTACCCTCATGTCCTGCATTGGCATTAGTAAGTCCTATCTGCTCTAACTCCAAAAATGCATCCCTTACGTATTGGTACTTCTCTCCACCTTCATGGCCACTAGTCTTGTCCAGGTTAACATAATTTCTCACAGAGACTACTGCAATGGCTTCTAAATTCATCTTCCTTCTTACACTCTACACACCATGTATCTCTACAAAGCATTCAGAAGTGATCTTTCTACAGCATAACCCATGTCTGTCCCCTGCTTCTCTCCCTACAATAGAATAAAATCTTTCCCATGCCTCAAGGCTTTGCCTGAGCTGACTCCTGCCCTCAAGCCTTTCCCCTCTCAACCACAAAATTCTAGTCCCATTGACCTCATTTCTGTTCTTCCAGCATACCTTTTGTGTAGTCCACTTTCTCTTTTGTTGTTGTTTTGCTTTAAAATATTTTATTGGAATCCTTTTGATAAAAACAGGTATTTATGTTAAAGAAGTCAAATTGGTCTAAAAATATTTAAGTGTCTCAAAATTTCTTTTTTTTAAAAGATTTTATTTTATTGACAGAGAGAGACACAGCCAGAGAGGAAACACAAGCAGGGGGAGTGGGAGAAGCAGGCTCCCCGCTGAGCAGGGAGCCTGATGCGGGGCTCGATCCCAGGACCCTGGGACCATGACCTGAGCCGAAGGCAGATGTTCAACGACTGAGCCCCCCAGGAGCCCCCATCTCAAAATTTCTGGGCAGTTCCTTTCCTCCAGTAAGTTGACAGCTGCTCACATATGTTGATGCAGGAAAGCTGGATGGAAAGTCCTAGGATCTGCCCACCAGCAGACAGGAGGTATCCTCTGCCTTAACATGGTCTACTTTTTCTATCTTATCTTATAGCAGTACTGAATTAAATAAAATATCTTGCTGAAATCAAGGTGTGCTGTAGTTTAAGGCTGTAGCTCTTAGAAGTGGTACTGCCTTGCCCAAAGGGCTGGAAATGTATGGAGGCCTTTTTTGAGTTGTCTAAATGACTGAGTAGATTAAGTGGGTGGAGGCTAATCTCCTTGAAATATTTTGAAGAATATCCCATCCAAAAGTCCAATATAGTGCCTCATGTTAAGACAGCTACTCTAAGGCATTCTTGTGTCCATAAAATACTTGTAACAGTAATGTTTATAGCAACTTTATTCATAATAGCACCAAACTGGAAACATCCCACCTGTCCACCCATAGCAGAATGGATTAAAGAAATTGTGGCATGTTCATACAGTTCAATACTTCTCAGCAATAAAAGAGAACAAATTGTCAACACATGCAGCATGATGAGTTTCAAAAAATTTTTATGCTGAGCAAAAGAAGCTTTGCACAAAAAATGACATATGGTTTGATTCCATTTGTATGACAGTTCTAGTGAGACCAGCTACATAAATTCCAGGGCCCGCTACAAAATGAAAATGTGGACTCCTTGTTAGAATATTGAGAATTTCAAGATTGTTACAGCTCACATTATGCAAAGTATGTTACCCTTCTAAGCATGGGGTCCTGTGTGATTGTACGGGTTGCATGTCCATGAAGCTGCTCTTCAGTGCTGGAGTAGGCAAACTAATGTATACTGGAAAACAAATCAAAATTGGGATTGCATCTGCAGGGAGCTGGGATTGACTAGGAAAGGAAAAATAGAACTTTTTGGAAATGATGGTTAGTTTTTTTTTTTTAAGTAGGGTCCTGACCAGTGTAGAGTTCAATGTGCAGCTTGAACTCACAACCCTGAGATCAACACCTGAGCTGAGATCAAGAGTCAGATGCTTGGGGCGCCTGGGTGGGCTCAGTGAGTTAAGAATCTGACTCTTGGTTTCAGCTCAAGTCATGATCTCAGGGTTGTGGATTGAGCCCCAAGTCAGGCTCCATGCTCAGTGCAGAGTGTGTTTAAGATTTTGTCTCTCTCTCCCTCTGCCCCTCTCTCCCTCCCTGTCTCTTTCTCTCTCTTAAATGAACAAATATATCTTAAAAAAAAAAAAATTAAAGAGTCAGATGTTTAACTGACTGAGCCACCCAGGCACCCCAGTTATATTTATCTTGATAAGAGTCTGTATCACAAGTGTATGTATTTGTCAAACTTAAATTTTTTTCTTCTTCTTGTTTTACTGAAAAAAAAAGAACAAGCTCTAAGTGAACATTGATCTTCAATTAACGGTACACATATTGAAGCAGTTAGAGAAAAATGTATACAAAGTTTTCAATTAACTTGGAAATGCATCAGAATAATGACAGATGGGCAGATAGATGGATAGCTATGTGATAAAACAAGTACAGTAAAGCATTAATGGTATAATCTAAGTTTGGGTATTTCAATACTCTTCTCTCAGTAATTGAGAGTAGTGGACACAAAATCAGAAGGAATAGACAAGACCTGAAAAACACCACCAACCAACTTGAACACTCCACCTAACAAAATTCTTTTCAAGAGCACACAGAACATTCACCAAGATAGACCACGGGCTGGGTTTTGAAACAAGTCTTGATAAATTTAGAATTGACATCACCCAGAGTTTATTCTCTGACCCGACTAAAATTAAATTAGAAATCAATAATAAAAACGGATCTAGAAAATCTTTAAATATTTGGAAATTAAACAACACACTGCTTAATAATTATGGGCCAATAAAAAAATCATAAGGGAAACTAGAAAATATTTTTAATTGAATGATAATTATAACAGTACAAAATGTGTGGAATGCAGCTGAAGCTGTGCTTAGAAGGGATATTATAGGTTTAAATGCTTATGTTATAAGAGAAGAAAAGTCTAAAATCACTGACCTAAGCTTTTACATTAGGAAGTTAGAAAAGGGAGAGCAAATTAAATCCAAAATAAGTGGAAGAAAGGAGATTATAAAAATAAGAGAGAAAACCAATGAAATAGAAAACAGACAAGCAATAAAGCAACATCAGTAAAAACAAAGTTTGGCTTTTTGAAAATAGCAATATAATTCATAAATCTCTAGCTAGATTGGTCATTTTAAAGAAGGAAGAGGCAAATTACCCATAACAGGAATAAAAGAAAGACATCTCTAAGTATTCTACAAATATTAAAAAGATATAAGGAAATGTTATAAATAACTTTATGCCAATAAATTGGATAATGTAGATGAAACAAAAATTTCTTAAAAGACACAAGTATTAAAACAGACACAAAAAATAGAAAATCTAAATTGCCTTCCATTTATTAAAATACTGAACTTGTAATTAAAATTTTTTGTACTGGGACACCTGGGTGACTCAGTTGGTTAAGCATCTGCCTTTGGCTCAGGTCATGATCCCAGGGTCCTGGAATTGAGCCCCGCATCAGGCTCTTTGCTCAGTGGGGAGCCTGCTTCTCCCACTGCCTGCCATTCCCTCGGCTTGTGCTCTCTCTCTTTCTCTCTGACAAATAAATAAATAAAATCTTTTTTTATTTAAAGATTTTTATTATTATTATTTATTTGTGTACCTGAGCCAAAGGCAGACACCTAACTGACTGAGCCACCAGGCATCCCAAATAAATAAAATATTTTAAAAAAAATTTGTTTTCCTACAAAGAACCTCCAGACCCAGATGGCTTCATTGGTGAATGCCAACAAACATTCAAGAAAGAAATATATGCATCTATAAAAATTCTTTCAGAAATTAGAGGAAGAAAGAATACTTTCCATCTCATTTTAAGAGGCCAACCTTGGGTGCCTGGCTGGCTCAATCGGTGGAGCCTGTGACTCTTGATTTGGGGTTTTGAGTTCGAGCCTCACATTGGGTGTGGAGATTACTTAAAAATAAAATCTTTAAGGGGCGCCTGGGTGGCTCAGTCAGTTATGCATCTGACTCTTGATTTCGCATCAGGTCATGATCTGAGGGTTGTGAAATCAAGCCCCATGTTGGGAATCCGCACTCAGCAAGGAGTTTGCTTGAGATTCTCTCTCTCCCTCTGCCCTTCCTCCCACTCACGTGCATGCTCTCTCTCTCAAATAAATAAATCTTTTAAAAAATAAAATAAAATCTTAAAAAAAAGAGGCCAACATTAACCAAAGTGATAGGAAAACTACAGACAAATATCCTTGATGAACATTGTTACAAAACTCTTTAACAAAATATTAGCAAGTAGAATTCTAATTTATAAGAAAAATAGTACATTATGATGAAGTGAGGTTTATCCCAGGAATGCCAGGTTAGATTAACATTCAAAAATCAATGTAATTTAAAAAAAAAAATCAGTGTTGGTTGGAGCTGGAGTGTATTATGCTAAGCAAAATAAGTCAGTCAGAGAAAGACAAATACCATATGATTTCACTTATATGTGGAATTTAGGAAACAGAACAGAAGAACATGTTGGGGGGTAGTAAAAGGAAAGACAGGGACGCAAACTATAAAAACTCTCAATGATAGAGAACAAACGAGGGTTGATGGAGGGTGGTGGGTGGAGAATGGGTTAAATGGGTGATGGGTATTAAGGAGGACACTTGTTATGATGAGCACTGGGTGTTACATGTAAGTGATGAATCACTAAATTCTACTCCTGAAACCAGTATTAAGTATAATGTTAACTAACTAGAATTTAAATAAAAATTTGAAAGAAAAAAAATTTTTTAATTTAAAAAAAATCAATGTAATTTGCCAAAAAATAGAAAACAGAAGAAAAATCGTATGATTATCTCAATAGAAGCAGAAAAAGCATTTAATGAAATTTAACCCCCCCCAAAAAATGGGGTGCCTGGCTGGCTCATTCAGTAGATTGTGCAACTTTTGATCCCAGGGTTGTGAGTTCAAGGCCCCCGTTGGGTGAAGAGATTACTTAAAAATAAAGTCTTTAAAAAAAAATTAACATCTGTTTATGATATTCCCAGGAAACTAGAATTTTTTAAAGTGTTTCAACCTGAAAAGGCATCCATAATAAAAAACCTGCAGCTAATATAATACTTATATTTGTTAAGATTCATTTATTTGAGAGAGAGAGAGAGAGAGATCATGTGGTGGGGGAGTGGGCAAAGGGAGAGGGAGAGAGAATCTCAAGCAGACTCTTCACTGAACACAGAGCCTTACCAACCAAGAGTTGGACGATCAACCGACTGCAGCACCCAGGCACCCCAATATAATACTTAATAGTAAACAATTGAATGTTTTCTCTCTAGGATCAGGAATAAAGCGAGAACGTCTACTTTCATCGCTTCTGTTCAATATTATACTGGAGATTCTAGTCAGTGCAATAAATAAGATTTAAAAGAAAGAGGTAAAACTTTCTTTGACATGATTGTGGGGCTCCTGGGTGACTCAGTTGGTTAAGCATCTGACTCTTAATTTCAGCTCAGGTCATGATTTCAGGGTCCTGGGATCAAGCCCGTTTTGGGCTCCATGCTCAGCAGGGAGTCTGAGGATTTCTCTCCCTCTCTCTCTGCCCCTCCCCCCCAGCATGTGCTCTCTCTCTCTCTCTCTCTAAAATAAATAAATCTTAAAAAGAAAAAGATGACATGATTGTGTACATATCAGATCCTAAGAAATCTACAAAAAAAAAAAAGCTGCTAGAACTACTAATGAATTTAGCAAGTTTGAAGGATATAAGTCAATATATAAAAATGCATTGTATTTATATATACCAGTAATGAACAACTGGAAAATGAATTTACAATACAATTGACCCTTCAATAGTACAGGTATGAACTGCACAGGTCCACTTATAATGTGGATTCTTTTATAGTACAGTACTTTATTATTTTATTTTTTTATTTGACAGAGAGAGAGAGAGCCCAAGCAGGGGGAGCGGCAGGCAGAGGGAGAGGGAGAAGCAGGCTCCCCAGCTGGGCAAGGAGCCCGATACGGGGTTCGGTCCCAGGGTCCTGGGGTCATGACCTGAGCCCAAGACAGATGCTTAACTGACTGAACCACCCAGGCGCCCCCCCTTATGACTTTCTTAATAACATTTCTTTCCTCTAGCTTACTTTATTGTGAGAATACAATATCTAATACATATAACACACAAAATTTGGTTAGTCAACTGTTTATGCTATTGATAAGGCTTCCTGTCAACAGTAGGCTATTAGTAGTTAAGTTTTGGGGGTGTCAAAAGTTACACGGGGGATTTTCGACTGTTGGGGGTCACACCCCTAAACCTTGTGTTGTTCAAGGGTTAGTCATAGCATCAAAAGCTGAAATGCTTATGGTTAAATTTAACAAAATATGTGTGAGATCGCTACACTGAAAATGAAAAAACACTTTGAGAGAAATTAAAGTGAGATACAAATAAAAGGATAGACCATGAACATAGTCTAGAAAACTCAATATTACTAAAATGTTAATTCTCCCTAAATTTGATATGTAGATTTTTTTAAAGGTTTTATTTATTTATTTGACAGAGACACAGCGAGAGAGGGAACACAAAGCATGGGGAGTGGGAGACGGAGAAGAAGGCTTCCCGTGGAGCAGGGAGCCCGATGCGGGCTCAATCCCAGGACCCTGGGATCATGACCTGAGACGAAGGCAGACACTTAACATCTGAGCCACCCAGGTGCCCCTGATATGTAGATTTAATATGATCCCAATCAAAGTCCCAGGAGTCTTCTTTGTAGAAACTGACAAGCCTACACTAAGATGTATATGGAAATGCAAAGGAGCAAGAGTAGCTGAAACATCTTCATAACATTGGAGGACTTCTGCTTCTTGATGTCAGGATTGCCTTAATTAAGACAGTGCAGTCCTGGAGCAAGGATGGGCACATAGATCAAGGAAACAGGAGAGTTCAGAAATAGACCCTACTCACTATGGCTAACTGAGTTTTGGTAAGCAGCAGGTAATTCAGGGGAGAAAGAGTAGTTTTTTCACTGTATGATGCTGGAACGACTAGCCAGACATCGAAGTTAAAAAACAAGATAGGAGCTCCTGGGTGGCTCGGTCGGTTAAGTGTCTGTCTTGGGCTCAAGTCATCTCCAAGGGTCCTGGGATCGATCCCACCATCGATCCCCCCATTGGGCTCCCTGCTCAGTGGGGAGCCTGCTTCTCCCTCTGCCTGCCGCTCCCCCGGCTTGTGCTGTCAAATAAATAAAATATTAAACACACACACGCACACATGTGCACACACACACACACACAAACCTTAACTTTTTTTTTTAAACATAAATTAACCTATTGATTATTGGCTAGCAATGTTTCAAATGGTGTAGCTTCTACTGGTCTTTCAATTCCTTCAGTCTCCTGATAGCAGATTTTACTGTGATGGCAAAAATGGTGTCATAGGTCCAGGCACTACCAGCCACTGTTTTCATGAAAGAACCACAATGCCAGATTCCCCAGAGCTGGTCTTTTCATCTGGGTTTTTCTACAGAAGGAGCAAGTGTACTCAGTGTGCTGGCTTATTTCAATTTTCTTCACCATTTTCCTGAGGGAGGCACTATAATGGGTCTGCTATTTACTGATGGCTCCGACCTTCTTGGTGCGTTTGGCCATGTCGCCCCAAACTAGGTCCCAGCCCAGGGAGTCAAAAATTTTGACTCTTACATCATACACAAAAATTGACTTGAAACAGATTATAGATCTAAACTTAAAAGCTAAAACTATAGGGCGGCTGGGTGGCTCAGTCAGTTAAGCGTCTACCTTCGGCTCAGGTCATGATCCCAGGGTCCTGCGATTGAGTCCTTCGCTGGGCTCCCTACTCAGCAGGACGTCAGCTTTTCCCTCACCCTCTGTGACTCCCCGCCCGCCCCACCCCCGCTCCCGCTCATGCACACTCTCTCTCTTGCAAAAATAAAATCTTTTTTTTAAAAAAAGCTAAAACTGGGGCACCTGGTTGGCTCAGTTGGTTAAGCAACTACCTTCAGCTCAGGTCATGATCCCAGGGTCCTGGGATCTAGTCCCACATGGGGCTCCCCCTGCTCAGCAGGGAGCCTGCTTCTCCCTGTCCCTCTGCCTGCCACTCCCCCTGCTTGTGCGCTGTCAAATAAATAAAATCTTTAAAAAAATAAAATAAAAAAAAAATAAACAAGCTAAAACTATGAAAGTTCTAGAAGAAAATGATAAGACAACAAAACGTGGGATGATTTCCACATAATAATGGAGAGATGTGGGTAAGGGGCTTTGTAAGAGAGGAATAGTCTTCTACAGTGGAATATGAATAGATACCACATGAAACGGGAGAAAAAGCAGCTAAACAAAGTGGTTGCCTCTAGTGGAACTAGAATCGGGATGGTGAAGGGAGCTCCTATTTTTTATTTTAAATTTTGTAGGACTACTTGACCTTTATACTATGTACATGCATTTCTTTGTTAAAAGTAAAAAAATCTACTGTATTATTTTTAATTACAATAGATATCACCTAATAAGCATCTGCATATTAATGTACTAAACAGTGTACTAAGTATTTATTATGTAGTGCTTTATATTTTATAAAAGAATTTCAAGGGTCCAAAGATATGAAAAAGGGTTTTTTTGTGGTTAGGGGTTAAAAGTTTTGCTTTGGAAACAAAGTTAATTTTTTTTAATGACAGATAAAATGATACTTGATAAAAATTATACCCATACATATGTGTATATATTAAGGGGGACTCTAAATATACAAATGCAAACTCGTTTTATAAACCTAAACCAAACTAAGTAATATCCTCCATTTTACAAAGAGTAAATCCTATGAACCTGATTCTTTAGGATATGTGAGTAGAATTAATGAACAGGTAGAATGAATACCAAACCATTAACAATGATTATCTGGGATTTCGTTTTCTGGATAGTGGTCAAGAATAACTTTCATTCTTCATTCTTTTTTTTTCTTTTTTTAAAGATTTTATTATTTTCATTTATTTATTTTTTTTAAGATTTTATTTATTTATCTGACAGAGAGAGACACAGCGAGAGATGGAACAGAAGCAGGGGGAGTGGGAGAGGGAGAAGCAGGCTTCCTGCCGAGCAGGGAGCCCGATGAGGGGCTCTATCCCAGGATCCTGGGATCATGACCTGAGCCGAAGGCAGACGCTTAATGACCAAGCCACCAGGCGCCCGTAAAGATTTTATTTTTTTAAGTAGTCCCTACACCTAACATGGGGCTCAAACTTACAATCCCCAGATCAAGAGTTGCCTGCTCTACCGATTGAGCCAGCCAGGTGCCCCTCATTCTTCATTTTATATAATGTACTTTTGTTTTCTACCAATATATTACTCATGAAATAACAACAA